>NW_026705472.1:330713-661426 GCF_029867415.1 Vicia villosa
TGAGCTGCTCCCCTTGGCTATGGCGGGACCGCTTTTCTACCACTCGGTCAGTACCGTTTGGTTTGTTTGCTTTACGAGCGGAGCTCGTTTGTGTGATATACTTGTGTGCTTTCCCTTTTCCCCCGTAGGTTGATTAGTTTAGTTTAGACTTATACCCTTTATATGATAACATTAGGTAGCAAGCTTTCCCCCTTAGCTTAGGTCTTCCTCATGCATCTTTTAAAACACAAACCACACTCTTTGATTTTCTTTTCTTAAGAGCTTGTTATTTCCGCTCCATTCCCAAGCATAAGTCTCCAAAGGTCGAGCAGCGGAGTGTGAATGTAACTCGTTCACCTAAAAAACACAAAACAAACAGAAACTAGTTAGCCGAGCTACGGTAGCTCTGATTCTGCAAAACAGATACGTAGGCAGCGGGGTAGGGCCCGTGCGAGCACAATCTTTTCTTTTCCCTACATTCTGCATTCATTTTAGTCTAGATTAGCGCAGATTTGTTACACACCCATAGATTTAGACACTAGCGTGGATACCATCGAGTACGATGGGCGCGAGGGGTGCTAATACCTTCCCCTCGCGTAACCGACTCCCTTACCCTTTTTCTCTGGTCGTGAGACCGTTGTTTTGTTTTGTGGTTTGCTGGCATTCCCTTCCTTTTCAGGATAAATATGTTAGTGGCGACTCTGTTAATTTTCGCGGTAGCGACACAAGGGACCATTGGGAAGGATAACCTAACATCCCGACCGTCTTATCAAACAAGATTTCAGCAAAAGAGATCAATGGATCAGCTGGAACAGAATCAAGCCGCTCTTCGTGAGGAGGTGGATCAACTAAAGGTTAGTATGGAAGAAGTTAAAGAAGGTATGGCTCAGATGCTAGAATTCATGAAGGCCCTCCTGGATAAACAAGAAAAAGCAAAAGAGGTTCAGTCTAGGGATACCCTGGTTCAGGATGAGATCCCCGATGACGAAAACCCGCCGCTGGGATTTGTTTCAGGCTTCGGCCCGGCTAAGGACAGACCTCAGGCCTGCTCTGTTAGGAGAGCTATCCAATTCCAAGAGAAAGGAGAAACCTCCCAAGAAGGACTTGTCCCCACTCTACAAACGAACGGGACAACCCGCACAGTTCGCATTCCTGCTGACGATGTCCCTAAGGACGAAGATTACCTGGATCTACAATACGGAGTGCAAGAGGTGGACAACTCAGACCAAGCACCTCAGACACAACAGTCTATTCCTAACCCTGAGGAAGACTCCAAGGACAGTGAACAAATCAAGGCGCTGGAGGAGAGACTAAAAGTGGTAGAAGGATATGATGTCTTCGATGTGGATGCTTTCGAAATGAGTTTGGTCTCAGACTTGACTATCCCTCACAAATTCAAGATTCCCGACTTCGAGAAATACAAAGGACTCACATGTCCGAGGAATCACTTGCGCATGTATGTGCGAAAAATGGCTGCCTACGCCCACGATCAAAAGATAATGATACATTTCTTTCAAGAAAGCTTAAGCGGAGCGTCCATTGACTGGTACATGCAATTAGAGAAGTCTTCTGTCCGAAGCTGGAATGATTTGGCCAACACCTTCTTAAAGCATTACAAGTACAACTTGGACATGGCACCCAACCGAATGCAATTACAAAACATGTCACAGAAGAAGGATGAATCAATCAAGGAGTATGCCCAAAGGTGGAGGGAAATGGCTTCTCGAGTCCAACCTCCCCTAATGGAAAAAGAACTGGTGGACATATTTATGAGCACCTTGCAAGGACCATACTACGACAAGATGGTCGGAAGCATATCTTCAGGGTTCTCGGACTTGGTAGTCATTGGTGAGAGGATTGAAGATGGAATCAAAAGTGGGAAGATACAAGGGGCATCCCCAGGTTCCTATCACACCAAGAAGTCATATGACGGAAAAAAGGAACCCAACACTGTTGGGGCAATCCTGGTTAATCAGACACCAACACTACAACAGAAGGATCAGCAAAAACAACAGGGTGGCCAACGCCCCTGGAGGTCCAAGCCAAAACGATCAATCACCCCGTTGTACATGCCACTGTCTCAAGCTTTGCAACGTTTGCTCAGTCAGAACTTGGTAACTCTGCTACCTCCATACTCGGCTCTGGCTAACCCCGCTCCCGGGTACAAGCATCATGCTAGGTGCGCTTATCATTCAGATAGTCCTGGTCATGATACAGAGGATTGTGGGCCATTGAAGCACAAGATACAAGATTTAATCGAAGAAGGGCTCATTGAGTTCGTAGATCCTAGCAAGTCTAAAGCCATAAGTGGCTAAAAGGAGGATTTCTTAGATCATTAGTTTTGTTTTCATTCGCAATTTCTTTCCGTTTGTTTAAACATTAGTCTTACGACATATGCTATGTACTTTACAACAATCATTAATGCATTGCTTACGTTTGTCTTGATTCATTCCTAGTGTTCTCACTATATTTAAAACGGTGTTTTTACTTGGTTTTCTTCTTTGTGATATTCAACTCTCGATCAAAGTCGTACACCTTTTGAGGGAGAATGACGAAAACGATACCATAATTTCATACACTATGCTTTCGAACAGACCGTGTTGATGATGTACAGGCATTTGTTCAATCCCTAAATAATGGAGATATAAGGATGTTAATACCTCGTCAACCCCTTTGAGCCCAAAGAAGTAGGAGTTTTCCTTCATACAAAATAGAACCCTTCACACATAACCTGGGGTAGGGTAGTTGCTCAGTTAACTTAATTATTCCAAGTTGTTCCTTTGAGCATGATCACCGATGGTTCTCCGTCATCATTAAGTCCGGCAGTCAATGTCCGCAAAGAAAAGGAAAGCAATGCAAGGGCCTGCTAAGTCAAAACCTATTATGGAGACTTAGGCAAAATTGGGGCATCCCGCTGACTGTAGTTTTAAAACGAACAGTTCAGGAAAAAGTTAGGGATAACAAAGTTGAAAAGAGGTCACTACATACCCTCGACAAAAGGAAGATATTACAAAAAAAGGAGAATGACTGCCTTTGCAGATAAACCTTTGGTTTTTGAACCATCATAAATGTCAATGTCACAATTCCCAAATTCTTTTGGAGACTAAATGCATAGCTAACTGAGCATAGGACTGGAGAACATCACAAAGATTGGGATGGGTACAAATAAACTTTGAGCCTCTATCTTTTGTTTCTTTAAACCGTGAACCAGGCCACGTTATAACCCTTAAAAGTCCTAACTGAAGCATGGTTAGTTCGAAAACATATCGTTACTAAAGGTATCCCGACTCCTTAAGGTCTACTATAACTCTTGAGTTGATATCACTTTCTTACAAAAAAAAACTTCGTTTTATTCAAAAAAATGTTTTTAAACTTTCAAGACAAACATATGCATTCGCATCTTATGAATTTCATTACAAAGTACACTTGTCTATGTGGGTTCAGATGTTTAAACATCAGGGAGAAGTTGCATGGGGCATGGCTAATGACTGAAAAAAATCCTACTGACAGACGAAATAGCTTTCAAAAAAGGGAAGCTTATCAAAATAAGAAACATCTCTTACGCATGACCAGGATGGCTAATGTTTGCACATGGCATAGATCGTCATTATCCCATTTACATGGGGCAAATCTAATCAAGATCCATGAAATCTCTCAAAGACGCTGAATAGCCCATGGGGCAAGCCCATTACCTGGGGGCACGTTGCAAAGGTCACTCAGTGACAGATGGTGTCAATGCCACTCTCACATCCTTTTCAGGAACCTTTATAGGATATTTCTCAATCTGTCCATATAGTCTTCTTTAAGACATGTTCAAATACTTTTTACCCTTTCTAGGAGCCTTTTTCAGACAGTCTTTTAAAGACACACCTTCTTATCCTTTCTATTTTCAAACCCTCTCAGACAGTCTTCCCTAAGACATATTCATTTCCAAGAACCTTTTCTAGGTAGTCTTTTGTAAGACATCTCTTAACTTTTTTCAGTTAGTCTTTTAAGACATATTCAAACTTCTCTTATGCTTTCAAGAACCTTGTCAAACTTTGTTTAAAGTACATAGTCTTTTCTAAGACAGTTCACCATCCTTTCTAGGGTGATCTTCTTCAAGATTTTTTTCCTAAGTTTTGTTTAAAACCCCACATTCCTTAAAACAGTCTTTATCCTCTATAGGAATATTTTTGACCCTCTGCACAAACACATCCCTTTGAGCTTTGTTTAAAGCGCAGTCTTGTTTAAGACAATTCCCCATTCTTTCCAAGGACCTCTTCAGGTAGTCTTATAGAAGACATCATCTCATTCTGAGTACTCAGCAAGTCACTGTCCGTCAGGATGCGACCTAAACGCATGACTCATTTTGAAAAGCATCTGCTTCACATTCAAATCAACACTTAGCATCAAGGAGACCTCAAAATTGGTCTAATCAAAGACGATCATTCCTGATAAAGACTCTTGAATGGGGAAACCACATCCAGAGGGTTTTCCTAAAACAGGGGCATACAACCAAGGATCCTATTGACTAGGGGCATATCTTTCAAAAAATCAAACACTGGGGCAATGCATATCAGGCAAGACATGGTGAAACTCGAGTTCCCTCTAAAGGTCCCTCCTTCATATTAAGGGGCACGTCTCTCAAAATTTCTGATAATCGGGAAGTCACACTAGTATCACACAAGGAGCATTGTTGCGTAGTGGATCTTCCCACGCCTGTACTATTTACGTCCCGCAGTGTGGGATAAGCATACATGCATAATTCTCATTTATTTTGAGAATCTCATTACATGACACATGCATCATGACATTGCATAAAACTAACGCTTCCTTTTCAGGTCACTTCATATTCAAAAGGATGTTATCATCCAATTACAGTGCAAATACGATCGTATCAACGATTCAATCTTAACAGATACAATCCCAATGCCTCATTCCAAGTCTTTCTTCAAAGACAATCCAGAAGCAATCAAAGAATTTCTTACCTCTCCAGGTAGTCTTATCCAAGACAATTATCCTAACCTTTCCAAGCAGTCTTGTTTAAGACATATCCTAACCTTTCTAGGTATTTTTGTTTAAAACATTTCATAGCCTTTATAGGAACCTTTCTAGGTAGTTTTGTTTAAAACGTTTCATGTCCTTTATAGGAACCTTTCTAGGTAGTTTTGTTTAAAACATATCGTTTCCTTTATAGGAACCTTTCTAGGTAGTTTTGTTTAAAACATATCGTTCCCTTTATAGGAACCTTTCTAGGTAGTTTTGTTTAAAACGTCTCACGACCTTTATAGGAACCTTTCGAGGTAGTTTTGTTTAAAACATACCATGTCCTTTATAGGATCCTTTCCATAGAGTTTTGTTTAAAACGTTTCATGTCCTTTATAGGAACCTTTCTAGGTAGTTTTGTTTAAAACGTATTATGTCCTTTATAGGAACCTTTCTAGGTAGTTTTGTTTAAAACATATCGTTCCCTTTATAGGAACCTTTCTAGGTAGTTTTGTTTAAAACGTATCGTTCCCTTTATAGAAATCTTTCTAGATAGTTTTATTTAAAACGTATCGTTCCGTTTATAGGAACCTCTCTAGGTAAGTCTTGTTTAAGATATCCTGTATCCTATCTAAGAGCCTTTCCAGGTAAGTCCTGTTTAAGACGTACCATAACCTGTCTAGGTAGTCCTGTTTAAGACGTTTCATATCTTTTTAGGAGCCTTTCTAGGTGAGTCTTAGTTAAGACATATCATGCCTTTCAAGGTAGCCTTCTTAAAATGTTTATCCATTATTTTCTAAGACGTGCTCAGTTCTTTTAAAAGAACTCCTCAATTAGTCTTCTCCAAGACATTCTTCCTAAGCATTGTTCAAAGCCTAAGCTTCTTCGCATCAACCTTCGATATACCCTATTCAGGAACCTCTTCAGGTAGTCTTATGTAAGACATTATTTCCTCTCTCCTCAGATACAATCAAATGATCCAGGTCTGAAAAGCATACACTTTAGACAAGTACCCTTCCAGGCAAGTAGATGGCATCTATAAGCCCATCTCCCACAGAACTCTTTCCCTACGCAAGCAAATTTCAGGGCATTTCAGTGTCCAATCATCTTCTACCTCTTCAGGTTCAAGAAGATTGAACAGGGGCAGCTGTCATACCCCAAAATTTGCCCTCCTACATTCAATCAAAGGTTCCTCATTTCATCTCCAATAACTCAAGGCTCAAGGGTTCTTCTCAAGCAACAGTCTCCTAATCGAGAGTCTCAAGATTAGGGTTTTCATTTTATCAAAGGATTAGGAATATTCAAGGCCTCAAATGGATCTCAAGGTCTCTCAAATGTCCAAGAACACCTCCATATGAAGGAGTTATAGCTTGTACAAGTTGGGCGATTTTGAGAGATTACATCTAATACAAAGTGGAAATTTTTGATATTTTGAATTCTTAGGCCTTTTTTTTGGATCTAAAACATATCCACAAATAATGTTAGTACCTAAAGATCTATTGTTTTAGTTTTAATACATTTATTTTATTTATTTGAATTTATTCATTTAAATATTAAATAAATTAAGTAAAACATAAAATAATTAGATTAAGTCAAGGACTAATTTTCCAATCAAGTTTCAATCATCCAAATATCCAATAAATGGTACAAATTTCATGTAAAAAAGAGAGAGAATAGATTAAGTGTAAAAAATAGAAAGTTGGGTGATATATTTTCTCCAAAATTTTAAATGATCAAGAGCTCATGATCCAAGCCCATAGAAACCCTAAAATACACATATATATTCTAAAAAGAGTCAGCAGCAAGAGGGGGGACGAATATTGGAGATAGAGGACTAGGGTTTGCATTCCAAAAGTGCACATATAAACTTGATTTCCGAGTTGATATTAGGGGCCCTTTTCAAGAGCTTTCCAGGATTGCATCGTGATCCAGAAGTCTCAAGGATTAATTCCAGGCTCCAAGAAATGGCCAAAGGCTCCTGAAACGCTTCATACGTGGATATTGTTGGTACACTATCTCTCAAATTCATATCTCTAATACTATTGCGTTTTGAATGAAACTAACACTACTAATGCGTTTCTGAGATTCTATAGAATAGATTAGGGCCATCGCATGAGGGTTGTAACGCATAGAACAGGAAATGCCATTGCTAGGGCATCAAGCTCGTGGTGGTTTGGTTCCCATGTTACAAGCCGTTTCAGGTCTCGAAACCATCACCATTGGATTCGCAGTGTATGCTTTAGGGTATCTGGGTTGATTTCGTCTTTGTTTCGGTCGTTTTTGCAGGTTCCCGACGTCCTCCTCGCCGGAGAAGACGATCGGCGCCGTCGCTGGTGAAGGGGGTGACTGGGTCAATGCACGCGTGGCTAGGAGACACATCCTGATTGGTTGCACGTTTCTTTCAGATTCTCTCTCTAATACTAATGGCCAGTCAACGCATAAGACTTCTATTTCTTCTTCCGATTGGTCACACATGGAAGAACATGGGCCCCACATTGAATATGGTTTGACTATTGCATTTAATCCTTTCGTGTCTTTTATCTTGTATTTAGCGCGCTAGTTGGATGACTGACAAACTGTAGCCCGACTGGCAAGAGAGAGGAGCGTCTAGCCATAAGGACCAGGGTTCGATCCCTGGGTCCATTTTATTATTTTGGCAAACTATTTCCTGCATGTTCCAGCGCGCAGCACTCATGAGGCCTCACAATACACCCTCATCCATGCACCATTGGATCTCCTATGATCCAATCTAACGTACCAAGCACTGCAGGCATACCATACTCCTCCCAAGGCTCACCACATAGAATCAAAGCCAGGTTCTATTTATATTTTTTATTTTATTTATTGTTTAAATTAGGATTATTGATATAACTAGGGTTAGAATATAAAATAGGATTAGAAATATAATTGTTTAGAATTATTCCCGACTATTTTTCCGATTAATTCGACTTAATTTGTTTAATTAATTAATATTATAAATTACAAAAAAACCTAGGAACCCTTATTAATGCATTAGGGTTCGCTCAATCCCATTGGCCCTTGGCCAAATATTAGGATTTAAATTAATTATTCGTTTCGACTAAATTTATTGGTCGCGATGATTAATAATCGATTAATTTAATCAATCAAATCCTATAAATTAAAATAATTTATTCTGCTAAATGGTTTTAACCAAAGCTATTGGTTACGATGATTAGCACTCCCCTTTATCAAAATTCGTTATTATTTGTAATCGAATCTATCGGTTATGAGGAGTAACGATAATTAAAATACGCACATTTGCTATTCGCGATAATCAATCTATCGATTATAGTGGTTAGCAATCCTCCCTTTAATCTGTTAGTCATGGTAATCAAACCTATTGATTATTGCAACTAACGGTAACATATTAAACCAGGGTTGTACGCCCAATCCTAAAACACTTCCCAAATCTAAAACATTCAAACACTTCAAATCAAACTACGGATTTTCATCCTTATTCAAAACTACGATAGGCTACTCAAAAAGCCTCTAAACTCACGTTCAATCAAATTTCAAACCTAAAGGGCGTACAACCCTCCCCGAACTACGTTGACTCTGATCCTCCATAAGGAGGTACGTAGGCACTTGGCAACAAGGAGAGTCCCCCTCTTCCAAACTCTAATCATGTTCATATAATTAGCCTTTCAACTCTATTAACTGTCTGTCATCTTTCTTTATCTTTTGCCATAAACCTTTATCTTTGAGATGTTAGCCTTTAGGAAAGGGTTGAGGGTGCCTAACACCTTCCCTCGACCTGAATATAATATCTTACCCTGATCTCTTGACTGCGTAGGTTTCCTATTCGCCTTGGTAGAATAGGTGGCGACTCTAAAGCTTATTTTTTAGGCAGGTTGCTACAACCACCCCCTGTTGCACCCTAAAATCTGCCCTCTTCATTTCAATCTCAATTGGCTTGTGCTTTCATCATCATATGCATTCATACAGTGATACATTGAGATGGGATCAAGGTACTATGATACTCCTTGGCTTTGTCAAGCTAATATCCTCATTTATTTTTATCAATTCAAGAAACAACAAAGGCTTTCAATGGCCAAAGGCTTTCAATATCCTCATGATCAAGATATTTGTTAAAGTCTAGGTATGTTATTTAAATTTCTCAGGTTTCTAGAGTCTTTTCCGTTTCATTTTTTTGTTTTTTAATTTTTCTCTTGAGTCTTATTTGAATCTCTCATGTCCTTCTTTCGGATATGGGTAAGTTTAGAGTCTATATAGGCTATGTTTGTCAAATTATGACAAGCATAGGGTATAAGGATAGTGTTCAGACATTGGTAAGTCTGAGGTCATTCTTTGCAGTTGTTTTGTAAAGATATTTTTTTTATTTTAGAGTCTTGTTTCGAGTCATGAACACAAATTGGTTCTTGTGTTCTAAGTCATTCTATAGAGGTCTGTTGTCTCTATGGATAGTCCAAGTTATTGAATCATTCTAAAGTCATGAACATTGACTGTCTAGTGTTCTGAATTATCTAATATAGAGGTCTGGTTCTCTATGTCTGTAACTGGATAATCCAAGTGTTTAAATTTCCGTTATTGAGTATCCTCTTATGCTCTAAAAGAGGATGTTGTGTCAATTTATGTCGTAGCATAGTTCTCTGTTTGAGGGGGAGCATTTAGTATTTTCTTCCTCATGTGCATCATGGTCTCGGTTTTCTCCTTCTCTATGAAGATGATATCTGTGATGTTATGTTTCCTGTGCTATAGTGAGTTCTCCTTCAACAAGCCCTTGTTCTATTATGGCTAAAAAGGGGGAGAAGTGGTTATGTTATCTTTGAAGGGATCCTTAAAAGAGAGAGAGAGAACATTGGAGTTGGACATGCCAAAAAGATGTCCTAGTATGATGTTTCAACATCATAAAAGAAGACTGAAGACTCTCACTTGTAAAGTTTGAAATATCATAAACAGTGACTACTGAACACTTCTAAATTGCTGCTACTGAATTGTAATGTTTAAACACTTTTATTTTTTATGCTTCTGTAATACAAAGGTTATGTAAATTAGTTTTAGCCAAAATAAGCCAAAGGGCGAGATTGTTAGTGCTTTTGAGGATTGACTTTATGTTTGGTAAAACTAATTTAGCAGCAATAGGATAAATGGAGTTATAACTTGTAAGAGAAAGCAGGTGGAAGTTCTATTTAATGGAAACATGTTGTGTTGAAATGTTTCAACATCTGGAACAACATGTCGAAGAAGATGTCGTGACATCGTATTTGAGCTGACAGTTTGGATTCTGTTTTAACAGAAACAGAATATTCCTAAAACATTGAATCCTATGTGGATCTATATCTAAGGAGATAAAGGAGAACATTTAGGAAACTAAATGTGGAAAGATTTTATAGGAGAATCTGTTGCAAAAGTGTAACAACTTATTGTTGTTACTTGGAGCATATTTTATGGAGATATTTGTGGAGAATATCTTGGAGCTTATATTGTGAAGCAATTTTAGCAATAGTTTGTTATGTTAGTTTGTTACGATTTGAAGACCCAAATCCAGTTGGGAATAGGTTATAAATAGAAGCTTTGTAACCTAAGTTTAATACCGGCAGTAATTTTAATAATGTAGTTTTTAAGGGCTGAGTCTGTAGAGTGAACCTCCTGGATTGTGGGAAGGTCACCATGTTTTGAGAAGCTATCCGGTTTTAGAAAGATGTAATCATTAGGGTTAGCCGTGTAAGTGAACCACCCGGATTGTGGGATGGTCACTGATCTGTGCCTCGAAGCCTGTAGGTAAGAGGTTTATGTTACTCACTCAGAAGCTGTGAAGCAATGAGTGTTGTATTGTTCTTGGAGGAAGCTTTGAAGTAACTCTAAGCTATGCTTGTTTGTGTGATTAAAATGTTGGCAAAGGGCTGCTGATGCAGTGGCTGATGTGTTAACTGCTAGACATCATTGTGATGATTGGGAGTGAGAGGAGTTTCTCATATGTAGGAAGGACCTAGGTAGAAGGGTCATTGGATAGTGATTAAGTGAGAAGTTGTAAACGGGGGAGTTTAGCTTTGAATTGATACTGCTAATAATGGACTTCATCTCTGGCTTGGTAGCCCCCAGAGTAGGTTGGTTAGACCGAACTGGGTGAACAATTCTGTTTTGCTTTTATTGTTTTCTTGCACTGTTATTTGTATTCCTATCTTGTCTGATTCAGAATGTCAGATCAGATGTCACGACATCCTTATATGACATATGAGTCCTCTATAACCAGAATTTCAGTTGTGTAGTCTTGACCTCTTGGCATCTTCCCAACAAAACAAAAAAGAGAGAATATATTGACAAGTACATGGTTATTATATATATATATATATATATATATATATATATATATATATATATATATATATATATATATATATATATATATATATATATATATATATATATATATATATATATATATATCTTTGAATGTGAAGTTACTTCTTGAAAACTACCAACAAACATAATGCGTTTAAGTTGTTGTTCACTTGGTCTCAAATTAAATACACAATATTAGTATAGATGGTAGTTTTTTTTTATTTCACCAATGTTTGATGATAAAAATTTAATTTTTTTAAATTTTTTTTACATACACTTTTGTTTGTTATCATTTAATATTAATAAAAAGTGAAAAAAATAATTAATTAAAATTTAGTAAAAACAAAAGTTTCACCTCGAAACCAAATGTTTATTACAGATCACTCAAAGTCACTATTATGTCTATGAATAATTAGTAATTATTAGTTATTTTAACTCATATAAAAAATTCAGTGTCGGTGCTGTGTAGGAGAAACAAAATCTACACCAGAGTCTCGAATTTTTGAAGGTCCAATTTTTTATTAATCTTAATAGAAACAAAAAATATGATGATAAAAACTCATTTTTTTATTAATATAATTATAATTATAATTAATTCTATTTCTATTAATATATAATTCTCTCATTGTAATTCCCAACATAGTATGAAATTAAGAATAAACCATTTTAATAACTACTTGTTCTATAATTCTCTCATGTTATGTGTCAAAATCACTCATTCTAATTGGATGACGGTGTAAAGTTGTTTTACACTGACACTGTATTTCAATTAATCTCTTATTGTAATTCTATTTGTTGGTGATTTTAGTATCATCAATGTATTTTGGTAATAATGTGATTTACTGTAGGCCGATGCAATTATGCGTTAAGCTTGAAACGAGTTAGGGTAGTGCGGAGTGCACGCTCGTAGAGCCAAACGTGCAATTGAATACGAATAATAGAAACGGGGTTCCAAGGGGCGGAGCCCCTGGCAGGGTGCGGGGCAGCGCCCCGAACGAAATTTTCGTTTGAATAGTTGCACCCTTTCCTAACCGACATAACCGTTTACCGAACAGGTGCGTCGTTTCCCAACCAACATAACTGTTTTTACCAAACATGTGTGTCATTTCGGTTTCTATTGTTGATCTCCTATATAAGGAGTCATTTGGCCTCGGTTTCGAAGACGAAAAATATACTTCCTCTACATTCTGATCTGTTCTCTATTGTCAGAAACAGATTGTTCTTCGAGAATCATCCCCGCAAAGATTTCGTGAACCCAGACAAGAATAGGGTCGAAATACTTTGTTCGGAAAGTGAACGAACACGATTCTTGAAAATATCCAAGATTATCATACCAAATTTCTAACAAACGAACAAAGTATTATTCTGATAATCATGGCTGGAGGAGGAAGCACCGTGAAGGAGATGACTAAAAGTTTCGGAAAATTGGACAAGTTTCAAGGACAAGACTTCAGGCGTTGGCAGAAGAAGATGCATTTCATGTTGACAAAGTTGAAGGTGGTGCACGTCCTGTCTACACCAATTCCTGAACTTGAGGAGGATGACACGGTTGAAAGTTGAGACGCCGATCAAAGTGGGAGAACGACGACTACATATGCAGAGGGCACATTCTTAACGGTATGTCTGATCCCTTATTTGATATTTACCAAAACGTGGAATCTGCAAAGGAATTGTGGGATTGTCTCGAAGCCAAGTACATGGCAGAGGACTCATCCAGTAAAAAGTTCCTGGTGACCAACTTCAATAATTACAAAATGGTTGAATCGAGGTCTTTCATGGAACAATTCAATGAACTCCTCCGAATCCTTGGACAATTCACACAACATGGATTGAAGATGGATGATGCAATATTTGTCTCAAGCATCATAGACAAGTTGCCTCCTTCATGGAAGGATTTCAAACACAATCTGAAACATGGAAAAGACGAGATGTCTTTGATCCAACTTGGAAGTCACTTGCGCATAAAGGAATCTCTACGAGCGCATGAGGATAACAAAGGAAAAGGCAAAGAAATTGTTGGACCCTCGGTTAATATGATCGAAGAGGGTGGTAAGAACGATAACAACAAAAACAAAGGAAAGAAACGTGCTTTTAATAACAAAAAGGGCAATTTCGGTGTTAACAAGAAACCGAAACTAGAATCCTGGAAGTGTGGCAGAACAGGCCACTTCAAGAAGGATTGCCGTTTCGGTAAAAAACACGACAACGCGAATGCAAGTGGTTCAGGAAAGGGGTCTAAGGACCAATCCGAAAACCAAGGTCAGAAATCAATTTGTGATTTGAATAGTTTGATTAAACATTCGGTTTCACTAACTTCTGAGGCATTTTATGTGCAGGATGATGCTATCGCGTGGTGGATTGATTCTGGCGCCACAACACATGTTTTCAAGGATCGTTTCTGGTTCAAGAATTTTGTTCCGGTGGAAGATGGTTCTGTTCTATACATGGGAGATGATCACTTCGCTCCCGTTGAAGGCAAAGGAAACGTGGTGCTAGAATTCAGTTCTGGAAAGACTATTACTTTGTTTAATGTATTGTATGTTCCTAAGTTACGTAAGAATTTAATTTCTGGTCCTGTATTGAATAAGCTTGGATACAAGCAAGTGTGTGAATCCGATAAATATGTTTTATCGAAGTCTGGTATGTTTGTAGGATTTGGTTATTATAATAATGGAATGTTTATGATGAATTTGAATGGAGTTCCTAAAGATTCTGGTTCTATATTTATGTCTTCTTCGAATATTATCAATTTTTCGTTATGGCATGCTCGTCTAGGACATGTACATTATAAAAGAATGCATGAAATGTCTAAAAACGATTTAATTCCTGTTTTTGATGAAAATAACGAAAAGTGTAAAACTTGCATGTTAACAAAGATCACTAGGCAACCTTTTAAAAGTATAACAAGGAAATCTGTCATTCTTGAATTAATACATAGTGATCTATGTGATTTGCATGCTACTCCATCATTAGGGAATAAAAAATATTTTGTCACTTTCATAGATGATGCATCTAGATTCTGCTATGTTTATTTGTTGCACGCTAAGGACGAAGCCTTAGATAAATTCAAAATTTATAAAACTGAAGTTGAAGTGCAACGGAATGTGCTGATTAAAACATTACGTACCGATAGAGGTGGTGAATATTATGATCCTGTATTTTTCCAATCCGTAGGAATCATTCATGAGACTACGACACCTTATACACCCCAACAAAATGGTGTGGCTGAAAGGAAAAATAGAGTTCTTAAAGAAATGGTAAATGCCATGTTATCTTACTCTAGTTTGAGTGAAGGGTTTTGGGGAGAAGCTATGTTAACGGCTTGTTATTTGTTAAATAGGGTTCCTAATAAAAGGAACAAGACTACCCCATATGAACTTTGGTATAAGAAAAGACCCAACTTAACATTTCTACGTGTTTGGGGTTGTAGGGCCATGGTTAGACTCCCGGACCCAAAAAGGAAAACTTTGGGCGAAAAGGGTGTAGGTTGCATCTTTGTTGGATATGCTGAACACTCCAAGGTTTATAGGTTTTATGTTATAGAACCTAATGACTCGATTTCTATTAACGCGATTATAGAATCAAGAGATGCCGTATTTGATGAGAATTGTTTCTCTTCTATACCTAGACCAAAGATATCTATACCTAATTCAGATGAATCTCTAAGGGATGATCATTCAAATGATGTACCAAGTGAGAAACTTGAACCCTATAGAAGCAAAAGAGCTAGAAAATCTAGATCTTATGGATCTAATTTTCAACTATATTTAGTTGAGGGATCAAAGGATCAGATTGAGACTCAATACTATTATTGCTATAGTATAGAGGAGGATCCAAGAACGTATGATGAAGCTGTGAAATCTCGAGATTCTGTCTTTTGGAAAGAAGCAATTGATGAAGAGATTGGTTCTATCATGGAAAATAATACTTGGATATTATCTGATTTACCACCTGGTTGCAAACCATTGGGTTGCAAATGGATCTTCAAAAGGAAGATGAAAGTCGATGGTACAATTGACAAGTTTAAAGCTAGATTAGTTATCCAAGGCTTCAGACAAAAAGAAGGGATTGATTATTTTGATACCTATGCTCCAGTTGCCCGTATCACTATGTCGCCCTCGGTTTCTATATCTCTTGTGAGATACGAACTGACTCTTCTTTTGTTTTTGAGTTTTGAAAATCAGAGAGTCGCCACCGAATTTTATTTTATCCAATTAAGGAAAGGTTTATAAAAGAAACAGAAAAAGACCTTTAAGAGATTTTGGGTTCGGGGGTAGGTTATACAAAGGGAAGGTATTAGCACCCCTTTGTATCCATGGTTATCCATGGGCTCTTAATTTCTTAGCTCACTTGTTTTGAATCATTTGTCTTGCCTTGAAATGCTTGTATGTGGTTTTAAAATTCATTGACTTTGTAATGATCCTTGTGCGGATGTATACAAAGTGTTTTATCTTTCGAAAGATGTTTTGAAAAAAGAGCTTTAACTTCGTAATGATCCATGTTTGGATATATACCAAGTATTATCTTTTTTGGAAGTTTTATTTTGAAAAACAATGATATATAAGATATTTGTTGTTTTGATTTGAGCAAGCAATTAGGAGATCTACCCTAAGTTTATAAGGTCCTTTCCTATTTCTTTTAGAAAATTCTCCTTTGACCGGATGTAAACAAAAGTTTGATTTTGCATCTGAAACATTAGAATTTTGATTTTGGAAAAGAGTAACAGAGGGATTACCCTAAGAGGTGCAAGTGTGATTGTGTTTTGATTCAGATATTTTTGTCTTTGAAGTTAGTGATCTAACGCTTCAGTTTTTTTATCTTTGACATACACGTAGTTTTATATGAACAGAATTTAAAGTGCGGGAATGTAAAATGCGGAAAGTAAATCTACGCTATTACATCGATTGTGCGGGAAATGTAAACTACGCTATTTACATGATTTTGACAACCTATACACTTTATCTAGGAATTTAAATTGCAATAAGATAAAAGGAAGTATTTTTTTTGGATTTTTAGATGGTTGATTTTAATTAGAATTAATGCATAATTAATTTAATTAAAATGAGAAAAAGGTAGAAATAAAATTTAAACCTAAAAATTAAGTCTAAAATATGTTCATATTTCTTATTAATTAATTTTAAAATAAAACTAATTTTTTTGGATTTTTTGAAGATGTTTTTGAATTTATTAAGTTAATTAACATATAATTATATAAACAATTATACAAATAATTTAAACTTTAAGAGAAAAATATTCTAAATATGTACAAAATTAGTCTATAATATATAAACTTAATTTAAATAAAAAGAAAATATTTTTTTGATTTTTTTGATGGGTTAAAATAATTAAAAAGCAAATATATAAATATATACTAATTGATTAAACAAAATATTTTAATTATTAAGAAAAATAAAATATTTTTGTGTCAAAAAAAAATAGATTATTTAATAAACCTAAAAATATTTTTATTATATTTTTTTGATTTTTTAAACTATTTTAAATTAATTTTGCAAAGTAAATAAAATAAAATAGAAAATATATAATTAATAATCTGGTGTGGTTATTGAGAGAGTCTATGGTATGGACTGGCAAGGCTAGAGCATTGGATCTTGAGTTAATGAAATCTGATGGCTGAGATCATAAGGCTCATGATATGATAGTGGAACGCAACGCATGTGATTGGTATGAGCTTCAAAATGCACGCGCGCGCAAACCAACCAACCAGAGCAAGCCACGTCTTCATCTTCTACCTCCAGACTCCACTTTTAACAGCGTTTTCTTCCAAAAGCGCTGTAATAGATGAGCTTCATTCCTGCAAAATAGCGACTAGGGGTAAACCTACACAAAAATATTTCGCGACCTGTTCATTCTGTTAGCCTTGATTTGCTGAGTTTAAATATGCATCTTGTTTCTTCTAATTTTGCCTAAATCGAATAACCCTAAAATGGAGCTCAAGAACCCTAGAATGGCAATTTCGTGTACAAGCATCCAAACCTCAATTAAACTTCCAGAAACGATCAGTACATCAAACTAAACTCAAATATATGTCTACATCTTGTTAAACATGCATGAATGATCAGATATGAGGTGATTTATGTTTGAACAAACCGTGGCTTGTGTGGCTCGATTTGTGAGGTTTTGATGCTTAAAACTTATTTGGATAGGTTCAATGAAGTTCAGAGATGATGTTTGAATACTTAGTTTGGATTGAAACTAGCTGAAACTTAAAATTCGAATTTCAAATTTCTTGCAAAATTTCAAGTATGATACAAGTGTGTTACAAGCATGGATTTGATTCTGCAATTGTGTGTGTTTGTTACTGAAGTGTCCTAGTTCATTTATAAGCAATGAATAAGCTTCAAAACTAAGCTACCAAGCATTGATGATCTTTGAACTTTTGAATTCTTTAATATAAAAAAGTTTGAATTCTTTGGCCATGGCTTTGAATTTCCTTCAACCTCTTGCTCTAGGCCTGCTATGTACCTTCATGCTGTAGAGTGGAATCAATTCTTGATGACTTTAGCTTAAGATCAGAGCTATGTATCATTATCCTTCACCATTTCTTTTTCAATTTAACTTTAAATGTAATAAAATTAAACCAAAAAAGAAATAAAAATGCTATGGGCCTTAGGTTAGTCGTGGGAGGCCCTTAGCATTGTTAGAATCATGTTTGGATCATGGAAACTTGGCCCTTTTTGGAAAAAAACATTTTTGATCAATGTTGGTTTCATGCATTTTCCCAAAATATAGCCAACTTCAACAAGGCATAAATCCCTCAATTTTTATCATATGAAGGAGTTTTTGTACTTTTTAGAAACCTCAAGATGTCCTCTACAAGCTACTTTGGAAACCTTTTTTCATTTGGAGAAGTTATCTTGATGTTATGGCCTTTGACAAAAAACCACTTTTTGTTGACTTTGAAAATGACCTGTAATGTCTGAGCTCATATTTTTCAAATGGTGAATCCAATGACCATGGGATCAATTGCATTTGAAAGATAATTGAATTTCCTTCCAAACAAGCTTTGGTTGGAATTTTTGAATGAATGAGGAGAGAGTTATGGTCAGTCAAAGTTCAGTTGACTTTTTAGGAGAAAACCCTAATTTTGAAACTTAGGGTTTTGTTGATTTTTGATCTTTGCTTGATGAATTATGATCAACTAATGATCAAATGATGAAGCTTATGACAAAATATGGATGTTGACAAAAAAATTCATTTTTGACTGTCTGTTGACTTTTCGGTCAAACTGGTCGTCTGTTGACTGTTTGAGCTGCTGACTGTGCGTCTGAGCGGATTGAAGTTTGAAAATTTGTATGGTGGTACTTTGAGATATATGGAGGTCCATGAAATCCATTTGAGGTCTCAAAAAACTTGTTCTTCTGAAAAAACAAAAACCCTAGTTAGGGACTGTTCGTGTAGGAGACAGTTAAGCGTACCTAATTTTTGTGCAGTGCTGAGTCTCTGCTGATCATGTGATTATCAGAAGACTTCTAGAACAAAAATCTTGGAATTTTGAAATGCAAAAGATTGATTTGATTGATGGTACAAAACACGGAGAATCGTGCTGTCAGCGGGTTTGACTGTCAACTGGCTGTTCAGGCATTAACGTAACAGTTAAAATGAAAATTCAACAGTTAAAGTTAATTTTTCCTTTTTGTTTTTTTTTGTTGTGTTAATAGTGAAAATTTATTTACATGAGTTGTTAGAAAAACACAAAACATAATAAATAAATAAAATATACTGTACGCGAACAAAATTACCGATAGAGACGTTGGGGAATGAAGTGATTCTGTACAAAAAGGAAAATTTGAGTGGTAGTAGGATTTGAAAGAAATTATATGGTAGGGTTTGAAAAGAGAGATGTATAGAATAAAGTTAGGATTTGATTTTGAAAGAAAGAGATTTGAAAAGAAAGGAAAAGATTTTGAAAATAATAGAATATAGTACAAAAATTAGTGGGAAACAAAAAACTAATAATAATTTACTCGTTACCAGTACAGTCTGAATCCCCGGACTCTGCGCCTGCAAAAAAAATTAATTATGTACCAATTGTGTCAGTACTATTTATCTGTAAATAAATCTCAAATAAACAGCGTGTGTGAAGTGATAAACAGTAATTGGCGTTTGTGTAAGAATAAATTCAACAGCGAACCAAAATACCGTATAAGAAAAATTCTAAAAACCGAGTATTCATAAAATCAGGATATTTATGAAATAAAATCCAAGATTATATGAAACTCCCAATTTTTAGACAGAAGTCTGTTGCCTTCTTTCTGAAAAAGATGCGGGCAAATTTTGGGGTATAACACACTACTATTAGATTTTTGATTGCCTTGGCGGCTATTCATAATCTAGTGATTCATCAAATGGATGTCAAAACAGCATTTCTGAATGGTGATTTGGAAGAAGAAGTGTATATGAAGCAACCTGAAGGATTTGTAATGCCTGGTAATGAGCACAAAGTGTGTAAGCTAGTCAAGTCGTTGTATGGGCTGAAACAAGCTCCGAAGCAGTGGCATCAAAAGTTTGATGAGGTTGTTTTGTCTAATGGTTTCATTCTAAACCAAGCTGACAAATGTGTATATAGTAAATTTGATACATCCGGTAAAGGAGTTTTCATTTGTCTATATGTTGATGACATGTTGATCTTTGGCACCGACCAAAATCAAGTTGATAAAACAAAGAATTTATTGTCATCAAAGTTCTCCATGAAGGATATGGGAGAAGCAGACGTTATTCTTGGTATTAAGATTAAACGGGAGAATAAGGGGATTACGCAATCTCATTACATTGAGAAAATACTCAAGAAGTTCAATTATGAAAATTGTTCTCCAGTAAGTACTCCCGTGGATCCGGGAGAAAAGCTTATGCCAAATACAGGTAAACCTGTGTATCAACTAGAATACTCAAGAGCTATAGGCTCTTTGATGTATGCTATGATTAGCACTAGACCGGATATTGCTTATGCGGTTGGAAAGTTGAGCAGATTTACTAGTAATCGTAGTAGACATCATTGGCATGTGATAACTAGGGTATTCAAGTACTTGAAGGGTACTATGAATTATGGATTGTCATATATGGGATTTCCTTCGGTGTTAGAGGGTTATTCGGATGCTAGTTGGATAAATAATGTTGAAGATTCATCCTCTACAAGTGGATGGGTGTTCTTGCTTGGGGGAGGTGCCATCTCATGGGCTTCCAAGAAGAAAACATGTATAACTAGTTCCACAATGGAATCTGAGTTTGTAGCATTAGCTGCTGTTGGTAAAGAAGCAGAATGGCTAAGGAACTTGGTATATGAGATTCCGATATGGCCTAAACCAATATCACCAATTTCTATCCGTTGTGATAGTAATGCCACACTGGCTAAAGCATATAGCCAAATATACAATGGAAAGTCTAGACATTTGGGTATTAGACATAGTATGATTAGGGAATTATTCATGAGTGGGGTGATATCTATTGAGTTTGTTCGGTCGCAACAAAACTTAGCTGACCACTTGACGAAGGGGTTAGCAAGAGACTTAGTGAAGAAGTCGGTAATTGGGATGGGATTAAAGTCCTTTTAAATCTATTAGTTATGGTATACCCAATTCCCTTCTAATACAAAGTTAGAAGCAGAATTCAATGTGGAAAGATCATAGTTAAAGATTGGAGCAATTGTGTTTATCTTCCCAAGGTATGTGCTCAGACCTGCAAGTGATGGCTAGGTTGAAGTATATCTTCTTAATGGTTCTTTTGAAAAATTGCTAATGCAGGTGCAAGATTAAAAGGATCACCTATGTGAGCATGAAGTTTTGCCGCTTCAAGAAGCTTGGACTTGGCTTCCTATATGCTTATTAATGGATAAGGACACATGGCTTGTAAAGTGTCAAGTATGAATAGTAGAGTATTGTAAGAAACATATGTGTACTATATCTTTAGATATTCAAATGGATTGACGGGTTCAATCATTGTGACACCCAGATTTTCGAATATTTGGAATGTGTAATTGTACTAAGATGAAAATTCAATCGCAAGACATTTTCTTCTATGCATTTGTTTGATCGTTATACCTGTAAGTAAATCAAGGATTATACTAAAATGGGGGGAGTTTGTTGGTGATTTTAGTATCATCAATGTATTTTGGTAATAATGTGATTTACTGTAGGCCGATGCAATTATGCGTTAAGCTTGAAACGAGTTAGGGTAGTGCGGAGTGCACGCTCGTAGAGCCAAACGTGCAATTGAATACGAATAATAGAAACGGGGTTCCAAGGGGAGGAGCCCCTGGCGGGGTGCGGGGCAGCGCCCCGAACGAAATTTTCGTTTGAATAGTTGCACCCTTTCCCAACTGACATAACCGTTTACCGAACAGGTGCGTCGTTTCCCAACCAACATAACTGTTTTTACCGAACAAGTGTGTCATTTCGGTTTCTATTGTTGATCTCCTATATAAGGAGTCATTTGGCCTCGGTTTCGAAGACGAAAAACATACTTCCTCTATATTCTGATCTGTTCTCTATTGTCAGAAACAGATTGTTCTTCGAGAATTATCCCCGCAAAGATTTCGTGAACTCAGATAAGAATAGGGTCGAAATACTTTGTTCGGAAAGTGAACGAACACGATTCTTTAAAATATCCAGGATTATCATACCAAATTTCTAACACTATTTTTTTAATTATGGCCCATTTTTAAAATTAGAACCGAGCCTCTAGATTGATTAGGTCGGCCCTTAAAAAATATTCAAGATAGCTTCATAACGCGAGTGCAACGCCTGAGCTTATATCTAGTTATAGTCAACAGTTAAGTGCTAAAAATCAACTCACTAAGTGTTACATGTAAAGACCTTGTAATAAGCGAGTAAATATTTAAAATAGAAGAATAAAATAGTTGATGCATCAAGAAGCGTGAATTTTACAATGCAAATGTTATGAAAAATCAATAATTCAAGTGTTGTAACTGGTTGCTGCATTTTGGTAATCGATTACAGGGTGTAGTGTTTTTGGTCTTTGAAACAGGCATAACCGGTGTTGATGCTCTGCTCTGTATTATTGTCTGATTGACATCTATGTTTGGCTAAAACATATAATAGCAGTAAAAGGTATTTTATGGATCAGTATTGCAAATATAAAAGAACAAAACAGGTACAAGCAAGATGTTATATGGAATGTCATGACTTCAACCATGACATTGCGCCTGCAGAACTGGAATGAAGATTCAGTTTGATTCTCAACAGATACAGAATATTCAGTGAATATTATGTAATCCTATGTGGCGCAAAAAGGTCAAAAGAATCAAGTCAGAATATTGAAGAATCAGATCAGAAGATTGAAGATTCGGCAGTTTCTAATTTAGGAGATAAATTAGGAAACTCACGATTAAAAGACCTTGATTGTAGCAGAAGATTTCTGCAGATTTGTAACAGCAAAGAGTGCTGCGATTTTTAAGCCCACGTCCAATTGGGAATAGGTTATAAATAGAAACCTTTGTAACCTAGTTTGATATAGAAAACCTGATTTAGAAAATATGTAGTCATTAGGGTTTCTATAGGTAGACCACCCAGGTTGTGGGACGGCTTCCATGTCCTTCTCGAAACCTGTAGGTAAGAGAAGTGATTGTTCTCACTCGAAACCTGTTGGTAAGAGTTGAGTATCGTGTTCTTGATTGAAGCTGTGAAGCTAGATCAAGTTATTGTTCATTGTTAATTGTGTAAATAGTTGTTGCAGGGTTGTAACAGTTAGGTATCACTAGGGAGTGAGCAGAGGTTCTCGTGTCGTGGATGGATGTCTAAGATAAAGGTTGAATTAGGTAGGGATTAGGTAAACTAGTGGTTGTTTATCTGTAAACCAGAGGTTGTTTACATAAAATAGTACTACTGATAGTGAAATATTCTTCCTGGCTTGGTAGCCCCTAGAGTAGGTAGTTAAACCAAAGTAGATTAACAATTAACTGTGTTATTTATCTTCTGCATTGTATTGTTTGTTCAGTCGTGGATGTTGTAACATCGTGTATAACATCAGGTTCAGGTTTGATAGCTGTTCCTTTACAGAACCAATAAAGTTTACAATCTGGTTATGTTGACTGAACATATATGATCCCAGTTCTCATTGACTCCTTCTTAGGGGTAATTAAAAATTGGGGGATCTTTCTATTCTGCCTCTTCTACGTTAATGACAGATCATATGTCTTGACATCGTGAATGACATCCTAAGTCTGTCATACCAGAATTTTTCAACCGGTTACTGCATTTTGGTAACGGGTTACCACTATGTTGAAATTGTTTTTAGATACAGATAGTTAGTTTTACGTTTTCAGTTTTGTTACTTGTGTTCCAATCAATTGTAATTTGTATAGATACCCAAGGGTATATCAATCAATTTTAATGTGCATTCTCACCCTCAATTATATTCTCTCTAATTCTCTCTCTCTCACTCTCTCCCTCTCCACACTAAATTACTCCATTTTCACCAACCTTGTAGTTTCAAGTTCTAACATTTGGCATTAAAAGCATGGTTCAATCCACCAAACACCTAGTGTGCAACATGAATTCAGTCTCCAACGAAAGAATCCATGCAAACCTACCCATCTTTGATCCGAATAATTTCGATAAATGATGAAAATCTTGCATTCTTTAACGCCAAGATTTGACAATATGTTCGTAGCGATTGAGGAATCGAAGGATCTTGTGACGATGAGCAAAGAGGAGCAACAAATCTCTCTTGAGGCACGAGTAAAGGATGGAGAGAAATTGTGATAAGGCAAAGGCGGAGATTTCTTTGCAAGCTCGTTTCAATGAGAAAGACAAGAAATTGAAGAGAAAATGCCCCACGAAGAATAAACGGGATTTTATGAATTTCGGTGGCAAAAAATCCTAATATTTCAAGAATTTGGCTTGTCAAAAGAGTGAAAGAAGCTACAACAAGAATGATGGTCAAGGAAACTTTAGAAGTGAAAGGATAAGGATTGACAATAAAATGCAATGTAAACAAGAAGGAACCTCAAGGGGATATAGCCAAGGTTGCAAGACAAGTGTTTGATAAGGAGAATACTCTCTTGGTCATGATCAGTGAAAGGATAAGGATTGATAAGAAAATACAATGCAAACAAGAAGGAACCTCCAGGGGATATAGCCAAGGTTTCTAGACAAGTGTTTGATAAAGAGAATACTCTCTTGGTCATGCTCACAGAAAGGGAATGCAACATGAGGCTCCAAGATCAGTGCATTAACAGTTTCGAGAAAACTACAAATTCAAGTTATAACTAGTTACAAGCAAAAGAATTTACCATGGTGACTACAAAAGAGGAAATTTAGTGCAGCCAACAATGGTATTTGGACTCCGGATGTTCCACTTATATGACGGGCAGTGTTATACCCCAAAATTTGCCCGCATTATTTTTCAAGAAAACTCCAATCTGAAAATTAAAAGTCTCATATAATCATGGATTTTTATTTCAACAAAGATCCTGATATATGAAATACTTAGTTTTTAGAATTTTTCTTATACAGTAATTTAGCTTGCAGTTGAATTTATTCTTACGCAAACGCCAAATGCTGTTTATTACTTCACACATGCTATTTATTTATTTACAGATAAATAGTACTGACACAATTGGTACAGAGTTAAATCTTTTTGCAGGCGCAGAATCAGGAAACTCAGACTGTACTGGTAACAAGTAGATTATTATTATCTTTTGTTTCCCACTAATTTTTGTACTATATTCCATTATTTTCAAAAATCTTTTCAAATCTCTTTTTCAAAAAATCAAATCTCTCTTTTTCCCAACACTATCTCCACTTTCTTTCAAATCTTACTTCCACTCAAAATTTCCTTTTGTACGGAATCACATCATTCCCCAACGTCTCTATCCTTCTTTCCACTCTATAAATACCTCTCATTTTTTCATAAAAATCTCACATCAAATTCTAATTCATCTCTCAAATTTCTACTTCATAATCCATCCTTTCTTCTTTCCCGACAAAATGGCAAAGCGGTGGGAAACGTGTTTTCTTATGGTCATCACCATTGCTACGGTGATCATGTCTTTCTTCTGTCTACATAGCCCGGAACACTGTGGACCTGGGATGCTTATGCTCCCAATCATCTACATGTTACTATTTGTAGCATGGGTTATCAATCGTCATTCTTAAAATTGGCCGTATTTCTTATTTCTTAAATGTACCGTTTATTCGTCGTACTGTTCAATATAGTATGTAATATTTGTACTGTCAGTATTAAATATTGTACTATTTGTCATAATATTGCTTAATTACTCAGATAATATTTTATGTGTTTTTTGCCAGTCAAATATGCATTTTTCTGTGCATTAAATGATTTTCAGGGTTATTATCGGTAATTTTGCCCGTATACAGTAAATATTAGTTATTTATTATGTCTGTGTTTTTTAACAAGTCATGTAAATAAACTTTCATTTTTCACATAAAACAAAAGCAAAAACAACAAAAAAAAGAAAATTAACTTTGACTGTTGATTTTTCACTCTAACTGCTACATCAATACCTGGACAGTCAGTTGACAGCCAAACTGCTGGCAGTACAATTCTCAGTGTTTTGTACCATCAATCAAATCAATCTTTCACAATTCAAAATTCCAAGATTTTTTTTCTAGAAGTCTTCTGAATATCACGCGATTAGCAGAGACTCAACACTGCACAAAAATCAGGTACGTTTAACTGTCTCCTACATAAACAGTCCCTGACTAGGGTTTTCTTGTTTTTACAGGAGAAACAAGTTTTTGAGACCTCAAATGGATTTCATGCACATCCATACATCTCAAAGTACCATCATACAAATTTTCAAACTTCAATTCACTCAGACGCACCGTCAGCAGCTCAAACAGTCAACAGACGACCCGTTTGACCAAAAAGTCAACAGACAGTCAAAAATGAATTTTTTTGTCAAAATCCATATTTTGTCAAAGGATTCATCATTTGATCATTGGATGATCATAATTCATCAAGGAAAGATCAAAAATCAACAAAACCCTAAGATTCAAAATTAGGGTTTTTACCTGAAAAGTCAACTCAACTTTGACTGATCATAACTCTCTCATCCTTCATCCAAAAAATTCAAACCAAAGCTCATTTTGAAGGAAAATCAATTATCTTTCAAATGAAATTGATCCCATGGTCATTGCATTCACCATTTGAAAAATATGATCAAAGACATTACAGGTCATTTTCAAAGTCAACAAAAAGACACTTTTTTCAAAAGGACACACAAGGAGAATCAAAAATCATTTTGACATGAGACCAAAGGCATTGGTTAGAGGACTCTTTGAGGTTTCCAAAAAGTGCAAGATCTCCTTCATATGACAAAAATTGAGGGATTTACACCTTGTTGAAGTTGGCTAAATTTTGGAAAATGCATAAAACCAACATTGCTCAAAAATGCATTTTTTCCAAAAGGGGCCAAGTTTTCATGGTTCAAACATCATTTCCATAATATTATGGGCCTCCCACGACCAAGACTAAGCCCATAACATTTTTCATCCATTTTTGCTTAATTTTTTCTTATTTTAAGATTAAATTAAAAGGAAAAATGAAAGGATAATGGATAGCTTGAATTCCAAGCATGACTCATCAATATGACTCATTCAACTCTGTCTCAAGGCAAAGTACAGCAGAGGGAGAGAAGAAAATCAAGCCATAGTGGCTTAAATGCCAAGCTACATATGTGGAAAAAGTCAAGGTTCTAGCAAAAGCACTTATTGCTTTCTAGCTTAGATTTTAAGCACCTCAATGCTTATAAATAGACTCCAATACTTCAGTAATATAGAGAGACAAGTTCAGAAACAAAGCCTTGCTCATAACACACTTGTAACCACTTGGAACTTTTTGAAAGAAATTCAAAATTCGAATTTTAGTTTCTAACTAGTTTCAGTTCAAACTAAGCATTCAAACATCATCCTTGAACATCAATAAACGTATCCCAATCAATTGCAAGCCTTGAAGCTCACTAAATCGAGCTATACAGGTCATAATTTGTTCGAACCTAAATCAACTCGTATCTGGTTATTCACGCATGCTTAATAAGATGTAGACATATATTTGAGTTTGGTTTGATGTGTAGATCATTTCTGGAAACTTAATTGAAGTTTGAACACGTATACACGAAACTACCATTTTAGGGTTCTTCATCTCAAAATTAGGGCTTTCCAAATTAGGCAAAATTACAAGTTCAAACATGTCCCATTGAATTCGTATGGACCAGACGAACTCAACCATGGCATCGCGCCAGATTTATATCACATTTTACTTGTATTCGCTATTTTTTGCAGGTGTAATAGGTGGGAGCTTTTACACCACCTGCAAACGCAAGGTGTAAAAGGGTGGTTCTGATGAAGAAGATGATGCGTGGCTCCTCCCTATTGGCCAGGGCGCGCGCGTTTTTTTTAAAATAACTTTTGATCCTGTGCTTTGCAGTCCACGCTTTTGCCATGTGTCTCAATTTAATCACCTTCTGATCCACTTGCCAGCTCATCCTGCGTACCAGACACGCTAGCCCATGATGTAGACTCTCAATCCAACCACACCTGATCAGTATCCCTTTTATTTTCTATTTTATTTTAATTTTCTTTGTAAAATTAATTAAAAATAGTTTCAAAAATCCAAAAAATGCACAAAAAATATTTTTAGACTTCTAAAATAATATATTATTTTCTGAAATAAAAATATTTTATTTTTCTTCAAAATTTCAATATTTTGCATAATTAATTAGTATATATTTATATATTTGCTTTTTAATTATTCTAACCAATCAAAAAATCATAAAAAAAAATTTTCTTCATGTTAAATATTGTTTATATATTATAAACTAATTTTTTACATATTTTGAATAATTTTCTCTTTAAGTTTTAGTTATTTGTATAATTATTTGTATAATTATGTATTAATTAGCTTAATCAATTTCAAATCAATTTCAAAAATCCCAAAAAAATTAGTTTTGTTTTAAAATTAATTGACAAATATTTTGTACATATTTTAAACTCAATTTCTAGGTTTAAATCTATTTTCATCTTTTTTCTTCATTTTAATTTAATTAATCATGCATTAATTATAATTAAAATCAATCATAAAAAATCCAAAAACATGCCTTTTATTTTTCTTGCAATTTAAATTCCTAGATAAATGTATAGGATGTCAAATTCATGTAAATAGGCTAGTTTACATTTCCTGCACAATCGATGTAATAGCGTAGATTTACTTTCCGCACTTTACATTTCTGCATTTTAATTTCCAGCAAATATAAACTGCGTGTATGTCAAAGATAAAATTGAACCGTTAGATCACTAACTTCAAAGATAAAATATCTGAATACAAACACAATCACACTTGCACCTCTTAAGGTAATCCCTTCTCATTCTTTTCAAAATCAAAAATCAAAAATTCTACTGTTTTGAGTACAAAATCGAACCTTTTGTTTATATCCGGTGAAAGGATAGATTTTTAAAGGAAATGGGATAAAGACCTTACAACTCAGGGTAGACCTCCTAGTTTGCTTGCTCAAATCAAAACAAACAAAATTCTCATACACTGTTGTTTTTCAAAACAAAACTTTCCAAAAAGACAATACTTTGTATACATCCAAACACGGATCATTACAAAGTTAACGTTCTTTTCAAAAACATCTTTCGAAAGATAAACAAGCATTTTGTATACATCCGCACACGGATCATTACAAAATTCAATTTACAAAGGTATTTGAAACTACATATGAGCATTCTAAAGCAATTGAAAAGTAATCGAAAAACAAGTGAGCTAAGCAAACTTAAGAGCCCATGGATAACCATGGATACAAAGGGTGCTAACACCTTCCCTTTGTATAACCTACCCCCTTACCCAGAATTTCTTAAAGGTCTTTTTTCGGTTTCTTTTATAAACCTTTCCTTAATTGGATAAAATAAAAGGTCGGTGGCGACTCTGTGAATTTTCAAAAATGCGAAAGCATTAAGCGATAAAAAAGAGTCAGTTCACGTATCTCTCCCGAACAGAGGTATGGCCCGAATTAAAAAACGGAGGTCCACAGGCAGGAAAGGTTAATTTGTTACAATCAATCATGCCATGAAAAACAAAGTGAAGTTCGCGAATGATACCACTCTAGCAGCGAAAAGGATCAGTGATGTCTCGATCGAGAGAAGGGATGGTAGAAATTCTTTGATAAAAATGTGCTGTATATTCCTGGAATCAAGTGTAATCTTCTAAGTATTGGCCAATTGCTTGAGAAGAATTACAAGATTCATATGAAGAATAAGGCGCTATGCGTCATGGATTAAAACGGTGTTTTGGTCCTAAAAGCTCATATGGGTGCCAATAGAACCTTCAAGGATGAGTTGAAGTTTATGGAGAATATGTGTATTTATATAAAGGCTAGTCAAGAAGAGTGGATATGACAATATAGGTTTGGGTATCTCAACTTTAGAGATCTCAATGCCTTCCAAAAGAACAAAATAGTAACGGGGCTGCCATTGATCAATAACCCGACTAAACTTTGTGAAGAATTTGTGCAACCAAAGCAACATAAGGAAAAATTTAGAAAGGATGCAAATTTTAGAACCAAGCATCACCTTGAGGTGTTGTATTACGATTTCTGTGGACCATTGCAAGTTGATTCGATTAGTGGCAATAGATAGTTTGTCACATTTATCAATGATCATAGTAGAAAGATATGGACATACCTAACCAATTGAAATGATTAGATATTCGAAGTGTTTAAGAAGTTCAAGTCCATGGTTGAAAGACAAAGCGATCACAAGCTCAAAGTTCTCAAAATGGATAGTGGAGGCGAATATGTCTCAAATGACTTCGGGAGATTTTGTGATCACAAAAGTATAGTACATGAGGTAATACCACCTTATATACCCTAGCAAAGTGATGTTAACAAATGGAAGAATCGATTAATTATGAACATGGTGAGAAGAATATTGAAGGGAAAGAACTTGCTGAAAGAGTTATGGGGAGAAGTAGTGTCCACGGCTGCATATTTGTTGAATAGGTGTCCAACAAAGAGGATTGAGAAGATAACACCGAAAAAAGCTTTGTCCGGATTGAAACCGAACATGATTTTCTAGAGAGTGTTTGGCTTGGTGGCGTATTGACATGTGCCGAATCAAATTAGAAAGAAGATTAATGGAAAGAGAGAATTGATGATACGTGTAGGGTATCACTCCATCAGAGGTTACAAGTTATATGATGCAGCAAATAAAAGAACCCTAATTAGCCAAAACATCATTTTCAAAGAAATCAAGAAGTTGCAGCAGCCTATAATCAGCTACCAAAAAGCCATAATTGGTTACAACAATGAAGAAACAGTTCCTCCAGTGCTTGATAGTGCAGAAATAGCCCTCTTCGAAGCCCGAATGAAAGAGAATGTGAAAGGATCAACAAGGCAGAGAGGTTTGCCTCCAAGACTCTAAGATTATGAGTTATTTTGAGATAACAAACTCAATGATGATGGTGATTTCATCCATTACACACTTATGGCAGAATACGAACCTATTAAATTGGAAGAGGCCTTGAGTGATCCAAAATGGATTTGTGCTTTAAAGGAGGAGCTGTAATCTATTGAGAAGAACAAGACTTAGGAGTTTGTTGATCTACCAAAAGGAAAAAAGCCAATTAGTGTAAGATGGGTGTACAATGTGAAGGCAAATTCCAAGGGTGAAATAATCAAACATAAGATACAATTAGCTGCAAAGAGATTTTTGCAAAGAGAAGGCATAGACTTTGAAGAGGTATTTGCACTGGTGGCTAGAATTGAAACCATTAGACAAGTTGTTGGCATTGCAAATAACAACAATTGATCCATCTACCAAATGGATGTTAAATCTTCATTTTTGAACTGACCATTTTGAGAGGAATTTTATGTAGAATAACACATAGTTTTGCTGTGAAAATACAAGAGTCAAGGTTCTATAAATTGAAGAAAGCGTTGTTGTTAAGTGCCAAAATGTAGTTATTTTGTGTTTGTAAATAGTGGCACTTATCGATACTTTTTGTTAATAACGTTTGAATAATACCCCGTTTTGTGTATAAATACGTATACTTTGTGAATAGATGTATTTTCATATACTTTTATACTTTTTGATAGTTTTCTACTCTTTTTGTAGGTATTCTTGCGTATTTGGAGCATGAGCAATAAAGTGTCGAAGACACGGCTTCAAACGCGCGATTTTGAGCGGCGGAATCAATTCATTTGGCAAATAAAGCTCAAAAACAAAGAATAATAAATCACCAATTTGGTTGATATGTTGTCATTGTTAGATGGGAAATTTAATAAGCTTTCCAACGCTTCGAACCGGGCCCAAATCGGAGTTACGGTTCTCAAGTTACGCCATTTTTACTAAAAGCTATTTTTTCAATTCAGCAGATTCGGCGCGATGCGCGCTGTACCAGATCCAGAATTGTATAAATAGGCGGAAATCAGATATTTTAGGGCATGGTTGGATATTTTAGAGCTCCAATCCATCCAATAGCATTTTTTGAGTGGAAAGATGCTAGAAAACACATTGGAGCTGTCAAATGGATGATCCGGGGTTGAATCCTTCATCAATCGGAGCCGACAAACCGTGAGATTTTTGGGTTTTTCTTCTTTTCTTCTCTTTGTGGTTTCATTTGTGGGTTTTGTATATATATACTTTGATCTCATGTATATTTGTTTCCCATGGCGTTGTATAAAGTTGCTTTACAATATAAACTTGTTGTTTTTCTTGATTTTTTACATCTTGATGTTTGGGTTATGGTTGGTGGGTTGTTTTGCATCTTGATGTTAGGGGTTTGTGTTGTTGTAGAGATAGACCTTACAAATCTTGATTAGGAGATATAATCATTAGCTTCTTGATTGTAGAGATAGATGAAGAGTTAATGTTCACTTTGTGTTGGTTCGTAATGCTACCGGGTTGTTCGATCGGTGGAGACATCGTCGATCGAGCAATATTTTAATTTAACACGGTAAGCTACCGTATGTTTGATTGGTGGAGAAATCGTCAACTAAGCATACGATAGAACTCGTGGAGGTGTTTGGATACGAATGCCGACAACGGGCAACACGTGAATGGTTTAAGGAGTATAGTAGACTGAGTGCAACTGGTCGATAAGTTTAAGTTTGTGAAGAGTAGATTATATGCAATACTTGATAGTTTCTTCTATTTGAAGAATGTATTCTTTTTGTGTTGATATTTACTTTTCCATTTCATATTTAAATTCATTCAAAACCAAACTCATAACTAAGAATCCGTCGAACGGCAGTTCAGTAGCACCGATCTCTGTGGACACGATAAATTCCCGGATAAATACTTCCAAAACTTTTGTTGCTTGCCGCTATACCGCTCCAACAAAATGGCGGTAGCACCGATCTCTGTGGACACGATAAATTCTCGGATAAATACTTCCAAAACTTTTGTTGCTTACCGCTATACCGCTCCAACAAAATGGCGCCGTTGCCGGGGATTGGTGTTTTTATTGAATTCACGTTGCGATAGTTTCTTTGGTTTTGAGTTTTGTGAATATCGTATATTTTGTGCATATTCTCATACTTGTATATTTTCGTATATTGATACATGTTTATATTTTCATACTTATACATGTTTGTGTGTTTGATTTTGTTCCTCTTTACTTTTGCTATTTAGCAAGGTGAAGTTGGCTAAACAAATTGAACTCGGATAGTTCGTAAATTCTAAATCTTCACTTTTCAATTTGTTTAGCCAATTAAGGATTTTGTAAATATTGCGTTATATGTATATTTGTGTTTTTACACATACTTGTGTATACTTTTGCTTTTGATTCGTTTGTTAAGTGTTTGGGCAGGTCGTTTTCTTTAGGTTGCGTTTGAGGCGAAAGCATTGGCTTACCGCGAGGAAGTTACTTACCATTCACGAAACAAATAAAGGCGTTGAGCTAACGACGTTAAACGAGCGCTTGTTGGGAGACACCCCAATGGTTTTAGTTTTCGGTTTTAGTTTTCTGTAAATGAGTAGTGTAGGTGTTAAGTGGTGGCGCACTGGAAATTCTGGTTTTCTGAACTAGTTTGGTTTTTCTGGTGTAGCGCGCGTCGCACACAAAGAGGGCGCGTCGCGCGGCCTGGTAGCTGAAGAGCTTGGTTTGGCAGAACATTGGGCGCGTCGCGCGGTCTTGAGGGCGCGTCGCGCGCTGTGTTGCTTTTGGCCATTGAATTCTTTTTAATGGTTCATTTGGCTAGCCTTTTTCCCACTTACACCAAGGCTTTATAGTATAGTATTTTATAGTTTTATTTTTTAATTCTTTTGTTGTTGTTTAGACTCAAATTTTGGCCCGGTTACTTGGAGTCGCATTTGGTAATTCTCCGATTGTGATAGATTCAACATGCCGGTTGTGCGGTAATGATTGTTCAAATTTGTACGTCGCAAGGTACTCGTTTATCGCTTTCTATAGCATAACATGTTTTTGAGACTTCTCATTTGTACAAATTTCATATTACTCATTCTTTTTGCATAGCTTGCTCATGACTTGAATCACAATTAGTTTCCCCTTTTTACCATAAATATGAGGTGGCTTTCCATTGTGTATATATGTGAGTGACCGACATTTCTTGTTTTAACTGGATATTATTATGTTTAATCTTTCATTTGTATTGATTTTGTGAATGCACGAAAGTGATCAAGGCACTTGTTTGATTTTGAGCACAACTACCATAGCCAAATGTCAATTTACCTTGTGAGTGTGTGACCATTCGTAACCCCTTTGAGCCTTTTTATCATTGTCCATTTTGTTTTTGAACTTGAGACATAGTTCACATTTTTGATGGATTTTGATTATCGTTTTTCTTGAACCCTTAACTATGATGTTTAGTTGTATGTTTACCTTGCCTTAGAATGTAAGGAGTATTCACTTTATGTTGTGGTTGAATTCAAGTTGAGGAGAGGATGTTTATCTACTTATGTTGTGACTGTTATGCGGTTGTGGATAGAAAAGATAAAGAAAAAAATGTGAAAAAGAAAGAAAAGAAAAAGAAAGAAAAAAAAAAGAGAAAAAGTTTGAAAAAAAAATATCAAAAAGAGTTTGGAATAAGATTTGTGCTAATAAGTTTTGTGTTTGGTGTGAAACTTGTGATGAAGAAGAATGTTGGATTGAAATTGTATTGTTTGAAACTTTGTGGAAGTAATTACTCCCTTAGGTTTAGGCAAGTTTTTGTTTCGATTAACTTTAGGACTTATCACTTGTTTGTTAACCGAGCGACATTACAACCTTGAAAGCCCTTGTGATTCGTGTCGTTGCATTTTCAATACTATATTTGGATGAATGCATAATTTTGTCTATTGTTTGCAAGATTGTTGGGTGTGTGTCAAAGTCCTCACCTTTCGGTGTTTTTCATCTACCGATGAGTTTTTGCTAGGCGTGATTCGTGATTGAGCTTGTTTTGTTTTAGAATGTTTTGTATGATTTTTGTACTTAGGATTCGTTTCATTTTCATGTTTGTTGTAGGATTGTGGTAAGTGTTTACTTCGTTTGTGCGTTTTTGTTTGAACCATACAATTGTTTCGTTTTTCCAAATCTTGTTGATCTTGATTCTTTGGATTTTTACTTTTGATTCTTTAAGTGTTTCGCCTTGTTTGAGGACAAACAAATTCAAGTTGGGGAGAGTTGTTAAGTGCCAAAATGTAGTTATTTTGTGTTTGTAAATAGTGGCACTTATCGATACTTTTTGTTAATAACGTTTGAATAATACCCCGTTTTGTGTATCAATACGTATACTTTGTGAATAGATGTATTTTCATATACTTTTATACTTTTTGATAGTTTTCTACTCTTTTTGTAGGTATTCTTGCGTATTTGGAGCATGAGCAATAAAGTGTCGAAGACACGGCTTCAAACGCGCGATTTTGAGCGGCGGAATCAATTCATTCGGCAAATAAAGCTCAAAACCAAAGAATAATAAATCACCAATTTGGTTGATATGATTTCATTGTTAGATGGGAATAATAAATCACAAATAAGCTTTCCAACGCTTCAAACCGGGCCCAAATCGGAGTTACGGTTCTCAAGTTACGCCATTTTTACTAAAAGCTGTTTTTTCAATTCAGCAGGTTGGGCGCGATGCGCGCTCCTACGCGCGACGCGCGCTGTACCAGATCCAGAATTGTATAAATAGGCGGAAATCAGATATTTTATGGCATGGTTGGATATTTTAGAGCTTCAATCCATCCAATAGCATTTTTTGAGTGGAAAGATGCTAGAAAACACATTGGAGTTGCCAAATGGATGATCCGGGGTTGAGTCCTTCATCAATCGGAGCCGACAAACCGTGAGATTTTTGGGTTTTTCTTCTTTTCTTCTCTTTGTGGTTTCATTTGTGGGTTTTGTATATATATACTTTGATCTCATGTATATTTGTCGCCCATGGCGTTGTATAAAGTTGCTTTACAATATAAACTTGTTGTTTTATCCTGATTTTTTACATCTTGATGTTTGGGTTATGTTTGGCGGGTTGTTTTGCATCTTGATGTTAGGGGTTTGTGTTGTTGTAGAGATAGACCTCACAAATCTTGATTAGGAGAGATAATCATTAGCTTCTTGATTGTAGAGATAGATGAAGAGTTAATGTTCACTTTGTGTTGGTTCGTAATGCTACCGGGTTGTTCGATCGGTGGAGACATCGTCGATCGAGCAATATTTTAATTTAACACGGTAAGCTACCGTATGTTTGATTGGTGGAGAAATCGTCAACTAAGCATACGATAGAACTCGTGGAGGTGTTTGGATACGAATGCCGACAACGGGCAACACGTGAATGGTTTAAGGAGTATAGTAGACTGAGTGCAACTGGTCGATAAGTTTAAGTTTGTGAAGAGTAGATTATATGCAATACTTGATAGTTACTTTTCCATTTCATATTTAAATTCATTCAAAACCAAACTCATAACTAAGAATCCGTTGAACGGCAGTTCAGTAGCACCGATCTCTGTGGACACGATAAATTCCCGGATAAATACTTCCAAAACTTTTGTTGCTTTCCGCTTTACCGCTCCAACAGTTGTATGGGTTGAAACAAGCTCCAAGAGCTTGAAATAAGATGATAAATGGTTTCTTAAAGGAGATTTACTTCAAGAAGTGTGTATCCAAACATCGTGTGTATGTGAAGAAAGATACAAATGAAGAAGTGATAATCATGTCTCTATGTACACAATTTGTTGATTAATAGCAGCAAAGAATAATGCACTTCTAAGTTCAAGAGTGAGCTTATGAAGGAGTTTGAGATGATCGAACTTGGGCTCATGATATACTTCCTCGGCATTGGCTTCCACTAGTCCAAGAAGGGACTGCTCATGCACCAAAGAAGGTATGCGCTTGAGATTTTGAAGAAGTTTGAAATGAAGCATTGCAATGTTGCCATTACTCTGGCTGAACCAGGGTTGCAGTTGTCGAAAAATGAGAATGAGCAAGATGTTAATCCAACTCAGTATAGGAGGCTGATTGGATTCTTGTGTTACTTGTTCTATACGCGACCAGATTTGATGTTTAGTGTCAATATTGTGAGTAGATTCATGGAGAGACCGAAAGTGTCTCACTTGGTAGCAGTCTAGAGGATTCTAAGATATGTTAAAGGATCTATTGGCTACATAATTCTTTTTCCTGCGATGGACATGGGCAGAAAATGCAATTTACTCGATTTTATCGATTCTAATTAGTGTGGAGATAAATATGATAAAAATTCTACAGCTAGATACATATTTATATTCTATGAAACATCAATCTCATGGTGTTCGAAGAAGTAAGTGGTAGTAGCACTATCTTATTATGAGGCCGAGTACATAGTTGCTTCGTTGTGTGTGTGCCAAACCGTGTAGTTAATGAATCTATTGATGGAGTTGGGCAGCGAAGAGGGTGACGCTGTAACGATCATGGTTGATTACGTTTCAGCTATAAACCTTTATAAGAACCCAATTGCACATGGAAGGAGCAAGCATATTGATATGAGGTTTCACTACTTGAGAGAACTTATTAGCAAAGGAAAATTTAAATTGAGATATTATAGAAGTGAAAATCAAGTGGCTGATTTATTGACTAAAGGAGTCAAAATTGAAGTGTTCAAGAGATTGAAGAGGAACATGGGCATGGAGGACTTGTAGCACTTAAATTAAGGTGGTGGTGTTGTGAAAAATTAATGATTCAAGTGTTGTAACTGGTTACTGCGTTTTAGTAACCGATTACAGAGTATAGTGTTATTGGTCTTCGAAACCGGTGTAATCGATTACTACGTTTTTTATAACCGGTACCACTATGTTGAAATTGTTTTTAGAAACTATTTTAATTGGTTACAAGTTTAGCATATATGATTACAGGCAGTTAATTTCAGTTTTTCACTTTTGTTACTTGAGTCTCAATCAATTGTAATTTGTATAAATACTTAAGAAATATCTCAACCAATGTTAATGTGCACTCTCACCTTCAATTATATTCTCCTAATTCCCTCACCCACTCTCTCCTTCTCCACACTTAATAATTTGATTTTCACCAACCTTATAGTTACAAGTTCTAACAACAACAGGAAGTTAGTGCTCAATTAATTTTGCTTCCAAAAGTTAACGCTCAATTAATTTTGCTTCCACTTTTAGGGGTTTAAATGTGATGTTATAATGTCTAACATATTTAAATCAATTCATATAGCCGATTTCAGTCACTTCCTTGCTAAATCATGTTTACTAAAAAAAATTAATTTGGAGTATTTTATTTTAACCATTTTAAATCAAAAATAAATTATGTAATTCATTGAAAATGATTTATACGATGTTTTTGGGTTGTTAATTTTCATTCAAATATTTGAGGGTCGGAAACTAAATTATAGTGACTCATATGAAAGTTAAAGACAATAATTAATATTGAGATATTTTAACCAGTGTTGTTATTATAAATATTAAGCAATGTATTTTCAAATTGACTTATGTGTCGAAGTGGTTTGTTAAGTTTTGTATACCATGATGTAGGAGGTATATTTTTTTTAATGTAATTTTATCTTTAGCAATAAAAATTTCTTTCTACTTTATTCTTTTTATTTTAATTTATTGAGTTATTTAATTTTTCTGTTCATTTTCATTTTATTTATGACACTTATTTTTTTAAAATATCTATTTACTTTCACAGATATCTATCTCACATTTTTTGTTTCCTAATAAAAGTGAGAATAAAATATTTAATGGAAAAGGGGAATAAGTTACTTTGGCAAATTGTTAAAAGTGTCAAATATGTTTATATTTACTTAAACATGTTTAAGATTGCTTTAGTTAGGGGGTGTACAAAACCAAACCAATCCAATAGAAAACCGCAAATCAAATCAAATTAAATCTTAATCGCAAAAAACTGCATTTGGTTCGGATTATTTTTGGTCATCTTTTAACAAAACCGCACGATTCAGTTCAGTTTGCGGTTTTGTATTTTGTAAACCAAAGCAAACCAAATCAAATCGCATTATGTTACAACCTAACTTTTACTTAACTCACACCCAACCCAAACTTAAACCAATTATACATTAACCTTATAATTACGAACAATTTTCTCATCCTTACACATATGATTGCAGTCCCGATCTTCTCAAATCTCTAATAGCATTATCGCGCCTTCTTTGCCACATACGTATTCCCTCTTTTTCTATAATCTCTACTCACTTATATTCTTTCTTTTTCACCTTCTCATTTTTATGCAAATGTTTCCTATTTCAGTTTCGTTTTTATCGCACATCTCCTTCTCTAATCTCTCAACTCTTTTTTTTTTCTTTTTCACCTTCACTAATCTCTAGTCTCTTCTATTTTTTTGTTTCATTATAATAATTTTTATATTGTTTTATGCTATTATTTTATGTTTATTATTCCACTTTTGTCTAAATTAATTTTTACATATTAATTGGAAATTTGTTGTCAAAATATGACGAGTTTTGTTGTTATTTGATAATGTATGAATGTCTAAATACAAAGGTATGTTGTCATCTATATGTATATGTATGATTCAATAAAATATTTATAAAAAACCGAACCAACCGAACCGAATCAAACCGCATTAGTATGGTTTGGTTTGGTTCGGATTTTTTTAAAAAGTCAATCGAACCAAACCAAACCGCACGATTTTTTCTCTTGCGGTTCGGATGATTTTTTTCATCAAAACCTCCCAAAACGCACCGCGAACATCCAAAGCCTTTTGTATTTATTTTTAAGGGTAATGTTAACATGTGCCTTAAGGGCACATGTTAAGAGCTAAATGTATAAACTTTTCATTGGAAATTATGTAATATTTTTATTAAAAGTTAATAACTAATTTTTCGTTGTTTTGTTTTAAGACAAATTTTTCACTAATGTGTTTCTTAAGGTGTGTCTTTATGGCACAAGTTAGCTTTACCCTATTTTTAAAATGTCATTGTCCCATAGCATTTTTACAATAATTTTTGGCATAGTCTCGAGAGAGTCTTTTGGCATGATTTTCTGTGATTTTTATTATCTCTTTAAAAATTTAAAATGTTTATCAAAAAATATTTGTTACAATCATCAAAAAGGGAAAGATTATTGAACCAAAGATGTTTTGAAATAATTGAAATAATGCTCATTAATTTAATTTTAATAATAACACAATGTAAGTGAATAATTTTATCGTGTAATGTTTCTTACAATGTATTGAAAGTTTTTTACAAGATTTAATATAATATATCATTTAGAAAGAGTAACAAAGTTCTACGAAATGATCCTCTTATCTTAAGATGAATATATAAGATAGCATCTAACACATTACTTATTAAGAATCTTAGGGACTTGTCATGAAGACTTCCTCATATGGTTCGTGTTGGTACATGTTTTCAACACTATCATATAAATATGAATACTCAAGATAATCACCAATTTTATTCGGTCAACTCAAAATTTAAAGACGAATGTTTGACTCTATTAAAACACCATTTTATCATACTCGACCGAGTTAGTTTATCTGGTGACCATTAGTGAAATTTATTCTTTGAAGAATAACTTTGATGATTTTTATCTCAATGTTAATGTTTCAAATTCTAGAGGCAGACAAGCTATGGTCCAAAAAGGTGCAAAAGTACAAGTGTTGCATGATAAAAGATACAATATTGTGCGTCGGAAGACCAATTGTGAGTACCAGGATGTAAAATTTTCTACTATAAAATTCCAATGATTAAAATAATTTATTTATCAAATATTAAGATCAGGCAACAATTAACAAAAAGGAAGCTAGATTAAGACTCAAATTTTCACTAATTTATTCACCACATCGAGTAACACTTTGAATATTTAAATAAACATTTGAGAATCAACTTCGAAAAAGAAAAGAACTTTCAAAGGAAAACATCTAGAGAAGAAGCTCTAGTAAAAGAAAGAAAGAAGAAAGTAAATTATTTTATTGTAAATACTTCCTTTTGAAAGATTAAAGACTTGTATTTATGCTTAAATATATTTACATTCTCTGTTAACTCGAAACAACTAATTTTTAAAGAGTTAGATTGAGAGTTTATTAGTAATCAATGATAATTTTGAAATTAAAGAAGAAGATTTGTTAAGGGATTGAGAGATGAGTACATTGGAGATCCTTCATCATTTTCTTATTCTCTTCTATATTTTTGTGGTGAATATCTTCATATGACGAAGTCTTTTTTTCTTTTTTGCAAGACATATACTACAAGAAAGTTTAAATTGCAAGTATAGATGATAAAATAAAATGTCAGAATTGTACACATAACAAAACTTATTAGATTTTCAATGATGTCATTTGGTTCAATTTTATAACATATACGAATTTCAAAAATAGCAAGAAATATCAAGAAACACAATATAATTGCATTAAACCAAAATAAAAATTATGCAATAATTTTGTACATGAAAAATAGAAAATATTTTGGATTACAATAAAAAACAAAGAAAAATAGAGAGTAACAATGTCATGTTTGAAGGTGAAAAAATCACAAGAAAGGGGAGGGGGTTAATTTGTGTTAATGTTTAGTTTTTTTGAACTGAAACTTTAAGTCAAATACAAATGTCGAATAATTTATATGTTTATTTTATTGTATTACTGTAAAGGGAAAATTGTTAGACATATTCTTCGGGAAGACAAAAAGAACTATTTGAAGTCTTTTTTTTTATTTTTTGTGTTTGAAAAATTTAAGATATATGTCAGTTAGACCAGTGGATATCTTAATGATATTATAATAAGTTGGATTGCAGTGAAAATATCTCAAGCATGAAGGGACTAGACGTAACTTCATATTTTAGGATAAACCATGAAAAATTCCTTGTGTCAATATTTTTTTTCACTTATCTCTCTAGCATTAAGCATTTTTGTTTGACATAATATTTCAGTTGAAACAACCTATAAAAAGTTTTTAACATCCTCATCATTCAAATCCTTCTTTCTTGTGATTTTCTCAAATTTACACATGACATTGTTTATTTTTATTTTTATTTTATTTGTTACTATAATCGAAAGTATTTTATATTTTTTCATGTATAAAGTTATTGCATAATTTTTCTTTTGGTTTACTCCATTTTTGTTGTGTTTCATGTTGTTTTGTGGTATCTTTGAAACTCTTTTATGTTATAAAAGTGACATTGTTAAAAATCCAATAAGTATAACTATTTGTATCGTTCTGAATTATTTTATCACTATACTTGCCGTTTTATCTTGTTTGGAGACTATCTCTTGAGAAAAAAATGACTCCATAATATAAGGATATTCTTCAAAAAATATAGAAGACAATAAGAAAAAAAACAAGACTCTCAATTTTTCCTATCTTTCTCATCCCTTCACTACTTATCTTCTTCAAATTCAAAATCATTATTTGTTAGTAATAAACTCTTAATATAACTCTATAAGAATTAGTTGTTTTGATTGTTATAAATAGTTATTGATGCATCTTATTAAGTTTATGAAGGGTCAATCGAGGATTATAAGATATTGATATATTTAAGTAGTCACAAATGCATACGTTGAGCAATAGCCCAACAACTTCTCGTGTGATAATACCACTAGTAAGTAGCAAGAGTCCCTTTACCACATATCCATGTGACAATAACAACAATCCTAACACCAACTCCACCGCATACACATGTGATAACACCGCCCACATTAGTCCAAGATTCATAACCAACATGTCATTTCATCCCTTTAATTTGAAGATGTTGTTATAGAAGATGAGCCATAATTTATTCTTAAACAAATTCCCATTATTGGGATGTAGAAGTTATTATTAAGTAATTTATTGTTAAATACTTTATTTATCTTACATAGTTGAGTTATAAAATATTTCATTTAATTTCTTATTTGATAGATGAGGAATGTCATATTTCAAAAACTTGTTTAAGTGTGCATGATGTAATTGTAAAATATTATAATGTAAGAAGAATAATAACTAGAATGAATTCATACAGTCAACTAATAGCAGCATATGTTTAATTATTAGAATTTTTTGGGCTAGCTTTCCATAAAGATTAAACACTTTTCATAATGTTTGATAGTTGAAAATATATTTCGTAGAAAAATTAAATTGAATTTATAGTAAAAATATAAGAGTATCATTGATAAACAACTAAATAGAGTTTGTATATTATTTGTTTTGTGAACTAATTTATATTTTTATTGTTATGCTGTAAAACAATATTTGTTGTTGATTATGGAAACAACAAAAATAATATCCTTGCTAGCATTGGAAGAAATGAAAGTCTGCCTAATTTTGTTTGTGTACAAGTCATCATAAATCAGATCTCACAATATTGAATAAAAATCTTGCACATCATCTGAACTTTGTTGAACCAAATATTGAGCTTTTTATTTTCAATATAGGCGGAAGTAAGAAACAATGGTAATATATCTTATGTTTTTATCTATAAAATTTTGTCTATAATTTTTTCTTCTATCAATGTATTTTCCAATTGCATGTATAAACTTATATATTCATTTGTTATGTCGATAATAGTGAGAAGCTACATATTCCTTATACAATTGGATTTGAGTTGCTTTGAAGGTGATTCATATGAATAGTATTAATTGTTGCGGAGGTATGATGTAGAGCTTAAGAAGCAAAGTAGTAGAAATACAATGAAAATAAATGTTGAAAGTGTTAATTTGTAATTCCTTGTGTCGAAGCTGTTACTCGAACACAAGGTGTGTCGAAGTGTGTAACAGTTTGTTACACATAAGTTTGTTTTAAATCTAGATAGATTTGATTTAGATTTAAAATAGATTAGATTTGATTTAACTCCAAAATAGGTATTTTGGGCTTTTATAGTTTTGGGCTTTGGCTTAGGGAGAAAGCTAACCTAAATCTATAAATAGGGAGTAACCCTCATTAGTTTGTAATCAAGTCATTAACCTGTATTCACAGAAGTTGCAGTTGCAAGTGAATAACAGAATTTCCACAGTTTGTGGGCAGAGAGAAACTCTGTAGAAAATACTTTCTTCTTCTCTTTTAATATTTCCGCAAACCCTAATCCTATTTTTCTTCTTTGTCATCTTTAACGATAAGGAATTACTCAAAGGTTTGAGAGTCTAATTCCAACATCTGGTATCTAGAGCTCCGGTTAATCGATTCAAGGCAAGAAGAATGGCGATGGCAATGAATCATCCGAATGGGCATTTTCCAGCAACACTACCAATTCTGAAAGGAGATAACTATGAGAATTGGTGCAAGAAGATGAAGGTTGTATTCTGTTGTCAAGATCTTTGGGATCTTGTAAAAGAAGGGATAGAACCGCTTGCAGAAGGTGCGAAGGAGGAAGAAAAGGCCGCACATAAAGAATTGAAGAAGAAAGATTATAAAGCTCTCTTTATAATCCATCAATGTCTGAGTCCAGACAATTTTGAAAAGGTTAGTGATATAGAATCTTCAAAAGAAGCTTGGGAGATTCTTGAAAAGTCTTTTGGAGGTGCAGAAAAGGTGAAAGAGGTGAGGTTACAAACTCACAAGAGAACGTATGAACTGCTTCAGATGGAAGATAGCGAAAGCATAACTGATTTCTTCACTAGAGTTACGAAACTAGTGAATCAAATCAAGATATGTGGAGAAGTGTTAACAACAAAAGCTGTTGTTTCGAAGATATTGAGGTCTTTGGCTCCTAAGTTCGATCACATCGTGGTAGCCATAGAAGAGTCGAAGGACTTGTCGAAGTTGACAAAAGAAGAGCTTCAAGGGACGCTTGAATCTCATGAACAAAGAATGGCTGAAAGAGCTGCAGGCAAGTCGAAGAACAATGTGGCTCTGCAGGCTCAGTCAACAAACGAAAAGAAAGGCAAAGGAAGCTGGACTGGAAATAAAGGTAGAGGTGGCTACAACAATTCGACTGGTCGAAATCAGCAAGAAGGAAATTGGTCGAATCAGAGAAAACCCTCATATCAAGGCAACCAAAGAGGTGGTGCTGCAGGTAGAGGAAGAGGTGGTGGTCGAAAGCCTGACAAGAGTCACATTCAATGTTTCAACTGTCAGAAGTATGGTCACTATTCGACAGCTTGTCCAGAAAAGAATAAAAGTCAAGAAAGTGATGCAAAGCTTGCAAAACAAGAAGAAGAAGAGATGTTGCTGATGGTCACAACAAAAGATGAAGATAAATTCAAGGACCAGTGGTACTTGGATTCAGGATGCTCATCACATATGTCTGGAAGAAAAGATTGGTTTGTCAACATAAAACCCTCAATGAAGAACATGGTGAAATTTGCAAATGACAATACTTTAGCAGCTGAAGGTATTGGTGATGTAATGATTACGAGGAAAGATGGAAAGAGGTCAGTAATTTCCAATGTGTTGTACATACCAGGCATGAAGAGCAACTTACTCAGCATTGGGCAGTTGGTCGAAAAGAATTACAAAGTTTCGATCGAAGACAAGATGATGAGAGTTGTCGATGCAAGTGGAAGGTTAATCTTGAAGGCTCCTATGTCACAGAATAGAACCTTCAAGATCGAACTCAATGTGATGGAGCACGGGTGCCTTGCAACTGCAGCTAGCAGAGATGAATGGATATGGCACTATCGACTAGGCCATCTCAACTTCAATGACATCAGAGACTTGAAAAGAAAGAATATGGTTTCAGGACTGCCAGAAATCGACATTCCAAATGAGGTATGTGAGGAATGTGTGCAGGCGAAGCAGCACAAGAATAGCTTCAGCAAGGATGCAGGAAGCAAGTCGAAGGCAATCCTTGATGTCATATACTCTGATGTATGTGGACCAATCCAGGTGGATTCGAATGGAGGTAACAAATACTTTGTTACATTCATAGATGATTTCAGTCGAAAACTATGGACTTACCTGATCAAGAAGAAAAGTGAAGTGATCGAAGTATTTGTCAAGTTCAAATCTATGGTCGAAAGACAAAGTGGTCGAAAGCTCAAGGTTTTGAGAATTGATGGTGGTGGAGAATATGTATCGAAAGACTTCGACATGTTATGTAAGAAAGAAAGGATTATGCATGAGGTGGTGCCACCCTACACTCCACAGCAGAATGGAACTGCAGAAAGGAAGAATCGAACCATCATGAATATGGTGAGAAGTATGTTGAAAGGCAAGCATTTACCTAAAGAATTTTGGGGAGAAGCAGTGTCGACTGCAACATACATTCTAAACAGATGTCCGACGAAGAAGCTAGAAGGAATTACTCCAGAAGAATGTTGGTCTGGTGTAAAGCCTAGCTTGAGTCATCTGAAGGTATTTGGATCTATATCACATAGACATGTGCCAGATCAGTTAAGAAGAAAACTGGATGACAAGTCGAGTCAAATGATTCTTATAGGATATCATTCGACTGAAGGATACAAGTTGTTCGACCCAGTGAACAAGCAAGTAGTGATCAGCAGGGACGTGATCATAGATGAGCTTAAAGAATGGGATTGGACTGAAAATGTCAAGAAGGATTCAGTGAGAATTCTTTATGACGAACCAGCTACTGAATTCGAAAGAGAAGAAGTTCGACAAGAAGAAGTCAGAGGTGATGCAGGCTCAGGCAGACCTCAGAGAACAAGACACATGCCTGCAAGGTTGCAAGAATGTGTGATTACATCAGATGACGTAGTCAATGATGAAGGTGAGCTGGTACATTACGCTTTCTACGCAGATGTCGAACCTGTCAATGCAACTGTGGCATTGAAGGATTCGAAGTGGGTGAAAGCTATGAATCAAGAATTGAAGTCCATCAAAGACAACAATACTTGGTCACTTGTCGAATTGCCTCATGGAAAGAAGGCAATTGATGTGAAGTGGGTATACAAGGTGAAGTGTAATCCCAAAGGTGAAGTGACTCGACACAAGGAAAGGCTTGTGGTGAAAGGATTTCTTCATAAGGAAGGAATTGACTTCGATGAGGTCTTTGCACCTGTTGCCAGGATCGAAACGATCAGGTTGGTTGTTGGTCTGGCGAACATGAACAATTGGCACATGTGTCAGATGGACGTTAAATGTGCATTCCTGAATGGACCCTTGGACGAAGAAGTCTATGTTACACAACCAGTTGGTTTTGTGAAACACGGCGAAGAGAGAAAAGTGTACAGACTGCATAAAGCCCTGTATGGACTGAAGCAAGCTCCAAGAGCTTGGAATAAGAAGATCGACAGTTTCCTAAGGGAGAAATCCTTTGTGAAGTGCACAACTGAACATGGGGTATATGTAAGAAGAAGCAAGAGTGAATTGCTCATACTATGTCTCTATGTCGATGACTTGTTAATAACAGGTAACTGCAAGAAAGAGATCGAAGGCTTCAAAGGTGATCTTAGCAAGGAATTTGAAATGTCAGATTTGGGCGAAATTTCATACTTCCTTGGTATCGAATTCTATAAGGGTAGTAGAGGCTTGATGATGCATCAAAGAAGATATGCAAGTGAAATTCTCAAGAGATTTGAGATGGAAGAATGCAATTCGACTTCGACACCTGCTGAAACAAGATTGCAACTGTCGAAGAACCCAGATGAAGAGGATGTCGACCCAACCCAATACAGAAGACTTATTGGGTCATTGAGATACCTTTGTCACACAAGGCCTGACTTAGCATACAGTGTAGGTATGATAAGTAGATTCATGCAGAAGCCAAAGGTATCACACCTAGCAGCGGCGAAGAGGATACTGAGGTATCTGAAAGGAACTCTCGACTATGGCATTCTATTTCCTGCAGCTGATGAGGGAAAAGAATGCAAATTAGTGGGTTACACCGACTCGAGTTGGTGTAGTGATGCTGAGGATCGAAAATCCACAGCTGGTTATGTGTTTATGCTAGGTGGTGCACCAATTGCTTGGAGTTCGAGAAAGGAACCAGTAGTGGCACTATCATCATACGAAGCAGAGTACATAGCTGCTTCTCTTTGTGCATGTCAAGCAACGTGGATGGTGAACTTGGTCGAAGAAATAACAGGTAAAGATCATGGAGCAATTACCATGAAGATCGACAGCATGTCAGCTATCAATCTGGCGAAGAACCCGATAGTACATGGTCGAAGCAAGCACATTGAAATGAGGTTCCACTATCTTCGAGAGCAGGTAGCTAAAGGGAAGATGAATTTGGAACACTGCAGAACTGCGAATCAGATTGCAGATATCATGACAAAGGGAGTGATGGTTGAAATATTCAGAAGACTAAGAACTATGATGAATGTAGATAGCTTAGATACAATGAATTAGGTGGTGTGTTAATTTGTAATTCCTTGTGTCGAAGCTGTTACTCGAACACAAGGTGTGTCGAAGTGTGTAACAGTTTGTTACACATAAATTTGTTTTAAATCTAGATAGATTTGATTTAGATTTAAAATAGATTAGATTTGATTTAGCTCCAAAATAGGTATTTTGGGCTTTTATAGTTTTGGGCTTTGGCTTAGGGAGAAAGCTAACCTAAATCTATAAATAGGGAGTAACCCTCATTAGTTTGTAATCAAGTCATTAACCTGTATTCACAGAAGTTGCAGTTGCAAGTGAATAACAGAATTTCCACAGTTTGTGGGCAGAGAGAAACTCTGCAGAAAATACTTTCTTCTTATCTTTTAATATTTCCGCAAACCCTAATCCTATTTTTCTTCATTGTCATCTTTAACGATAAGGAATTACTCAAAGGTTTGAGAGTCTAATTCCAACATCATTAAGGTTTTAGGTGGAGAAGTGGTGTCTCTCCCACAAAGGTGTGTTGCTCAAAGGAATGTCCCGGAAATTATCAATGCTCCCGAACTCGACCCTCCCCCGATGTTGCGCTAACAATGGTATCATGAGCCTTTGGTTCGAGAAAAAAGGGACCGGCTAAAACTTGTAGTTGAAAGTCAACGGATACATGTAGTTGAAGAGAATCAACGGATACATGTAGTTGAAGTCAACAGATACAAGTGTATATGGAAGAGAAGCTTCCACATGAGGGGGAGCATTGTGCAAGACTCACACTTGAGGGTACAAGTGTATATGGAAGAGAAGCTTCCACATGAGGGGGAGCATTGTGTAAGACTCACACTTGAGGGGGAGTGTTGAGAATCAAGTGTGAGAGTGGATAATAGGGGGAGTATTGAGAATCAAGTGTGAGAGTGGATAATAGTCCCACATTGGAAATGTGTGTGGTGACTTGAGCATATATAAGTGGGAGAACCCACTCACCTATCACCTTAAGGTTTTAGGTGGAGAAGTGGTGTCTCTCCCACAAAGGTGTGTTGCTCAAAGGAATGTCCCGGAAATTATCAATGCTCCCGAACTCGACCCTCCCCCGATGTTGCGCTAACAGAAAGATCACTTCCAACCATTCCACCAAGGTTTGGTAGTTTTTATTTCTATTTTAATGGTTGTAAGAAAGGAGTTTCTAATGGATATAGACCCTTTATTAGAGTGGGTAGGTGTCATTTAATGATAAATTATGGTGGACAATTACTTATTATTGGTGCTAGGGATCCAAATAACCCGTACTATCCATTAACATTTATAATGGTGGAGACGGAGACAACAAAATGTTGGAGGTAGTTCTTATAGTTGTTTATGGAAGATATTGTGCAATATAGAATATATGTGTTTATATCGAATCAATAAAGGGTATTATATCATGAGTTTGTCACATGTGTTAATTTGTGCATCGTGTAGAATATATAATTGCAGTCACATTAATTGGGCAGGGTTTGTAAATTGCAAGGTCTGCATTTTGTGTATTTGTGCAGGGTTTGAAAATTGCATGGTCTATATTTTGTGTATTTGTGTGAAATTTGTAAATTGCAGGATCTGCATTTTGTGTATTTATGCAGAGTTTGTAAATTGTAGGGTTTGCATGATTTGTAATTGTGAAGGGTTTGTAAATTACAGGGTCTCCAAATTGTTAAGTTGTGCATTGTGCATAGTTTGTTTAAGTATGCAATGTTGTATTATGTATATTATTGTAGGAACTTATGGATGTTTTTAAGAAGATGTTTTAGTTTATTAAGCATAAAATATGTCTAAGACATTTGTATGCGAATTTCCAAAAGAGATTTGGTGGGGGAACAACTATAAGGGACCTTATGATGGAGACTGCATAAGAAACTTATGACCAAACTTGGGAGAAAAATATGTGTGAGTTAAAGCAACTGGAGAAAAATGCTTGGGAAGGGCTTATGGATGCACCCACTAAATTATGGTGTAAGCATGCCTTTAGTTTTTACCCATACTGTGATGTGTTAAAGAGTAATATCTGTGAATTTTTCAATAGCACAATCTTGCATGCTAGGGACAAACCTATAATTACAATGTATTAGTGAACTAGAATTTATCTAATGAATAGGGTAGTTGTCAATTTAACCAAACTTGATAAATGGAAATTGTAACACCCCTTATTCTAACCCCGAATATATAATATAAACATACACTGAGTATTAACATGCATAAAATGAAAAGGGCATCACATGTTGTTTTCACCGTAATGAAAACCCAAAACCAACATATAACATGCATCTGATCATTTCATAAAACAATTTGAAAACTTCATGTTACATTAATTATGCATATCACACGCGGAAGAATTAATCTCAAACAATTTCAATGAATATATCTCATACTATATCCATCTACCAAATCCTATAACATAGTCAACTTATACATGTCATATGAATCCAAAAACTAGGCGACATAGCCATACAACTTCAAATATTCAAATTATCATATCAATATACGGAAAGATAACAATATCCAAATAACCAAAACATGAGTTCAAATAAACCCCCAAGTGTTACATGATCAGAGCATTTGACTCACAACCTAATCAAACGATAAATCAAAAGCTCCTCGGCTAAATCCTCGGATAAGCTCACTACTCATCTGAACCTGCACGATGTCACAATGATCATCATTCAAACAGAAGGGTGAGAATTCAAATCATTATAAATAAACATAATAATGGAAAATGTAAAACACCATAAGAATACATTTTACGAATTCATCACTCTCCCCATAAACATGCATTCATATTCAATATATCAAGATTCACATGTTTAGCTCATTCGATAAAGTGTGACTCTATGTGATATGCATGTGGATCCCTCCGTTATCATTTCTGACAAGCCGATTGTCCATCTCTCGAACTAGATAAACACCTCAAAGCCCCATACTCGTTAAGCTTTCAAACCCCATACTCGTTAGGTTTGGGACAAGCAATTAATCTCCACAAGATTACTCGACATTGCCTCTTTCAAAGACTCGTGCTAATGTGAGTGTGCCACAACAAGACTTATGAAAATAAGATGATTCTCAACCTCTTAAACTACATAATCACATCTTTTCCAACATTGCACAACTTTACACAACATGACATCAATACCAAACAATGCATCACTTAACATACATCAATCAATCACATGCATTAAAGCCTAGCATAACATGCATTGCATTATCATTATTCAATTCACATCTCAATACATGTTTCAAATAATTATTCCCAACAAAACACATTCGAATAGCATATATTCATTCACACATATCACGGATATCATATCACATAACAAATCCACTAATATTAGCCACAATTCAACAATCCATAACGCACACATACATAATTACATGTTATCCACACATTAACATCATAATTAATTCATCAAGTGTTAACTGATTCTATCCTATAATATAGATAATCACGTTATCATCCCAACACCAAACCAAATCTGATTTTTGACTAACCAAACTCATTTCAAACAGCAATTCATCACATGTTATGGGTTCCTATTCAAGTTTCTAATTATGGGTCGTCCATATAACACATTAAACATGAACAAATTAAAAAATCTCATTGATTTAACCTAAACCCTAACATTTTCAAAACCTATGAAATTGAGAGAATAAGAGATTATACACATAGCATATCTTTACACACAACATTACCCAATTATATCTACCTATAATCACTTGGATTCACACCTTTACCACAAGTTAATCTCCTTCTATCTTCAAGAATCTCACAAATCCTCTTCTCTTCTCTTCTCTTCTTTCTCTATTCGTCTCTTACCAAAGTTAAGTTATGAAAATGGCCTAACTCTCTTACTACACTTTCTCTCTAATTTGTGCTTAACTCAATTATTACCCACCTTCTATTTCCACTAACTAGGCCCATTAACATATTACCTCATATTATTACTAATAGTCCAATTAATCTACTTAGCACAAAACTTCAATTAAATGAATATCACACCAATTAATTAAATAAAATAAAATAATTAATAAGAATACCAAATAAGCTAATTAATAAAATAGCTAATAAAATTAGATCCTCATAGAAACACAATGTCATTCATATTCCTAGGAAAAGATTATACAAGGATGTCCTATTGAGTAGTTAGTGGTTCCTACATGGAGTATTGACATGATATGAAAGGTAAACCACACATATGATAATCATCATTTCATTTTGATCTTGACAAAAAAACACACTTGTTGTTTATGGAAACTTGTGGGCATTCAATGTAGACATGCCATAACTCCCATGAGTTATGAGAAATTGAATCTAATTTTTTTCATGGATAAGTGTTATAGTAGGGAAGCATATAAGCTATGTTACTCATCTAATGTAAGTCCTACTATTGGAATGGATATTTGGCCTAAAGATGATGTTGATGACATACTACCACCATATTTTTAGAAGGTCTAGAAAGAACTAGGAAGTTTAGATTTAGAGAACATGATGAGGTTGTTTGTAGAATGAGGAAGCATGGTAGTTACAGGTGCACCAAGTGTAACAATTATAGGCATAACTCAAGAAAATGTTAAAGGAAAGATAAAAAACCCTAATGAATTGAAGAGAAATGTGACATATATGTTGTTATGATTATCTGGTATGTTTGTATTACTTAATATTCTTATTCATTAATAAATTTTACTTTTTTATGTTTTGTGTCGTAGAGGAAAATACCAAGAACTAAATCTAGCAATGGTTCAAAGACTTCGACTGCGAAAATGAAGAATGCATGTGTTAAGAATGCTACAAGTACTTAAGAAGTTGAAAATGTGATAGATGACTGGTATGAACCTAAGATTGATTCATCCATTAAAGCAATGAGGACCTCTTTTGAGGAGGAAGGTTAACAATTCCAGGAACAAGAATCTCAAATTGTTAATCCATCACCTATAATTGAATATTTAGTTGTGCATAACAAATCTCCAAGATGAAAAAATAAATAATTGACACAAATAAGAAGTACCAACGAGGAAAAGTGATAGGCTAAATGTAACGCTCGGAAATGCGATTATTCGCTTAATCTAGACGTTCGGAGTGTTTAGTGAAGTTTTCGTATTTTGAGACGATTTAGTCAGTATTAGTTCGGGATAGCGGATTGATATTTAATCAAGAGTTTTGATATTTTTCAGTATTAGAAATATTATTGGAATAATATTTGAAGTTTTGAGAATTTTCTGAGTAATTAAGATTAGACCGGAAATATGATATATTGGTCGAATTTGGATTGTCGGTATTATTTTAAGAAGCGTATTTGAATTTATTAAGTTAAAAGTCGGATTTTAGTCGGACGGTCGAAGAATAATATTAAAAATAATATTATTTACAAGTCGGAATTTATTATATTGTTGGAATATTAACAAAAGTGATATTTTGATTTAATTGGAGTTATTAGACTTATTGGGCCTAAAATTGGTTGTGAAGAGGAAGTGTTAACTAAGCCCAATTGAAATAACAAAATTAGGGTTTTAGAGACATGAAGTGTAGTGTTGTCACTTGGAGAAAACAAAGTTTGAAGAGAATGAGGCAAGCTAAGAGGAGCAAAGCTTAGAAACTTCCATCCATGGTGCCAAATCGGAGACCCAACAAGTTTCTTCAAATTGATTAAGGTAAGGGTGGGGTTCTCTTCCTATAATGGGGCCTATGAAACCTTGTATGTGGGAATTTGGGATTTAAGTTATTACAATTGTTTGTGTTAATTCTTGCTGAAAGTTGAGATGTTGCTACTAAAATATATGAATTTATGTTGCTGGAAAAGAAAAAAAAAGAATTTGTTTGGTATGAGGCCGTGACGTCCGGCAGCAAGGCCAGCGATGGTCGGCACATTATTTTCATTCCTTTTTTTATGTGCTATCCCATTGTGTGTGTGATAGTTCCATGTTATACCAGTATCCACTAGATTCTATTATTTTGTTTTATTTGCTAGGTGTATACCATTTTTTCATTTTAGGCTACAATCCATGTATATTGTTCTTTACTTTTCTCCTTCTATTTTCAAAATATATGCACTGCTAGATAATATGAAATGGTATATATATATATATATATATATATATATATATATATATATATATATATATATATATATATATATATATATATGAGATGAACATTGTGAAATGAATATAATAGAAATTGTAGGATAGGAAGTGTAATGACTAATAAAATGCAAACAGTCCCGTTTGATCGAAATAGCCGAACTAAGCGGTATAATTAGTTGTCCGGAATTGAATGAAAATTGACGTGGTAGCTAAGTATAATTAGTATATTACCGTGGTGGTGTTATTTTGTCGAAATTGTGATATTAATCGGTCGATTAAATTTATGGTTGAATTAATTTTCTATAAACCTATTTAATTGGGATAAATGCGAACTTAGATTAACTATTCGGTTTAACGGTGAATTACGATATGTTGGGTATTTAATCGAATGAATTGGATAATCGATAAGTAATTGAATTGTGTCCAATTAACCGGTATCAAATTGTGATTATATCTTATGAATTATTGTGGATATCTTTGCGATCATTTATTAATGACATCGACTGTTGATTATGTGAATTATTGGGATTGCTCCGTTGTTTATATGATAATTGATGCGATGATTTGATTAATATGTGAAGTTATATGGTTGCCGTGATATGCCAAAATATGATGTTTGTTGTGATGATTTGGTTAATATGTGAAATTGAGTAATTGTGCCAATGTGCCGAAACGTGATAATAATTGTAATGATCTTAATTTTATGCGAATTGTATATTTGTGACGATTTTGGTGAATATGTGACATTGTATATATTTGTGAGGACGATTTTGTAACTAAGTGAAGATGAAATATTATGGTGACGTGAATTACCTCGTATACTTGGTAATTGATTGTGATATAGGCTTATGCCTCGTGACGATATGTGATTGTGATGAGTATACTGTGTTGTCTTGTTTGTCAAGTCACATTTCATATGCATACTCTGTGACGGCCTGGATTGGCAAACTAGTGACGAAGGCTTATGCCTTGTGCCTCTGTTTCGGGCAATTGGTGACGGGGGCTGAAGCTCTTATTGGTACCACATGCATATACATGAGTCATGTCCCATGTGTCTTATGTGATTCATATTTGTGACGTCTTGTGACTATAACGTGGTTGTATTTCGTGACTTGTTAAATGATGGATGTATGCGGAAATGTGAATTGATGATTTTGTAAATAATATGAGGATATCAATACTTGTGAATGCGGTTAACTGAAAATGTCCTATGTGACTTATATGAGATATTTGGTGACTAGGTGTGTGAATTATATGTGGTGTTTCGTGACTAAATGTATGATTTATATGCGGTGATGTTTTGGGACTATAATTTAAACTTATAATGGTGATGTATCATGAATTAGCTTGCAAAGTAAATAAATGAGATTTATATGTAATTGATGTGAATATGAATTGTGGTGACTTGTTGTGAGATGTAAAGTATGTGAGATTTGTGAATTAGTGAAAGCATGAAGTGTATAGCAATATTAATACTTGCGATGTGATAACTATATATGTCTGACTGGTAATATACAATTTATCATGCGCTCACTTATATGATTTGATATCTCACCCTTCTCTCTTGTTCGCCATTGCCTTTATATTGGTAACGTGCAGGTGTTTGAGTATGAAGATTTAGTTGCTGTTAATCGAGTCGGTTGTCGCTCTGATACGTAGTACTCGGGGGGATGATTTATGATGTTTATGATTGTTGTTTTTTATTATTTTATCTTAGCTGAATATGATGTTATTGATTTAAAGATTTAGAACTATGTTCCTGCCATGTTCTAATAAAAGAAGTTATTCTTTTTTGTATGCAATTATATGTTGAGTAATTGTTTGATTGATTAAAGAAAGTGATATGTATCCGCTAAATGCGATTATGTGATTTATTTTTAAATGAATATGTGACGCCTCATTTGTTTGTTGAGAAATTTTGAAACTCTGATTCTTGAATAATTGCCGGGTAGAAATGGGGTGTTACACTAAAGACTATCTGGAGGTCCAAGATTAATTTTGGCCAAGGATTTAGTGAATATGCATCATTGAAAATTGATAATACAAAAAATGGCGGTCCTACCCCAAAAGACCTAAATTAGAGACTTGTCACTACTAGAAAATATATCTTTGATAACATGTTATTACCTTGGCTATTCATTCAACCAAAGTAATAGGTGATATTTACGCACCTGTATTTTTTATTTTATTAAACTACTTTTCACTATGGTCCTTAATAACATTCATGGTGAAAAGTAGGAAGGCGTCACTTTTAACCACGGTTGGAATTCCAACTGTGGTGGAAAGTGGCATCTGGTCATGGTTCAAATCTCTGTACCAACATTTTTAGTTTTTTATATTTATTTTTAAGCCATTTTTCACAACAGTTGGAATTCCAACCGTGGTAAAAAAAGTGGTGTCTGGTTATGGGTTCGAATCCCAGCACCAACATTTTTTAATTTTTTCTTTATTTTTAATCCACTTTTCACCATAGTTGGAATTCAAAATATGGTGCAAATTGTTCCTTAATTATTTTAAAGATATATAACGTGCTTAGTTCATTCACTTTTTCTCTAGATGTACTAAGACAAACTTCATCTTTTTCCTCTAAACTTCTTTCATTTAAGAAACAATATTTCACTAAACCAAATTTGGAAACATAATTTCTTACATGAACGAAACTAAAAAATATTTCTTTCATTAACGAGTTTCGGAACTCCATCATATCTTCTCCAAATTGAACGAGATATGGAAAACATGGATTCAACTTAGCAACATTAGTTGTTGTTTTTGTGTCATGTAAAATATTCATGTTTAACGATTCTATTTATTTATTTTGTTGTTGTTATTATTCTTGTTGTTTTTGTTGTTGTTGTTGTTGTCGTGGTTGTTGTTGTTATTGTTCTTACTGTCGTTGTTATTATTGTTGTTGTTGTTGTCGTGTTTTTGTTGTTGTTGTTGTTATTGTTGTTGTTGTTGTTCTTATTCTTGGGGGGCGTTTGTTTCACGGTATAAAAAATTAATCCCAAGAATAATTTTCCCAGGCATAACATTCCAAGGTATAAGTTTTTATAAAAAGTGTTTGGAAAGTATTTTAAAAAGTCTAGGAATCTTTTATTTTTAAATTATTTTTAATTAATAATATATTATAATTATAGATAGAAAATAATAATTATAAATAAAATAGTATGTAGTAGTGGAGGTAACTACTATTTTGGTGGTAACCGCCGGGAATAAAAGATTCCCACACTTATGAGAGGGGATTAGAAAGCCATTAAACATGAGAGAAATTCTTTCCTGGGTATAATTTTTTCCTAGGAACAATTTTTTATTCCCTTCTAACAAACATAGGTATTTTTATTTCCAACCTTAAGTTTCCAAGAATATATTTTGTATCCATGAAACAAACACACCCTTGGTGTTGATGTTGTTTTTGTTTTTGTTGTTGTTCTTTTTGTTGCTATTGTTGTTGTTGCTCTTGTTGTTTATGTTGTTGTTGTTATGCTTAAAAATATTTAAAATTATATATCGTAGTGAAATTTATCAATGTATTCAGGAAAAACATGTGGAAAAAATGAAAAATTGGGCTCACCTTTCACCATGTTTGTTTGTTACAATCATGGTCATATGTAGCGTACTTTCCATTTTATTACCACGACCAATAGACCATAGTTGTAAATAGCCTACTTACAACGACATGATACTTTACCACAGTTACTCAACTGTGATTATAGGGCTTTCGCAATCGTGATTATATGTGTTTTCCGTAATAATGTGTATTTGCAAAATGAAGTCATAGGATGCGATTTTAAGGAAATTGTTACAGTGATCTGTCATGGACTTTTGTATTCCACTTTGGAAACTTTTTGTAATATCTATAATGCACAATGTTATGTTTTTGGGTTAAAGATTGTAATGCATAATTTTTTCAGGTTAATAAGCAAAGTGTGCTTATTTTAAAAGTAATTGTAATGTAATGTTTGCATAATGTGTGTTTATTTTGGAACTACTTGTAAAGCACAATGATTGCAATGTAATAGTTTATTTATGTTTTCTCATAACTCTCATTTATTTCTTTGTTACTTTGGTTTATTTTGGAACTAATTGTAATGCAAAATGACTGTTCTGTAACAGAAACTATGTACAAGCATCAAAATATGGTTTGCATAAGCTATGTAAATAATGGTTTATTATTATTTATGGTTGTAACAAAAATAGAAATATTTGGTTTACAAAAGTAGTAACAGAAGCTATGTATAAACCATCAAAAACTTTCATTCATTTCATTGATAAAATCGATTAAAAGTCATATTTTTGGTACATATTAGTGGTAACACACCATATTACATGTATCATTACTACAAAAAAATACCCAAGATACAACAAATTGGTAAATAAGTGCATTAATCTTTTCCATATCATTTAAAGCCTTCTACTGTATTTTCTTATTCTTCTTGTTGCCTAGTGCCTTCCCAACTCTTGGCCAAATTCTACTCCATATTTCTTCAAATTCCTTTTTAACTTTTCACAATCTTAACACCTAATGTCAGACCATGATTCAACTTGTTTTCCAAAAATCAATTTATCATGCTACTGAAAAATTTGGCAATCATCATTGTTCTAGAAAATAATACAAGGGTGAAGAGATTAGAAAGGGGATAAAACTAGAACATGGAAAAAATACAAATGGAAAAGAAAAGAAAGCGAAAAATAAATTTTTAAAAAAAACCCAAAACATGCACCTTCATTATCTTCTTCCTGGATTTGCGTTGGATTTTGAAACACGAATCTCATGGGTAACTCGTGTCTACAAGATACACCTTTTCTCCCACTGGAATTGCAAACATCTGAGTTGAAGCTTCTAACCATTATGAGGGGAGTCTTGTAGATGTTTGTAGTAGGATATGACAACTATGCATGGATTATGTGTAAAGCCCTAATTTTTGAAGCTCAACAATAGAGGTTGAAGGATGAAATAAGAACATAACATTTGAAGACAAATTGTCACGTGACTGCAAATCCTTTGGAATGTGAAAATTTAAACATTTTTTATTAAAATAACATAAATATTACTTTATCTCATTTATTAAGTTATTTCAGGTAATAATATATTATATGGCAGCCACCTAGACAAAAATTTAAATGAAAATTAAAAGAAAAACTAGTGTGTCTTTGTCACATCAAAGATTTCGCTGATCAAATCCAATGAGGGGTCAAAATAGGAAAATTTGAAAACTCCAAAGAGGGAATCTGTGATGTTTTTATAGGGACATTTTTCTAATTCACCCCATATGATAAGAGGTAAATGGATATTAAATTTATAATTAATTGGAGGAATCAATTTTGTCAATATCAATTTTTTCATGGGTGTAGTAATTAGTTTATACATGATCACTACATGTGCCATTTAGGTATTTGTTTTACTAAAATACATGTCATAACAAAAATATATAAAATTAAAAATATATATATATATATATATATATATATATATATATATATATATATATATATATATATATATATATATATATATATATATATATATATATATATATTATAAAAAAAGAACAATATCAGTAAGCACTGTTTAGATGTTTTTTTTAATCAATTTTCATGTGATTGTTTTGTATGTTCAGTCACACATTAATTATTTAGTTTTTAAAAAGTTTAAACAATTTTATTCAAGTTTCATGTATTAATATTTTTTATTTTATATAGATAATTGTTTGAATAAGAATAACCATATATAATTAGTTATTGATTTATTTTCTACATCATTGTTGTTTATGAAAAAAATTATTTAATAAAAAATAAACTATTATGAATAAATTAACTTACAAGGCCAATAATTAGTTATGGATTCCTCTTGTGTTAACCACTAATATTTTGAATGAAAATGGATCACTAAATGGAGTCCATCCACCTTTTGTGAGTTTAGCCTATCTGGGCATGGGAGTTTATCCTATATATGTTGGAAAAAAGACATATTTTATCTAGAATATGTTGATTCCTTTGCAATTGTTAAGCATAGAAAATACTTGAGAATGCCTAAGTCTTTGATTTTGAAATGAGTGTGTACATTATCTTTAATTGGGTGAATATCTCCAAGTTATTTCTTGCAATGATCAAGTCGATAATACAAAATATGGTAAGGTAGTGAAAGAAGAACTACATTTATAAATAAACGAGGAATGGTCTGATTGTGATTGTGTAAAATATTTAGAAATTAAAGCAGTAGACAATTTGAAAAATATTTTTCTAATGGATTATGTAAGACCATAAATATATTTAAAAGTTTCAAATATGATTTTGATTAGAGCTGTGGACACCATAAGGCAAGGTTACATACAGTTCCTCATCGAAATCACTATGAAGAAATGTATTATGCACATCAAGCTTATGTAACTGAAAATTTAAAGAATAAGCTATTATATTTACTTTAGAAACCAGAGATAAAGTATTAAGAAGTTTATACCTTTTATTTTAGTGAAACTGGAAATTCTATTCTCCGGATAACAAGATGTCACACACACTGTTGTAACAATGTGAAAGACAAGTATAATGTGTTACTAGCAAAATAAATTGAGAATATAAAATAAAACTAGAAATTGTAACCTAATTCGGTGCTAATCTGCTTGCGTCTTGAGAGTGTTAAGCCAATGAAAGAAAATTCGCTCTTAATAGTCAGAAGTACAAATTGGTCTAATTTGAACTCTCCTATATCAATGCCTATTTTCTTAGTACTACCTATGAACTTCGATCCTGGACTCCCCCAAAATCGGAGACCCCTATTACTTTCACCCATACACTTTCCTAAATGTTTGGAGAGTTATAAAAAGTATAAGAATGATGGAATGATATTGCAACTCAAATACTATATTCTCCTAACTCAGAAATAAGAAACAAGAATAGAGTATTACACAAAAACGAACACAAAACTCAATAAAATAACAGGCCTAGCTTAGTAATGCAAAGGTTCAACTTCAAAACTCATTAGGGTTTTGGTCTTAAATGCGGTTGAACTTCTCAAAAGCTCAAGACACCAATATTCAATAATGTTGATTGTAAAACTTGATTAAATAATCTTTAAAAAAAAAATCATAATTCATCAAATTTAATCTTGCTAAAAGAGATTATGTATAAAACTTTATTAATCTAAAATGCACACAAAATTCAAATCCATAATTATATATAAAAGGAAACTAATCCTTAAAAGCCCCAGAATTACTCAAATTAACTTTCTTCTTTGGAAGAAGGGTAGTTGACATCCATGTTTTCTTGAGAGTAAGGGCCTTAACATCATTGTTCGGGCTTAGACCTAAAGGTTATGGGGCATAACTTTTTATAAGTGTGTGGTTCAAAGTTTTTGGTAAGATCATACACAAAGCCAAATTAACTGAGTGAAGTGCATGTGTAGTAAACATAATTAGAAATGTCATATTGTGAATCATGATATGAATAATATACATTGCAAACAAAATCATTAAGCTATGGATTTTTATTAATCGGTCTAGAAGAATTTCTTACTACATGAGATGGTGAAGACTAATTTTGTGATTAATATTATTTAGAGAAGAATCTAAAAAATGCATAAAAACTTGAGTTAAAGTAGTATTATTAGTATTTTTTCCGAATCAAGACAAACATAAAAATAAAAATATATTATTGTTGATATTTTTATCACAAATTGGAACAGTACGAGTATAATGTAATTGTGTGCAAGACACATAAGGAAAAATATACACATGGAATATGCATTTTCTTGAAATGAAAATGGCTTGAGTATGGAAGTCCAAAAAACGTATAATCTTGTATACCTTTAGGCTATGTTTGGGAGTTTGGAGGGGGGGAAGGGGAAGGCTTCCGAAAACGAATTTTTAAAAAAATATAGAAAAATATTTGACATTTTTTGAAAAAATAATTTTGTTTAGAATGATAAAAGAGTCATTATCATTACAAAATTTTTAATTTTCAAAATAGTATAACAACCTAAAAGATATTTGGAGAATTTATGTAAGCCCTCCAAAACCCTCCTTCAATACAATTTTTGAGTTCCCCCATTTTATGGGGTTTTTGGTGTTATGAATAAAATCAAACCCTCCAAAACCCTCCTACCTAAATTTTTTTTATTCTTTTCACCCAATTCTTCCTATTTTCCAAAGCCCTACATTCCCCTTCCCTCCAACATCCCAGACATAGCCTTAGGAAAGTCGTAGAAGATGCATTGGGTTTCTTTAGGATACAACTTGTCTCTTTTTCTAATTAAATTTGATGCATAGGAAAGAAATCCAAAACCTTAATGTGGAGCAAGGTTATTTATGAAGCATTTCATAAGGTTTCTTTTGGCCAAGTATTGGAGTGTAGATCCTATTAGTAAGGTATGAAACATGGGAATAAAAAAAGCAAAAATACTTAAAAAGATAAGGATGAAATTCAATAGATGTATATGTTTCCTCTCAATAATAGAGTTTTATTGAGGTGTTATGATGAATTCAAGACCATTATGCCTACAAATGGATGTAATTTTGAAATAAAAAGGTATTTGTGCATAGGTGACGAAAGTTTTATATTTGATCTAGCACGAGACTAAGCATCCATGAGAAATATCAATGTAAGTAGAGTAAAATCATCAAAAACAGTTAATGAATATGTGAAGTGATAGATGTACTATGGGTAAACGAAGGGTTTAAGGTCTACATTTGTTATAAAAATATAAAGCATGACGTTCATTTTCTTCAAAACATCGTAAGACAAGTTTCCTAGCCTATAGTTCTACACATCAAAAGGACTAAGTTAGTAGTGTTGTTGAATTCACTAGAAAAACAATATTATCAAAGTTAGACTGATTAATGGAAAATTATTAACATAAAGAGCCATAATTTAAAGGGGAAGGAAGTTAATAAAGAGTGTAAAGATTCTTATGTTAGTCTACATTCTTAACCATTTTCTTGGCACACAAATATTGAAGGTTACATGAATTTAGTGAGAAAATTATTTGGCAATGTAAATCCATAAATAATTAAAAGTGTATTCGATTGAGATTCATGTGTTTGATATTACTAAATCATGAAATGTAAGGGCATACATGGTCTAATGCACATGAATCAAGTATCCTAATAGAGAATTTATTTATAGAAATGTTTGAATGTATGATACTTGGAACTAAGTGAGAGGGGTCAGTAGAATTATTCTTATTTGGGCTATTTTAATGTTGTTCTTTCTTTGAATTATTTTGGTGTAAATTGAAAGAGTGTTTGTAATCCCCTTTGATATGGAAATATTCGTATCTAAATATAAATTGTTAGAGGTGGAATTCTTTGAATAAGTGACTTGATTTGTAGCAATTCTAAATAGTGTAGTTGGTTTTGTTATAGTCTTGAAATAACATTTGTAGACGAGATGAACCTTTTCCCTTTCCACGCTCATGAAATTGTTGGTTGGCTTGATAGATGATGCCCCATTGAGATTATTAACATATAGAAGGTTGAAAATATGAATGCTAGGGTTAGAGATTTGAACATATTGTTAAAAAACCAATTAATAATCTCAACTAAGGTTGGGTAGAGGATTTATTATCATGACCTGAGTGCAAACATTATTATAAAAATCATTCACTCCCTTTAGAAAGTAAGAAACATATTCTTGATGATTGTATTGACGAACAACTTTGAAGAGGTTACCAGAACAAGGGATGGTGCAAGAACATGATGAGGATGAGAGAAAGTCTTCTAGTTTGTACCAAAGATATTATGAGTAGTGAAATAGGTTGAAAAAGTTTTGTCATGTTGCTTTATGTAATGGAAATCTCAAAGTAGGTCCGAGACTTTAAACAGTTTCTTTTGGTGAATCTTTCTCGAAGATCTTCCAATAAATTAAATGTTGACTTAAAATATATAATACTTTGAGCAATGTTAGAAAATAGAATTTGATTGATCCATAAAAGGATCATGTTATTGGAACGATCCTAAAGTTCGAAATTATGGTCGATCGATGAGGTTGGTTTTGTAAAGATCCATCGGCGACACATGAATTTTCTCTATTTGGGATAATTATAGTTATCGGACAATGATGCCATAAGAATGGGGTCAAGATTCTCGATGGAATAAATGGATTGAGCAAGAGGTTTTAGAAACAATTTCATGGTTAAAGAATTATCATCATTAAAGGTGTGTCAAACATATAAAGCTATTTATATATGAAGAATAAATGGAAAATAAATTAAATGGTTGATGAACCTTTATACTATACTGCCTGTACCAATTTTCGAGTGCAGTATCATAGTTTGTTTATTTATAAAATATATTTATAAAAAATATGTTACGATGGATATGTAATATTATCTTGACAATGTATTATAAATTAAAATTTTATTTTTATTATATATCATTAGGAAATATACATATATTATTTCATGATGGTGTCTATCTCCATCACACAATCTAGAGAAAAAAGAAACATAAAATAGAAAAAGCAACAGGTAGCAAATAGAGTCTAGAATTAAAGAGAACTAATTTGTTAATATTGCAAAAAGTTCTCTAAATTTCTTCTGTCATTATCATTAAAATCCACAGAATCCATCAACTGTGTTAGCCTTTCACTGAGGTCTTCCACCTCTTTCTGCAACCTCCTAATGTGATTCAAAGTTTCTTGCAAGATCTTTGATGCTGATAGCTGCAACAAAACACAAACTAAATATATAATTTTATAATAAAAAAAAAAGGCTGGATTTATCTTTAAATGTTTAGATATTTTTATAAAAATATTTACTTGCAATGCTGTAGATATTGTTCATAACGTTTCTATTAAATAAAATATTGTAAGTGTCACTAACAATTTTAAATGATGTGAAAAATATAGTTTTTTAAGATGAATTTAGAACGAGTCTTTAAAAAAGACATAAAGGTGAATCTTATTACTTTTAGTAAAAAATAGAAGATAAATATAATAATTTTAAAATATTTACTAAAAATAGTAAAATCTACCATTAGACCAAGATCACCCCATATATTTTTTTAATATAATTAAACATGCTGCACACTTCTTATTTTCGGGTTTATATAAGTTTTTTTTTATAAATATATTTTTGGTCTAAGTTTTATTAATTGTTTAAAAAAATAGATGATTTTATGAAACACAAGTTAATTATAAACTAATTTACTGTTTTTTCTTCATGTGAAAGAAGTCATATAAGCCAAAAAATTTGGTGGCATAAATAAAATGTTATTAACAAAAAATTAGCCCAGTTTTTCAAATGCTTCCAAACTCAGTTTGAAGAAACAATCTCTTTATCAATTATCAGCTTACACAATCCAAACATGTCTCTAATTTGTTTTTTTCCTTACACAATCCAAGGTGAAAAACGTGAATATATATATATATATATATATATATATATATATATATATATATATATATATATATATATATATATATATATATATATATATATATATATATATAACTTGTAAATTGTTGTATATGAGAAACCATGACTCATATACATGACTCATAATTAATGGCTATAAATCTTTAGAGCAAGCTGTTGTCTCTTCACATACAATTTTTTTTGTCCATAAAATAATAATAACTACTAAAAACTGACATATATAACATTGAATATTATAGTTCAAATTCTGACGATGACGTTGAACGTCATAGAATTGATTATTGGTAGTTGAGTTACAATTTTCAGACACTTAAAATTTTGTCTTGAAATGCTAACTATGGAGAATAAAGTGTAATTATTGAAGAAAAAACACAATTGAAACCAATGTATGTGAATTAGTGATATTTTTTGCACATGATGAAATTAATTAATCATACCCTTGAGGTGTTTCTTTGGTTAAGCTGAGGAAGCAATAGTTGTAACCTTGAAACAAGATCATTAATCTGTTTCTCTTTCATCTTTGAATCTCTTGAGTTTCTTTGGTCAGACATGACTCTCTCTCTCTCTCTCTCTCTTTTGATCTTTATTATTTTTTCTTTCTTGAAGTGTGTTGTTGTTGCACCAAAAGAAGGTGTTTAAATAGAGAGACAAGTTAGTCACTGTTTGGCATAAGTCACTACTGACAAAACATTAATTAAATTGATTATTTTGAGTTGTTGAATCAAGCCTTCTTTATCACACATTTTAGTAGTACGTATATTTGGCCCACTACTACTGTTGATTTTAGGTTTGTTGCCTAACGAGAACCCTTAGAATAGGATACTATTACCTTTCTTGATGCATGTATCCTTAAGGACAAGCAATATTAATATTATTGTTATTGGTGTTGATTAAGGACAACATTTTTAATTTGATGTTTTGGTGTGGATATTTTTTTTTTTTGAACAAATGTTTTGGTGTGGATTAAACATTGAAGTTAAATAATACAGTATGTACTAGTTTCATTTTATAATAGAGTTAGAAATACTTTAGTTTGTTTATGTTTTACTATAGATTTATTAATTTTTATTTCCGTTATGGAATTTATATATTGAAATTTAATAGCTTTTCTTTTCTACTTTGGTATTTAGAGCTATTGTTAATATAATAATATTTAGAGTTAATTTTGATCCTGATTGAATTACTCTTCATTATTGGAATTTATTTTGAATAATTAAAAAATGTATTTGTTTTTATTTTACTTATTGGTTTTATTAAAAAAATATTAGTTTGTTTCCGAAATTACTAAATTGTAGCAGTTATGTCACCTTCCATTTGCGAGTTTGAAGATTGAGATTGTTAGTTGTTTTTGGCTTAATTTAAGTTTTTAAGTCAGTTTATTATAGTTAAGTTATATTAGTTAAATTTTATTTTATTATATTATTACTGATGATATTTTCATTATTTAAACTCTAGTATTATTTTGTATTTTGCATTTTGTATTATATTGTATTGTTAATAGAGGGGAGGGCATAGTGAATTAAGTACTTTATTTTTAGTAATTATTGTTGGTGCACAAGGATGAAAGATGATAACAAAGAGAATAAACAAAAGAATAACGGCGCAAAAGAATGAGAGTAAATGTTGATGATCTCTACTTGTGTTGTTTTTAAATGATAGCTACTACAAGGCTATTTATACAAAAGGAAATCTTGCCACATAAGCCCTAATAGAGTAAACTTAGTGAACAAGTATAAAGGTACAGACAGTACAATACTAACAAATACTAAAGTACCTTTTAACTAAACAGCTACGCTATCTGGACCCAGAAGGTAAAACTTCTGGTCAACACTATCTTCTGAGTAACCATCAGAAGATCAACCCGCATCAGAACATCTGACATTCAGAGCTTCTGATGCTCATCTTCTGAATATTGAATTACTCTTCAATACCATCCCTTAATTCATATTCTTCAATCAAAGCTGACAACGCCAATTCCATTCCTTAAGAGAAGAAATTGATTCGTCTTGATTGTCTTTGTCAGAACATCTGCCAGCTACTTCTGGGTGCTACAATGCACAACCTCTAATGTTCCATTCTGGACTTGGCTTCTCAAGAAATGATACTTAGTCTCAATATGCTTTCTTCTTCCGTGTAACACAGGATTCTTGGCAAGATTGATTGCAGACTTGTTATCAATCATCAGCTTCAGAGGCTTCTTCACTTTAATCTTCAGATCTTATAATAAGTTCAGAAGCCACACAGCTTGACATGCAGCTACAGCGCCTGCAATGTACTCAGCTTCACAAGTTGATAAAGCAACAACAGCTTGCTTCTTGGAACTCCAAGAAATAGGACCTCCCGGAAATTTAAACAAGTATCCAGAAGTACTTCGTCTATCAACTCTATCTCCACACCAATCAGAGTTAGAGTAACTCAATAACTCTGATTCTTCCTTTCTTCCAGAAGGAAACAATATGCCAAACTTCAGAGTTCCCTTGATATACCTCAGGATTCTGACAGCAGCTTGGTAATGGGACCACTTAGGTTTATTCATGAACCTACTAACCAATCCAACTGCATAGCATATATCAGGTCTGATATTACACAAACATCTCAGAGAACCCACCATATGTTTGAAGATCGTAGCATCAACATCTTCAACTTCAGAGTCAGAGTCCAATTTCTGATTCGTTTCTGACGGTGTAACAGCAGCTTTGCAATTCTCCAGCTTGAATTTCTTCAGAAGTTCTAACTCATACTTCAGCTGATGCAGAATGATACCATCTCCTGAGTACAGAATCTCCATCCCTAGAAAATATGACATTTTTCCAAGGTCTGTAATCTCAAACTCATTCATCAGCACCTTCTTGAACTTCATCAGATCTTCTGGACAACTCCATGTAAGCAATATGTCATCAACATAAAGACACAGCAGAATCATATTGCTTCCAGAATGTTGCACATAAACTCCATATTCCATCTCACATTCTGAAACCCTTGCTTCTTGAAAAATGAATCAGTTTTCAAATTCCAAGCTCTGGGTGCTTGCTTTGATCCATACATAGCTTTGTGTAATTTGTACACCATCCCTTCCTGAATATTTTTCACAAAACCAGGGGGTTGTGACACGTATACCTCCTCTTGTAATGGACCGTTCAGAAATGCAGACTTTACATCCAGATGCATCAAGGACCAATTCCTATTTGCAGCTAACGCAATCACCAGTCTGATTGTTTCATGTCTAGCTACAGGTGCAAATACCTCAAAGTAATCTAGTCCAGGTTCCTGAAGAAAACCTCTAGCCACTAGCCTTGCTTTATTCTTACTAACTGATCCATATGGCTTCAGCTTTACCTTGAAAACTCATCTGACACTGATGGGTTTCTTCTTCTTTGGAAGTTCTGTCAGCTTCCAAGTGTTGTTTCTTTCTATAGCCTCAAGTTCTTCTTTCATGGCATTCAGCCATACTTTCTTCTTGAGTGCTTCTTCAATACCCACTGGTTCAGAGTCTACTAACATGGCACACTGAATGACATCTCCCTCTGAGTCAACTTCTGTGTCTTGCAACATGTCAAAATCTGCAAACCTTCTAGGTATAGTTCTGACTCTTTGTGGCCTTTGAGCTACTTCAGAGTCACCTACTCCAGAGACATCACCTCCAGAGTCACCTCCTTCATGATCATCACCATAAGCTTGTCCTCCAGACTCTACATCTTCAGAGTTTTCCCCTCCAGAAACATGACTACCACCAGACTCTGGATCATTATCAGAATCAGATTCACCATCTGACTCATCTTCAGAAGATTCTTCATCTTCTGACTCTAACTCTTCTTCAAAAGTTATCTCTACATCAGAAGTTGGTTGAGACTCTCTCCAATTCCATACTTCTGATTCTTTCACAATAACGTCTCTGCTGAGTTCAACTTTGTTAGTCTCTGGACAAAAGAGCTTGTATGCACCTGTACTGTGATACCCCACCAATAACATTACTCTGCTCCTATCATCCAACTTCTTTCTTCTAGCTTCTGGAACGTGTTTGTAACACACAGAACCAAAAACCTTCGGATGACTAACACTTTTCTTCTCTTTAGTCCACTTCTCTAAAGGAACAATTTCCTTCAGCCTCTTCGTTGGACACCTGTTGAGCACATATGCTGTAGTAGCAACAGCTTCTCCCCGGAGATTGTGAGGAAGCTTCTTCTCTTTTAGCATACTTCTCGTCATATCAAGTAAAGTACAATTTCTTCATTCAGCCAGACCATTGTGTTGAGGGGTATAAGGAGCAGTAACCTCATGTTCAATTCCATTATCAACACAGAACTTCTGGAATTCTGTAGAGTTATACTCACCTCCACCATCCATTCTGAGAATCTTTATCTTCTGACCACTCTGCTTCTCAGCCTTCACCTTGAACTTCTGGAATTCTGTGAACACCTCAGTCTTAAACTTGATAAGTATTACCCACGTCATTCTTGTGAACTCATCCACAAAAGACACAAAATACCTATTTCCTCCAAGTGAAGGTTCTGGAAATGGTCCACACACATCAGAGTGCACTACTCCCAGAGCATGCTTTGCTCTTGGAGCAACTTTTGATACAAATGGCAATCTGGGTTGTTTGCCTTTCATGCATACCTCACATGACTTCTCAGGCTTCACAATCTTAGGAATGCCACGTACGAGCTTCTTAGAACTTAGATGTCCCAGACTTCTATAGTTCAGATTCCCCAACCTCTTATGCCACAGCTTACTATCACCTTTTGAGCCTTCTACACTTAGACACTCTGTTTTAGCTGTTTCTACATTCACCTTGAATGTTCTGTTGATTCCCTGTTCAGATTGCAGAATCAACTTCTGATTGGAATCATATAACTTCAAGAGGTTGTTCTTCATAACAACTAAGAAACCTTTTTCAATGAGTTGACCCACACTCATCAAATTGCTTTTGATTCTAGGAACATACCAAACATCTTTGATCAGAACATTCTTCCCATTCTTCACTCTGACTTTGACATTTTCCATTCCTTCTGCATAAAGGTACTTATCATCAGCACATCTGATCTTTGTCCTCCTTTCAGAGTCAAAATCTATCAGCCATTGTTTGTTTCCAATTAAGTGATTTGAACACCCAGTGTCCATATACCACCACTCTGACAAACATCTTCCGTCAGACTCTGAAGACATCAATAGCACAGGTTCATCATCTGAATCACCTTTAGCTATATTTGCCTCTTCTGATTTCCTTCCTTTGTTTGCCAAACAGTCTCTAGCAAAATGGCCAAACTGTTTGCAATAGTAACATTGAACTTTCTTCTTCTTCTCCTTTCCCTTCTGATATTTCTTCTCATCAGAAGCTGAGGCTTCCTTCTGGAATCTATCACCACGTCTATTCTTGGCCTCTGACCAAGAATGCTTCTGGTCCTTACTGACAAAAGAAGCTTTCAGAGCTTGCTCAACTTCCCTTTCAGAAGTTCTTTCAGTCAGACGCAACTCTTGTGCTTCTAGACTGCTTTGCAACTCTTCTATTCTCATGGTTTCCAGATCTTTAGAATGTTCAATAGATACAACAATATAATCAAATTGAGGAGTAAGTGACCTCGATATCTTCTCTATGATTACTTGTTTAGAAAGGGTTTCTCCACAAGCCTTCATCTCATAAGTGATCAAAATCACTCTAGAGATATACTCAGAAACTTTCTCATTGTTCTTCATGTTGAGATTCTCATATTGCTTTCTCAGGGATTGAAGCTTCACCTTCTTCACTAATGCGTCACCACCGTAACACCTTACTAGTTGTTAGCTGAAGATTTCGTTTAGGAAGAGATGTCCTTCGAAGGTCTGAAATTCGAAGGAGGTGGTTACTAATGACCATCTTTGAAGATAGAAAATGGCTACTGATGGCCATGTTTCGAGAATGATGTTTAAGTTGAAGCAAAATAGTGAGCACCGAAGCTAATTTCGAGAAGAATGATCTTTGGAACTTAGACGTTTTTGCGAGATATGCAAAGTACTGAAGCTTAGCGTATTTTCGTGGAATTCTCGATTATAATTATGTTGCCACGCGTCGAAGGAGGATTCAGGCGAGATGATTTGAATTTCGAAGTAGTTTATGTAACCGCACGAAGACAGATGGCATCCCTGGATTTTCTGCGAGCAACGTGGCATTAGATTAGCGTAGGACCGTTAGGGTCGAAACTAGTATAAATAAGGATCTTAATGTTAGGATTCCGTGTGTTCATTTTGTACAAATCACTCACATATTGCTCAAGTATCAAGTGTTAAGAGAAAGAGTTCGCTGAGAAATGTACGTATGACACCAACACCAATTTAAATACATGTGTATTTTCCTTTATTCAAGTATCTTTCGATATTATTACGCTTTCTTTTACTTTCTGTCATTTACATTCCTGCACTCTTTCTTTTCATGTCATTTATCTTCGAAGCACTTAACTTTTTTGCACTTTAAGATTCTTGCACTTTTACAAGTTTTGTCTTATGTTTTATCTTCAACTTTCGCTGGTGTTATATTTACGTGTATAACAAGGTGATTGCTAATCTTTATTTATTTGATTAGGTATTTCTTATTTCGAGACACACCAATCATAGACATAATTCAAACTATCATGAATAACAACCTATTTAACTATGTCCTAGGATCAATCTAGTCGATCCTGCGAGTAACCAAATCATATTTATTATAGTTTGGAAGACTAGCGATTGTTTACCGGAAATCACCGTAAACACTAGTATATCCCACGCCTCCTTTGACGTCATAGAATCAACAATCTTCTCAAACACATTCACATCCACACACTGATGGATGAAGAACAACGCCTTCTGATCTCTCTTCCCCGTTTCTCTCTGCGCTTCTCTTTGTTCTTCCGTTGCATCCGCTGCAACCGGAACATATCCTTCAGTGACAAGATCTAGAACATCTTGAACACCAAATAATACACGCATTTGAATCATCCATTTATTCCAGTTTTTACCATCAATAACTGGAAGTTTGGTATTCAAGTTGCTTCCACTCATCTTCAAACTTGTGCAAAAAAATAGATTTCACTCACACTCACACAGTGTTTCCCAACCCACAAACAACCAAGAAAAATGTGATTCAACACAACTTTGTTTCCAAGAAACAAAATCTATCACACAGTCACACAAACTCACGTTCACTCGTGTTTCCCTGTGTTTGCAACCGGAGCTCTAGATACCAATTATTGGTGCACAAGGATGAAAGATGATAACAAAGAGAATAAACAAAAGAATAACGACGCAAAAGAATGAGAGAGTAAATGTTGATGATCTCTACTTGTGTTGTTTTTAAATGATAGCTACTACAAGGCTATTTATACAAAAGGAAATCTTGCCACATAAGCCCTAATAGAGTAAACTTAGTGAACAAGTATAAAGGTACAGACAGTACAATACTAACAAATACTAAAGTACCTTTTAACTAAACAACTACACTATCTGGACCCAGAAGGTAAAACTTCTGGTCAACACTATCTTCTGAGTAACCATCAGAAGATCAACCCGCATCTGAACATCTGACATTCAGAGCTTCTGATGCTCATCTTCTGAATATTAAATTACTCTTCAATACTTATAAGTCACTTATATTTTCAAATTTAGATCATCTCCATCAATATTTCTTTTATTTTCTTTCCTTTGTATCTATTTCTCTTTTGAAATTATTCTCATTCATTATTAAAAAAATATAAAATAATTAAGAGAGAGAATGATTAAAAAAGAAATAGAGAAGTAGAAGAAAGAAGGAGAAAATATTAATGAAGAGGATTCAAAATTTATATAATGAATAAATAAAATATAATTTATATTTATAATATTTTGAGATTTTGAGATAAGCCATAGTGTTCTAATCTTTTATACTCTTGGATCATGGACCTGCTGTTATTTCTGGCGCTCCTCCATACTCCTTTAGTTCTCTTTCTTCATTTGTGTCAAAAGTTTGACTAATACTTTTTATGTAAATGAGATATGCTCTCCATGCTTAGGACTCATAAATAAAACGAAAATGATCTTGTTCAATAATTTTAATTTTGAAGTATTCCAAATTCTACTCAAGTTATAATATATAATATAAATAACAAAAATATATTATTAAATAGTTCATATGTACTCGAAAAATCTAAAGACTTTTCGATGAATTTAGTCTTTTTTAAAAATAGAGTATTAAAACAATCATATCTTGATTTTTAGAGTTTTCTACTTTAAATAGACTATTAAAAAAAAAATTTATCTTAACTAGTTTGATAACATGTCTGACATGCATAGTATTATAGAATAGATTCTTATATTTGCAATTTGAAAAAATTCTCCCTCAAATTCATATGTACGTGAGTACTAATGTATCTGTTTATATGTGTTTTTAATAAAATTTAATTTATCAATTATAATTTTTTTGGAATCAAATAAAATTTTATTTTCAAAACAGTGAAGTACATATACCGATCAAAAGATTCAGGAAAGTCCAAATCAAAATAAACTAAATACTCTATGCAAGAGTATGCTCATTAATGTGTGCGTTAAGTGTTCTATTCCTAACTGGCTAACGTGAGAGAGAAATGAGAGAGAAGCAAGAGAGTGAGAGTGTTCCACCGGAATTCGTCCTTTTTTGAGTTTCAACTTCTCAAGAAGCATTGCCATGGTGGAGCTTGGAGTAAAGTCAGGGGCAGGTTCAATAGGAAGCCAGGAAGAGCAAAATGGGATATTTTGAGGAAGGAGACTGGGGCAGCAAGGAGAGATGTGGTAACCATCTTTATCACTGACTTTGGAGACAGATGGAGTGCAAGGGATCTATACATTGAGTTTAAGGACTAAGGATTGATAGAAGAAATAGTGTTACTTCCTAAAAGAGATTGGAGAGGACAGAGATTTGGTTTTGTTAGATTTCTGAACGTGGCTGATGTGAGAAATCTGGAGACGAAGATGGACAATGTCTGGCTCGAGGGGAGTAAACTCAAAGCTAACATCTCTAAGATAAAGAGGAAGGAGCAGAATCAGCATTACAACCATACCAAACCTTTGAGTACCGGGATCAAAAACCACACAGTTTATCAGACTTCAACAGATATGAAGAGTAGGAACTACCGCTTTGTTGCTGAGAAGTGGGGTGGAGTGGGAACCTCCAAAACGTATGCTGAAGCAATTGTAGGAGGACTGGAGAAGAAAACTGAGGTGATCAAGGAGGCTTGCAAATCTCTGTATTATACCTCAAACGATGAAGAACAGAAGAAATATGTCAAAGCTAAGGTGGGAGTAATGAAAATACCAGGTTATGCGTATGGAGTGGCTCAAAGCTTACTTGATGAGGGAATCTTCACCATTTCGGCTACAGCGCTGGGACCAAACCTTTGCCTTCTGGAGGAGAGTGGAGAAGGTGAGCTGGAGACGTTGCTTCAAGAAGGTGGAGATTGGTCATCATTTTGGTTCGAAGAAGTCAGGGGCTGGAAGAAAGAAGACGCGGAATGTGCAAGAGTGGCTCATGTCTCCATTTATGGTATCCCCTGTTTTGTTAGAAATGAAAAATTCATCGGAACGATTATCGCAGACATCGGCATCGTGATGAACCCTCAAGCGTTGAACAACAAAACCATCATATTAGACGTAACCCATGTCATGATCTACACAAGTCATTTGGAATCAATCAGAAATAGGGTTAGAGTTTGTGTGGATGGGTTATGGTATAATATTCTAATCATCAAAGAAGTGTCCATGGAAAGGGATGAATCGGATCCTAATCAGAGTATTACCTGCAATTCGTTGGAAGGAGAAGACTCTTCTTCTTCTCAAGATTACCACGACGGAAAAGACGACCCACCTCCGCACCGGCCAAAGCCCTCAGCACCGTCTAGGGATTCGAACCAAAACATTAATGATGAAAGCGAATGGTCAGCGGAACTCCAGATCTGCGAAAGCAACGACACAGAGAGGAGGACCGGAAAAGCCTTTAATAATAAATGCAAACCCTCTTTTGAGGGTAACTCTCACAGAGTTTCTGACTCGCACAGCTACTCGGATGCCATTTCTATGAACACTAAAAGTAGAGAAGGAGAAGACCTAGTGGTAACTTGCAAGCAGAACTTTAGAAACAAGGAAGTGGTGCATGTGGGGCCAGCAGGTCTCATTATTTTAAATCAACCTATTGGAAACAAAAACGTACAGGAGGAGATAAAAAGTCATGCTAATGACAAGGAGAGAGATTGCGTTATAAATCTAGAGAAACAGAAAGATCTGGACCCCACGCATGTATCTGAAACGGAAAGTTTAGGAAATACAACAAGGAAAAAGAACTTTAATAAAAATAAAGGAGTAGTGAATGTGGGCCTATCTGATCCCCATGTGGAGCATGAAGAGAGGAAGGTTTTGAATTGTTTGGAGAATGGTATCACGACAAAAAGAAGGAATAACTTAACAAATTCTCAGTACCTATTAAGAGAGGGATTAGGAATAAAAAGAAGAAGGATGCGGGTGGTAGAGAGAAACAGAAAGTCTGTTTCGATGACCAATGCAAAAGGGTGAAAAATTCAAAAAATACAAGGAAACAGATAAGAGATTTCATGGACTTAGGGGTGCTAGCTGAAGATTTTATTTATCCTGTTGAAAACAGAGACCAAGAAGGGAGGGATTCAATTCAGTGTGGATCAAGCCAATCGTTCAAACAGAAGCTTAATCTTTTGAAGCAGAATTATTTATCAGGAGTTATCCCTTTAACTTGTGACTCTATCTCTAATGCTGATATTACAAACTGTAATAACAGAATTAAAAATGGAGTGTTGAACAAGGCAGCAAAGGGGTTATGGAATTCAATGGTTAAGCTGGGCATCAAAAATATTTCTGACAATTTTGATCCAATATCAAGATTGAAGGAGATGGAATTAAGGGATCGCAAAGGGAAGTCGGTGTCGAAGGGGACCAATAACTTTGTTCCACCATGATAATTTTCTCATTAAACTTGAGAAGAGGAGGTAGTCGGGCCAAGAGAAAGAGAGTTGGTTACCACATACAAAGAGGGGATGTAGATATTTGCTTTATTCAAGAAACTAAGTTGAGTGGCATTGACACAAACTTGGTCAAAGACATGTGGGGTGGTGATCAAGTTGAATGGTCTTACTTAGATGCTTACGGGGCTTCGGGAGGCATTCTCACAATATGGAAAAAAAAGACTTGTTCTCTCTCAATTATAGCTTTAGAGGAAAGGGGTTCTTGGGTCTTTGTGTGGAGAAGGAAGGCAAAACTATTAACTTTGTCAATGTCAATGCATCGTGCGACTTAGTTACTAGAAAAAGAATGTGGGAAAAGTTATGAGATTTCAAAAACAACAACAACAATGGTTCTTGGTGTATAGGAGGAGACTTCAATTCAATCTCTTCCTTTGAAGAAAGAATTGGAGTTTCAAACCGTAGCTATAGAAGGGAGATAAATATCTTCAATGAATTCATAGAGGATATGGATTTGGTGGACCTTCCTACGATTGGTGGCAAGTTTACTTGGATTAATAGTAATGGAAAGACAATGAGTCAGATAGATAGATTCCTTCTATTGGAAAGCTTCATCGAAGATTGGAAGGTGGATAGTCAATATATAGGTGAGAGGGATGTGTCCGATCATGCACCGATTTGGTTGAAAGATAATAGAAAGGATTGGGGGCCTAAACCTTTTAAGTTCAATAACATGTGGTTCAAGCATGAGGAGTTTGATAGTTTTGTGGAAGAGGAGTGGAATAAGATACAAGTCAAAGGGAGAGGAGATTATTGCTTGGTTGAAAAGTTGAAAACTCTTAAGAATCGGATCTCTTGATGGAACAAAACGGTCTACGGGTGGATAGACCTCAAAATAGACAAAGACGCGAGTGAGATGCACTTTTTTGATAACATGTTTGTTCATTTTGCAGGTAACGGCCCGGATGATGTGATTAAATCTAGAAGTAAGGTGGCAGAGGATTTTTGGGATAACATTAACAAAAAAGAAGGACTTCTAAGGCTCAAATCAAGACAACTTTGGCTTTCCGAAGGCGATGATAACACTCGTTATTTTCACAATTCTCTAAAATATAGAAGAAGAAGGAATTCAATTTGCTCTTTTGACACTTCGGAGGGAAGAGTGGAAGGGGTCGAAGAAGTCAAGGCACTTACTTTCAATCATTTTGAAAATTTCTTCAAAGAAGAGGAGAGCATTAGACCGGAACTTTTTGGGATCCATTTGAATTCTTTATCGCATGAAGATTCTTTAGATCTTGAGAGTCTTTTTTCCGAAGATGAAATAAAGGAAGCAATTTGGTCGAGTGATGGTAGCAAAAGTCCGGTACCGGACGGTTTCTCTTTGGAATTTTATAAAAGGTATTGGTTTCTTCTTAAAGATGACTTGATGAAGTGTTGCAAAGACTTCTACCAAAAAGGTACTCTTGTTAAATCTATCACTTCTTCATTTCTTGCTCTCATTACAAAAAACAAGAACCCACAAGACTTGTTTGAATATCGCCCTATTTGCTTAGTGGGGAGTATTTACAAGATTATCACAAAGATTTTGGCGGCTCGAATGAGAAGGGTGGTGGACAAATTAGTTTCTACAAACCAAACCGCCTTTGTACCGGGAAGGAGTATGATGGACGGGGTGCTAATGGTTAATGAGATTCTTGATTGGGCAAAAAGGAAGAAGAAGGGGTGTTTACTCCTTAAAGTGGATTTTGAAAAGGCATATGACTCGATTTCTTGGAATTATCTAAGATGGATTATGGGTAAAATGGGATTTGGAAAGATATGGATGAAATGGATGGCATCTTTTATTTTTACTAGCTACATGTCCGTGTTGGTCAACGGTAGTGCAACAAAAGACTTCAAGGTTCAAAGAGGATTACGACAAGGTGACCCCATTTCACCATTTCTCTTTGTGATTGCTATGGAAGGTTTAACCGCCTTAACCAAGAATTCGGTAGCAAGGGGTGACTTTAAGTCGTTCAAGTATGGAGACAATGACTTTGTTGACATTCTTCAATTTGCGGATGACACCGTCATTCTTGGAGAACCTAGTTATGACAACCTTTGGAGTTTGAAAGTGTTATTGAGAGGTTTTGAGATTGTCTCCGGGTTGAAAATCAATTTCCATAAAAGCAATTTTTTTGGAATTCATATAGGAGATTGGTTTTCTAAATCGGCCACATCCTTCCTTGCTTGCAAAAGAGGGTCCTTTCCGTTTAATTTTCTTGGTATTTGGGTGGGTGAAGGTGCAAATAAGAAAAGAACGTGGAAGGAAGTGGTGGATAACATCATTTCAAGATTATCTAAATGGAAGGGTAGAAACATTTCAATCGGTGGTAGAGTGACTCTTATTGGTTCCGTCCTCAATGCTATCCCTATTTTCACTCTCTCTTTTTATAAAGCACCGAGTTGTATTATTCAAGAAATTATAGGACATCTTAGCAATTTTTTGTGGTGTGGAAATGTAAAAAAAATGCATCCATTGGGTGAAATGGGAGAATGTTTCCAAGCCTAAAGGGAAAGGAGGATTAGGAATAAGAGATGTTGGAGAAATGAACAAATCTCTTCTCCTTAAGTGGAAATGGAGAATTTTGAAGGAGGACAATGCAATTTGGAGTAGATTTTTGCTCATGAGATACAAAAACCCGAAACTTAAAGTGTTAGCTTCTTGTAAGGATTCAATTAATCGGGAGGATTCTAGTTGGTGGAGATATTTAATCCTTAATGATTTCAAGGATGACGATTTGGCCGATGGTTTTACCGATTGGGTTACTTGTGATTTCAAGATAGGAAACAACATTCTTTTTTGGTATAGTTGTTGGTTGGGCGATCAACCTCTTCGTACTTGTTTTCCCTTCTTGTTTGATCGATCAACAAATAAACTTTGTGCGGTTGGTGATGTAATCACTTGGAATAACGATAGTAGCACTTGGAACTTGGATGCGATTTTCGGAGTAGACCTTGCGGGTTCATTGGAACCGAACAATTCCACTTTTTACAACGAGTTGAGGGACTTGAAGTTGTTACTAGAAGGAGTTGACCCGGACATCTTGGCAAAGGACGACTTTCATTGGAAACTTACACCTACCGGTATTTTATCGGTGGCTAGTGTGTCACAGTTGGTGTCTAATGCAAAGGAGTTAGTGTGGCCAATTTCCATCATTAAGTCGTTGGATGTTATTTGGAAGTTAAACATACCGGCTAATATCAAGATCTTTTCTTGGAGACTTTTCATCAATAGACTACCGCTAAAAGTCCTTCTAGCCAATAGAGGTGTGTCTAATTTCTCTTCTCTTGATTGCCCTTTTTGCTCTAACCACCCGGAAACTTTGGAACATCTTTTCTTCCAATGTCATGTTTCGCTAGCGGTTTGGAATAGAATTTTTCTTTGGTTGGGAAATGATGTGGATCTTGCTTTTGAAGAATTTAAGAACTTTGGGTGCATTCAAGACAAGGTGAAAAAAACCAACATTAAAGCTAAACTAAACACAATTTGGTTGGCTTTAATATGGTGTATTTGGATTATGAGGAATGTCATTATCTTCGATAATGTTTCATTTAGCTTCGACATGGTGATATCAAATATCTTGTTTTATTCTTGGAGATGGGCTTGTAATTTTGAAACAAGTTTTAGGAGTAACTTTTACAATTGGTATAAACTTCATTTACTTTGTTCTAACACTAATTAGTGTTCTCTTGATGTAAGGGTTGCACCCCTAGTGCGATTCATATATTCATTGCTTATTGAAAAAAAAATGTTCTATTCCTAGAACATCTAGTAACTAAAATATATTTGACAGTATCACATAAATTTGGATCTCTATTACCATTTGCAAAGACAATAGTATTTTGATTCTGCCATATGTCATACATAAGTTCAGCAACTGCTACTTTCAGAATTTGTCTCCTCCAGCCATTCTTCATTGTTTCCACACTGAGCCAGAGTTTTTCTTGCTCCCATAAACTAGGATTTCTGCAATATCCTATCCAATGTAACATATTAGTCCATAAGGCCTTTGTCCAATAACAGTCAAAATAGGGGTGATCTAAAGTCTCTTGCTCATTACATAAAACACACACCAGATCAGTTGTTATACCAAATTTTTGGAGTCTAACCTAGGTACTAACTCTCCGCATAAAAGCTAACCACAAGTGAAACTGTGCCCTTGGTCTAGCCGTAATTTTGAAGAATACTTGTCTCCATATAACTTGTGTCTTTTCCCCTCGGAGGCTGTGATACATCTTGTTGTGCTATAAGCACCAACCTGCAGTGCTTCTTGCTAGTATTGTGTGTTAATTATTTCATCTCTGCAAGGAGTCAGACTCTTATCAAACCAGAGCTATCAAGTCTAGGTTGCCAAGCCAGGAAATCCTAATTTTTTTAAGTAATAGATATTGATCCATATTCACCCATAGTTTGCCTGCCTTTGATTGAATATTCTAGAGCATCTTCCCAAAGTGGCAACATTCCACTCTCTCAAGGCAGTGATACCTAATCCACCTGCATTCTTGGGTTCACACACTTTGTCCTAAGCTACAAGAGCTTTTTTGGTTATCTCAGTTCTGTCACTCCACACAAAACTTCTACACACTGCTTCAACATGTTTGATGACACATTTTGGCATAGGGAAAATCTGCATCCAGTAGTTTGTGATGGCAAACAAAACACTACGAACCAATTGTTGTTTACCTGCATAGCTCAAAAGCTTTGTAGTTCAATGGTTATAGACACAATTTTTTCAATCAGGGGCCTGCACATGTTAACAGTAAATTTTTTACTAGCAAGGGGTACACCCAGGTACTTGAAAGGAAGACTACCAGCCTTGCAACCAATTATGTCCAGAATCTTCTGTTACATAGTTTAAGGTTTTATAATATTAAAACAAAATTAAATGATATTATTGTTCAATTAATAAACAAATAAATATTTAGATTAAAATGTATAAATTTAATAGTAATATATGAGAAAGAGTAACCAATAAGGTATTTATATACGCCGTTTATATTTTAATACTCCATCCGTTTTACAATAGGTGTTTTCTTTATGATTTTCACATTTTTTTAAATAATGATTAATTATGTTGATTTCATTGATAAAATGAACATTTACTAAAATAACCTTATTAATAATAAGACTATTGGGGCGGTGATTTGGTTATCTACGGTGTGGAGTTTATGGCTTAAACACAACGAGGTGATATTCAAAAATGGCCGTTTTAGTTACACCAATTGTATGACAGAGATAGTTTTAAATTCTTTGAGGTGGCTTTGTTCTTTTTATAAGCGGGTGGGTTTTTGTGATTTTTATTGTTGGAATATTCTACCGCTCTCTTGTTTTGAGATGTAGGAGCTTTCCCTTTGTTTGTTGTGGGTGGAGTATCCCTTTTACTCCCATTAATTTCATTGTTTATTAAAAAAAAAAAATAGTGGAGTAGTTAAATGAATCAAAACACAATAAATAAAAATAAGTTAATGAACAAAAATAATAAATATAACATTGATATTTTAAAAAATAAATAATTTGAAATAAATAAAATTAAAAAGAGAACATCTATTATGTGTCGAAAAGAGTGGATAATTTTTATCGGTTGCATTTGCAAATAATACCCATAAAAAATGAGTACAATTATCATCTCTAGAAATGCATGGCCTTGTGATGCCTAAATAAAATAATAATATTGTAAACACACATTTTTTCCACCAACTAATAGACTCTACCATAAACTTTTGAATTGTAGAACGTTTAAATTACTTGTGGATCATAGAAGTAGCCATTGAAATAAAGATATACCACAGTATGTCAAAACTGGACAGATAAAAAATCTAGCAACATAACATGAAAACAACTGCACAATGCAGTTAAACATAGCAACAACCTTCCAACAGTTAAATGTCAGATACAGAATCTACTAATAAGAAACAGAATCACAAAAGCAGAAATATATTCAGAAAAAATAAACATTATCTTAATATATATAATTTAATTATAGTTAGTTCAGCTGTAATCCTCGTTATATTCTTAATGTTTAATATTCTGTTTTGGATTTCTAGCATTTGTTGGTTAAGCTATCAAAATCTATCAAAGTATATAATATTAATATTAAGAACATTCTAGTTAGTTTGAGATGATTAAAGAATATAAATGGCCCACATTTACTATGTTTAATGTTTAATGAATGTAACTATGAACAACAAAGAAACTTTTCCTCTTTAGGCTTTGAATATTTTTACTAAACATTTTGGACTTATTCATCACATAGCTAGTTTTGATGCAATCTTAATCTAGCATTGGTGGGAACACAAAAAATCTAATAGAATTTGTCAGTAGATACATAGGCAGGGAACAAACAAGAAAACACATTATATATTGAAAATAAAATTTTGAATATTGTTTTCACTTTATTTTTGTTTGTACTAGTATTGGTGGTTCCTCTCAATTAGTGAAGGCTTGCATTTACATTCATTGTTGGTCAAATTTTTATGAGATTTTTTGCAAAAATAAGTTTTGAAATCTGACACAAATAATGAATAATTAATTTTTTTTCTTTAATTTCCGTTTTTAATTAACATCATAAATTTAATTATTTTTTATAAAATTATTTATTTTTTCCCTTTAATAATATTGTTATATGTATAATCTATATGATATTATATTTCAATTTAACGGTTGATTTTAAAAAATATTTATTCGAAATGAAGTTACGAGCGAGTATTACTCTTCGGGTGTAATTTGATATATATATATATATATATATATATATATATATATATATATATATATATATATATATATATATATATATATATATATATATATATATATATATATATATATATATATATATATATATATATATATATATATATATGAGGAGGGATCAAATTACACCCGAATTGTTACACCATGAGTTACACTCGCTCAATAACTTCACATCTGATAATTATTTTTTAAAATCAAACGTTGGATTGAAACATATTATCATATAGATGATATGTATAAAGTTTGAGAGTAATCTATTATGATTTACTATGTCATCAAGATACACAAAGATTAACGTCAAAATGGACTTTCAGATAACGTTAATTTTGATGTAATTCGATAACATAGTAAACCGTTATAGATTAATTTCAAACTTTATATGTATATGTTTTAATCTAACGGTTGATTTTAAAAAATATTGATTCAAAATGAAGTTATAAGCGAGTATAACTTGTGGTGTAACTCTTCGGGTGTTATTTGATCTCTCCTTTTATATATATATATATATATATATATATATATATATATATATATATATATATATATATATATATATATATATATATATATATATATATATATATATATATATTTTGTCATTCTTAACTGAATTCTAATAGTATGTTAAATATGTTGAATATCCCACTCAAAAGCTAATTCAAACGATAAGAATGTCTAAACAAGTTAGAGACATTTTGGCAAAATAAAACTTCAATATAAACCATCAAGCCTAAGGTGAATGATGTAATATTTAAATGCTACTCCATTATGGGAGCCAAATTTCAATGGACAAACAATCAAGAAATGTCGCATAACATTCTTGTATGTGCTAACTAATTAATTAATCAAAACCTTTATGAGGATAGAAGATTGATGTGACGAAGCATGTAGAACAAGATGAATGACTAAACTACTCAAACATGTGTATGAATGTGACAACATTGGAGAGAGAAAGAATGAGAGAGAGAGGTTTGATGACCAAATGGGAAAGACAAAAACCAATTATTGGAGTTTTGGATTCATTTACCAAACCTCTATTTGCTCCCTAATTTTGCGGTACCAACTAATACGCTGCATTGTTTAATTTTAAGTTCAAACCACCAAAAATTCAATTTCATTCCTTCTTGTCCATAATACTCACTTCCATAATCTCTCATTAATCTGTCTTCATTTTTTATTCATGACATCTCAATTATTTACTTTTAAATAATAATTTTTTTCTTTTGTAATTATTTTAGCTATTATTTTTTAATATGCCATCTATTATTTATTTCTTTTTTTAATAATTTTTTAATTATTATTTTTTAATATACGCTCTATTATTTATTATTCTTTTATTTTGTAATTCTTTTAGCTATTATTTTTTATATAATTAATAAAGGTTAATATTATCAAATCATTCATAATTTTTATTTTGAATAAAAAATTAATTATATTTTTTAATTTATTAATTATAGTGAAATATCCTAAACTATAATTTAGAACAAAGATAATATTAATGGGATAGGATCAAATGACACCAAGATGTTAAAGTTTAATTTGACACTAAATCTCAACCATTAAAAGAATTGATCAAACGGTGATACTAAATGAGATAAAATAATAAAAAAAATATAGAGTTTATTTTTCTCCTATTTTATAAGCTATTTATATAATCCTTTGATCGAATACTATTAACGGCTGAGATTTAGTGTCAAAGTATACTTTAGTGTCATTTGATCTTATTTCAATATTAATTACCTCATTTTGACTGAATGTAATCTCTTATCTTTGACTTATTGAATATGATATTTTATCAAATGTGTTTCACATAATTAACAAATATTTTCAAGAAAAATCCTTGTGACCTTGATTACACCAAAGAATATTTGGTTGAATTATGTATAGGTTTCAGGTGAACATGAGTATCACATTTAGAAGTCAATGTGCTACAAATAAGAATGTTGAAAATATGGATAGTTGGCACTCATTGGCTATAGGCTCGCAACAATAGATTTTTGATATTCATTGATTTAGATAATTATTCTTATATTTTTTAATATAATAAAAATTATATATTTATTTTTAAAAGGTATCCTTAAAATTGAATTACATTAAAAAAATATTAAAAATGATTTTCATCTTCAATATTATATTTTGTGATATTTAGTATTTTAAAAATTTCATAACAAAAGAGTGAAGTACTTAAAATCATTTTTTATGAGTATCAAAATCAGTTATGCAATAAAACTTTTATTAAAAAATATTTTTTTTATTTCTCAAACAAAAATATGAATTTATTTTAAAATGTTTATTTTAAAAAATATCAAACTAATCCATAATACTAAAATCTAATTTTTAGTATAATCACTCAATTATAAAGAGTATCAATGTGTGCACTAGTAATTTGTTATTATTTTATCAATTGCGTCTTTATCTTTTGTCGCTAAGAGTCTGTTTGGATGAGGTAATTGAAATTTTAAAGGAATTTAAAATTCAAAGCAATTCAAATGATTCAATTGAAATCCATCCATTTTTAAATTATTTTGTTTGGATGGGTATTAAGATAATTCATTGTTAAATTTTTGGGGTCATGTTTTATAAAATTTAAATTTTTTGGATCAAATAAAAAAATTGAAAAGTAGGAACCATTTTGCAATTTTTTAAAATTTGAAGGACCAAATTATAAAATTTTAAAATTATTCAGGACCAATTTTCAATTTTTTAAAAACTTTTGGGGTCAATTTTGGAATTTTAAAAAATATGAGGACCAATTTGCAAAATTTGAAGAAAAAATAGTAACAAATACATTCTATGGAGTATGAGAGGAATTTCAAATTTTTTTGTTTTTTGTGTCATTTCAAAATGATTAAATTTAACTTAGATAAAATACTCCATAAAATTCCATAATTTTAACAATTCTTTATTTTTGTATCCAAACAATAAATTTTATGCATATCATTTTAAATTCCCTCAAAATATTACATTACAGTGTGTTTGGATGAGGTAATTGAAAATTTTAATGGAATTTAAAATTTAAAGTAATTCAAATGATTCAATTGAAATTCATTCATTTTTAAATTATTTTGTTTGGATGAAGTATTAAGATAATTCATTGTTAGATTTTTGGGGTTATTTTTTTATAAAATTTAAATTTTTTAGACCAAATTAAAAAATTGAAAAGTAGGGACCAGTTTGCAATTTTTAAAAATTTGAAGGACCAAATTGTAAAATTTTAAAATTATTAAGGAACAATTTACAATTTTTAAAAATTTTTTGTGTCAATTTTATAATTTTGGAAAATATGAGGACCAATTTGCAAAATTTGAAGAAATAATAGTAACAAATACATTCTATGGAGTATGAGAGGAATTTCAAATTCTTTAGTTTTTTGTGTCATTTCAAAATAATTAAATTTAACTTAGATAAAATACTCCATAAATTTTCATCATTTTAACAATTCTTCATTTTTGGACTGCTCGGAACGGGATAGTGTTCAACAATGAAGTCTTTGATATTGATGAAATTATTCACAAGATCAAAATGTTTTCGTGGTGGTGGTTGCAAATAGAATCAAACCGATTGAATTGCAATTTTTACGAATTGTGTAAAAGTCCACTAAACTATCTATAAATAGTTGACTTCATTTTTATGTTGGTTAATGTTATATCATTCTTCTTTGTATTTGGGTTTGAGTACCTCTCGTACTCAAATTTTAAATACAATTGTTGCTTATAAAAAAAAAATTCTTTATTTTTGTATCCAAACAATAAATTTTGTGCAAATCAATTTAAATTCTCTTAAAATATTACATTACCTCGTTAAAATACTTCATCCAAACACACTCTAAGAGCTACCAATTGAATTGATTTAACCGTTGAATCAGAGTTTCATCTTTGGCAATTTATATATTTTTAAATTTCTCATAATTTAGTCCGTGAACATTAAATTTTCTATTCAAACAAGAAACATGAACTATTTCCCGTTCAAAATAATGAAAGTTGAGTTTCACATTAGCCAGCATTTAAACAGCCGCAGAGTGATCTGACAGCCATGTATATCAAAAAATTCAAAAGGACCCCATGACTTTCTATTTTGAGCTAAACACACTTTTATGTGATTCAGTGATTCAGGGCACAATTGACGTTACAATATGCAAAAATGTAACAACGAATTATTTAGAAATTTATATTGTACCAAGTTCATGTATTACTATGCTAGTCATGTCATAAATCATGCAACTAACGTGTTCAGAGTCTTCTTATCTTTCATAACTGGTTTTAATCATTGTAATCTCGAGTAGCCAACTTCTATTAGGACATGTATTTATGTATTTTCATTTGTACATATGTTAATCATTGGAGTTTCTGATTTAAGAATCACATGTAAACGGCGCTGATGATGAAATTGAGCATATATATGACTAATCAAAGACTCAAACTAAAATATTTTCAAATATTTTCAAATATGTAATCGTAATAATGAAATACATTTGATATATTTATTATATATAAGTTACTTACAAGATTAACATTCCAACGCAAAAGTGATGATGATCTAAATTTTCAGTGTAGTGGAGAGAGAACTAACATACAAGATTAACACTATAACGTTCAAATCAGTATGTGAGGAAGAATAATGATTTAAAATTGTATTTGAAATTTGTTATATATATATATATATATATATATATATATATATATATATATATATATATATATATATATATATATATATATATATATATATATATATATATATATATATATATATATATATATATATATATATTAGAACAAGAAATGTTCTGATCAATATTCTTAGTTTTGATGATAACATTATATATGAATTTTGTATAAGAGAATGTGATACTCTAATTATTCACGTTTTCCATTTCAGGAAAAGTATAAAAGAGTATGCACAAATCAGCGTTCAGAAGCACTGACCCAGAAGTTCTGGATGGCTTCATCAGCACATGGTCAGGCAAGACATCAGAAGATGGTCCTGCAGAATCAGAACATGAACTGGAAAGCATCAGAAGATGGAAGTCAGAAACAAAGCTCTGAAGCTCTGATGGTATCACGCTCAAAGCACTTCAAAGTCTGAAGACAGAAGTTGCAACTACACCAAAGCTGAAGACTCTAATATTCAAACGTCTATTCTACACATTCTGAGTCCAGAAGAAAGTATAAGTACAAAAGGCTATAACGTCAAATCTCTGACTGACAAAAGGAACGTTAGAAGCTACAAAAGGCAAAGTCGGTAAAAGTAGTGAAAGCATGGCTCGAGGTAGTTGACAAAAGTGTGAAACATTAAATGCAGCAGTGTACTATTCATGCAAAGCATTAAATGCTCCCAACAGTCATTTTATCTCAGCGCCTATAAATAGAAGTTCTGATTCAGAAGCAGTAACAACACTCTTGCGCAAACATACCAAAACGCTGTCAAACTGAAATCTAAGAAAAGCAAAGAAGGACTTCATCTTCAACCTCACAACTTTGTAATATTTTAGTGAGTGTTACGAACTAGAAACTAAGAGAAATATCACTTGGTGATTACAACTTTATTAGAAGCAAACTAAACTCTTGTAATATTTATTTTACATTGATTGTAAAAGGATTTCCTAGAGTGATCAAGTTGTGATCTGTAGACTCTAGAAGACTTAGAGGGTATCTAAGTGGAGAACCATTGTAATCAGTTTGATTAGTGGATTAAATCCTCAGTTGAGGTAAATCACCTTGTCAGAGATGGACTGGAGTAGTTTGGTTAACAACGAACCAGGATAAAAATAATTGTGTTCTTTATTTTTATCTACCATTTTTTAGAAGTTACACTTATTCAATCCCCCCTTTCTAAGTGTTTTTCACTCCTTCAATTGGTATTAGAGCGCCGGTTCTAGGTGCAAACACTTAACCGTGTTAGATAAAAGATTCAGGGAGAAAAACACAAAATCAAAATGGTTGAAACAACTTCATCTACTCCTCCTCCTAAGCAAAACAATGGTAACAATGGAAGCAGTAGCTTCAAAGGTTATAATAGACCACCGGTCTTTGTTGGTGAAAACTTTGAGTATTGGAAGGATAGACTTGAAGGTTACTTTCTTTGTCAAGATGGTGACTTATGGGAATTAGTGTTGGATGGTTACAAACATCCAATAAACACTCGTGGAGTAAAGATTACAAGACAAGCTATGAGTGATGACCAAAAGAAAGAATTCAAGAATCATCACAAGTCTAGGACCATATTGTTAAATGCTATCTCTCATGCTGAGTATGAGAAGATAACAAACAGAGAAACAGCTCATGATATCTTTGAATCTCTAAAGATGACTCATGAGGGAAATGCTCAAGTAAAGGAGACAAAGGCTCTAGCTCTAATACAGAAATATGAAGCATTCAAGATGGAGGAAGATGAGAACATTGAAGCAATGTTTTCAAGATTCCAAACTCTGATTGCTGGATTGAGATTGCTAGATAAAGGCTACACCAAAGCTGATCATGTAAAGAAGATTATCAGAAGCTTACCCAGAAGATGGGGACCCATGGTAACTGCCTTCAAGATTGCCAAGAATCGGAATGAGGTGTCTCTTGAAGAGTTGATAAGTGCCTTAAGGAGTCACGAGATTGAGCTGGATGCAAATGAGCCCCAAAAGAAAGGTAAGTCTATTGCATTAAAATCTAATAATAAAAAATGCACTAACGCTTTTCAGGATGAAGAAGAAGAATCTGACGGGTCAGAAGAAGAAGAAGATGAATTATCTCTCCTATCCAGAAGAGTAAATCAACTCTGGAAGAGTAAGCAGAGAAGGTTCAAGAACTTCAAAAGACCTGAAAAGGGAGAATATTTCTGAACACAGAAGATCTAGCAAAAAGAAGATGACGTGCTATGAATGTAAAAAGCCTGGACACTACAAAAATGAATGTCCAAAGCTTCATAGGGAAAAGCCCAAGAAAAGATTTGAAAAGAAGAAAGGTTTTATGGCTACATGGGATGACTCAGATTCATCAGATCAAGAGTCAGACTCTAAAGATGAGCAGGCCAACATAGCACTTATGGTAAAAATTGATGCTGGTGAAGAGTCTACTTCTGATTCAGACTCTGATGAGGTATTTTCTGAACTTACTAGAGAAGACCTTGTTTCTAGCTTATCTGAACTTCTGGAAGTCAAAAGTCAACTTAGTATCAAATACAAAAAGCTTAAAAAGCTCTTTGAATCTAAAACTAAGAGACTTGAAATAGAAAATTCTGAACTTAAGGAAAAAGTTTTAAAATTAACTAAAGATGTTGAATCATCTTCAAGTTCAGAAAAGTCTATTCCAAGCACTAACAATATTCTGAAGTAATATGACTTGAGCTTCATAAAGTTCTTATCTAGAGGTATAGGCAGAAGTCAGCTAGCCTCTATGATATATGGCGTAAGTGGAAACAAAAGAATAGGCATAGGCTTTGAGGGTGAAACCCCATACAAACTTGATCCTGTTGATGAGATGATTATCAAATACAAACCTTTGTATGAACAGTTCAAGTATAGCCATTCTCATGATATTAAGCACACATCTCACTCTAAGAGTTTCCACATAACACACACTAAGAAATATGCTGTTACACACACACTAGAAAATCTTATGATAAATCTTATGCTAAATCTCATTTCAATCAGAACTTGAGAAGGACTAACCCGAAAGGACCCAAAAGAATGTGGGTACTTAAGGAAAAGATAATTCCTGTTGCAGATCTCCTTCAAAGCTCAAAAGAAAAACATGTCATGGTACCTGGACTCTGGGTGCTCACGACACATGACGGGAAGAAGGTCTATGTTCCAAAGCCTGGAACTTAAATCTGCTGGAGAAGTAAAGTTTGGAGGGAATCAGAAGGGCAAAATCATTGGCTCTGGAACCATTTGTATTGGTAACTCTCCCTCTATAACTAATGTTCTTTTAGTAGATGGATTAGCTCATAACTTATTGTCCATAAGTCAATTAAGTGACAATGGTTATGACATAATCTTCAATCAAAAGTCTTGCAAAGCTATTAGTCAGAAGGATGACTCAATCCTATTTACAGGCAAGAGAAAGAACAACATTTATAAGATTGATCTTTCAGATCTTAAGAATCAAAAGGTTACTTGCCTTCTGTCTGTTAGCAAAGAGCAGTGGGTCTGGAACAGAAGATTAGGTCATGCTAGTTTGAGAAAGATTTCTCAGATTAACAAACTTAATCTGGTCAGACTGGTTGCTCAAGGTTATAGTCAGCAAGAAGGTATTGACTATACAGAAACCTTTGCACCAGTGGCCAGGTTAGAATCTATTCGTCTATTAATTTCTTTTGCCACTCACAATAACATCACTCTGTATCAGATGGATGTTAAGAGTGCCTTTTTAAATGGTTATATAGATGAAGAAATCTATGTCCACCAACCTCCTGGTTTTGAAGACTCTAAGTCTCCAGAACATGTTTTTTAATTAAAGAAATCATTATACGGATTGAAGCAAGCTTCCAGAGCTTGGTATGAAAGATTAAGTTCTTTCCTTCTGGATAATGGTTTCACAAGAGGAAAAGTAGACACAACTCTCTTCTGTAAAACCTTTAAAAATGATATGCTAATCTGTCAAATTTACGCTGATGATATTATATTTGGAACATCTAATGCTACACTTGGAAAGGAGTTTGCTAAGTCTATGCAGGCAAAATTTGAAATGAGCATGATGGGAGAACTCAAGTACTTCCTAGGCATTCAGATCAATTGTGGAGAACCGTTGTATGTTAATGCAGTTTAGATCATTTATGATCATAAGGAGGAGAGTCCTTGTTTGCTACGATTTTTGAAGGATTGTGGTTCCTTCATGGACGTCGGCCGAGGTGGATATGGTTGACCCATAACAGTTGTCCCGTAAGCCCTTTTTATGCAAAATAAGGCGGGGGTTTGTCGCGTTAGCCTCAGATCTCGACCACTCTCTTGTTTTCTTTTGTTTCCTTTGGAAAAGCGAAAGAGAAACGTTTCAGTTTTTTGGAGGTTAACGCATTTAATGCTCCATACTTCAAATGTGTTTCGGAGTTGTCATCATTACGACTCTTGGGAACTAAAATACTTGAGTGTTTGAGTGTAGTGTGGAGTGATTTTGCATGTTTGATAGAGTCTCCTTCCTTTTGCATGCTAGAGTATGGCTCTTGAAGAATCAACGACTCTTTCTTTTGAGTCATTTTCACAGTTTAGCAGTTATCTTCCTTTTTTGACATTCCACTTTTCTGCGTCTGAAAAGTTAGTGCATTATGGGTTAAAAAATCACAAAAGAGTACTCACGAATCTAAGAAGAATGCTTCATCTTCTTGGGTAGATTTTGTCTACTCTTCCACCATTTCTATTACTTCCAGAAATGGAAGTCTCGATGGAGTATTTCTTAAAGTTGGCTCATCCTATGATTGGGGTGTCTTAACTCCCATAGAGTATGAAAGGATATGCAGTAAAAATGGTGATTTCCTCATTCCCTTTAATGAATACAATTTCTCAGTTCTGGGTCTCCGCCTACCCTTCACAACCTTTGAGACATAAGTCTTGAAGCATTTGGCGATGGCTCCTTCACAACTTATTCCCGCAAGTTGGACATATGTGTAGGTCGATCAGTATTATGAGACATTTTTCTTTCATCTCTTTCAATATCGTTATGGGCATGTGACACGGGCGCAGAATATAGGGTGAATTTCTTTGGATCCGATCGTGTGTGGCTTGAGGCCACTCCATGAGCTGCAATATTTCGAAGATCGGTTCTTTTTGGTCACCCTTTCCGATCAAAAACTCATGCTACGATTTGAGTTGTTGGGGAGGGAGTGGAGGGAAGATGCGCTGAGCTATTCCCTAAGTACTATACTAAGTGTCACTTTCTTATGGGGAATAATGTGTATGTATATAAAGAGGAGGACCTCAATGCAGAAGATTTGTACCGTAAGAAATGACTGATAAGTTTCATCAGCAACCTGGGTTACTTTGGGGGATGTACCGCCATAGATGAGGTGGATGAGAAACGCTTGCAGCGCCTCATTGGCGTTCAATTGCTGATGGAGGCCCGTTCCTTAGAAGATAGGAAAGTTAATTTTGGTAAGTTCAGAAAGCTCTCGACGTCTTTACGTTCAGTTTTCCTATTCATGATGTACTTGTGCTGACAATGATTTTGCACAGATCAGATGAAGGATGAAGTGAAACTCTAAATTATAAGGGGGGACTATGGTTGGAAGGGAGTGACCTTGCTATGGATACCATTCCAATGTTGTCGAGTGTATCGGGTCTTTCATCCTATCCGATTGTGATGGGGTCGAGCTCACGTTCTTCCAAAGACCGCCGAACAGCTCCTCTAGAAGAGAATTTCTCATATTTGGCTAATCTATCAAGGCTTCCCCTGGAGGAAGAACTGGCGACTTTGGCTCGATATATCTGGCGTACCTCTGCCTCTTTGGCCTTAGGTGGAACTGGTCGCTAGGAAGCTTTTTAGTATACCAGCAACGTGCAGAGACACACCTACTAGAAGAGAGTGTTCACAATTTTAAAGCTTGAATAGGATAAGTACCTATAAGAAATACATAAAACTTCTACGTCTCTTACTGAGATAAAGGATTATTGGCCCCCTTAACATCCCCGACTCTCTCGCTGGTTAGGTGATTCATCTAGTGAGGACCATGACGAGGAAAAACCAAGCTCTAGCTATTTCTCATGGTAACTTATCTTCTACTAAAATGTAACTACAATCCTTCTGTATTAAGAATGCTTCTCTAGCTCACCTAATGGACAAGTGTAAGAATGCTAACCTTCGGATGGTCATGCATTTGTTTGATAATGTTTTACAGCAAGTGGAGCAATTTCATCGTCATCTTCTTATCCTGAGGGAGCAAGTACGACCGTATCATGTACTTAAAGATGGAGAGATGATTTCTCTGCTGGAGTAGCCATGTCGGCTATACTTTTTGTGTGTGTAATGTATGTAAATTATTGATGCAATGTAAGACAAGATGCACCCTCTTGGTTGTTTCATCATTCCCAAACAGTTAGGCTACTTGGGTCTAGTATAAATAAAGTGTAATTAAGGTGTCGATATATATATTAGGCTCTAGATGGTCGCTTCATTTTGATTTTCAGACTTCATTTGGAAGGTTCAATGAGTGGGGCATGGTTTTTTCCAGCCCAAATGATTGGATATGCATAAACGTTCTATTACGTCGTTTCCACATGTATGATGTAACCTTTAAGGTTTGTGATTTTTTCTTGCCTTTCTCACCATTTCAGCATATTATGTTGTCGAGTATGAGGTTAGCTCCTTCAATGATTTACCCTTCCTAGAATTATATTAGATCCTTCTAGTATTTATATTCTCATCTTCACATAAAGCCTTGGGCCGTAGTGTTCTGCACCATCTTCTACATTGTTTGAGAATTTCTTGATATCGATCATAGTTTGGTGAATTTTGAACTTAATTTACCCCTTTTTAAAGCTCATCCCTCGCCTGTATAAGATTTAAGTTGTTGGTTTGTAGTCTTTACCCTTAATCATGTATGGCCCATAAGTTCATATGTGGCATTGGTGATTCATTGTGTTTTATAATAGTATGCATTGCCACATTTTCCTTTCCATTTTTTACTCATCCTCCTCTCTTTTTGAATCATGAGTGGCTGGTGGAAGAGATCGTGAAGTTATACTTTTTGGTTTCGGGGCTGCCTCTGGGCACTTGGTTCAACCTTCAGCTTTTCAGGAAGATAAGATGACACCATTCATAATGTTGAGACTCATAGTGGTACCCAAACATTGCAGAATTGAAGTGGATTAGGTCTAAGGTTAAGTTGGATAGTTATGCATTTCAGCGTGCTTAGGCCCAACTTGATGAATTGAAGAAGTAATTGGAAGAGGGAATTGCTCATAGCATCCTATGTATTGCTATCACACCCTCGTGAAAGACCCAAAAGATCCTTTGATTTCGGAGATGCATCTCCGGACGCACCCCAAACACACACAACCATGTCTAATTTTAAATTATGCCCCAGATTTTGTCTAATTTGTTTCTGGAAATGCATCTCCGTAAATCTTACAGAGGTGTATTTCTGGATCATACTAAAGCGGAAGAATCATAAAACCAGAAAGATGCAATGCAGAATGAAAAATAAAATTAGCATTGATAACGTAAAAAATGAAACATTACATAGGTAATCATTAACATTAAACGAACATTATATTTTAACATCTAGGTGTACGTTCCAACATCTTTATAATATCTTTGATTGATCTAAAATCGTCGCATCCACCTTGATTGGAACTTTTGTTTTGTAACGGAAAATTGTATTCCACATAGCCCTTAAATATGCACTATCTTCATCTCAAATTTGTTGAACTTATTCTTACCTTCTTTGTCAATCAAAGGTAAATGGTATTCTGCAGTATGTATTTGATATCTACAAGAGGGATGTACTCATTGAACTTAAATTCAATTGAGGTTTTCACGTCGTTAAAGTAGACATTTGCGACATGTCAATTGATGTTCATTCAGGTGTAATGTGATTTGGTAAGAAACATGAGATAAGAGGCCCATGCTTATAGTAGTTTTAGACAAATATGGACCTTATAAATTTTATCTTGTACCAGAGGACGTTCTAGAGATGCATCTTCGATACTATCCTATTATGTTATTTCGGAGATGTATTTTTGGAACCACTAAGAACAGAATAAAAGTTTGGAGTAGACAGAAACCGACCCTGTATTGAAAGGCAAAATTTTTTGAAAACCCAAACATGTATTAAAATATTTGAAAATATATATATTAGACATCATTAATATTAATACAAGATTACTACAAAACATGTTTAACCACATAAATACATTGTTGAATAAAAACTAAAATAAATTGAAACATGTGTTGCTGGCTAAATCTATATCTATATGGGTGGTACCGCCTTTGACTTTTATTTATTTGACTCTCTTTCAATCTTGCTCAATTTGGTGAACTTTTGTATCCTTTCCTTAAAATGATTCGGCCAAGTCTAGATTTTCGTTGTTGTATGGGTTATCTATTCTGGTGATGTTAGTGGTATTATGCATCCCAATTTCAAATAAACTTGAACAAAGTGCTCCGGATTTGAAACCACCCAACACACATATCATAACCATTTGGATTTTGAGAAGGGGCAGTGTGCAGTGGAAAAAAATTGTTTTTTGAGAAACTATATCTTGTCAGACCAATACACACTCTTTAACACGCACTTGCTATGAGAGATCCCATTTCGATGAAGCGCATCCATTTATCATTCAAGGAACAAGAGATTCATAAATTGCACCAAAATTTTCGTTTTTCCTGTATAGTAGTGTGTATGATTCTTTATGGCGCCTTAACTCTTGGATAAGTTGATGGCGAACAATTGTGTGATCTTCTTCTCCTTTACCGAGCAAAGTAGAAAAATCTCAAAAATCGCAGTTACAATTACCCTTAACATTGATGATCCGTTCAATGTATTTATGCATAAAAGTCGGCATCTTATCGATGAATGGAATTTTTGGTGGAGGTGGTGAAGGAGGTGGTTTGCTAATGCGAGCTCTTTTGAAAACACTTTTTTTTGAGATTTTGAAGTTGGAGAATCTGGAAAAGTTTGTCAACATGTTCCAAATAGGAAGGAGACCACATCGTTGAATTATCACTTAGTGTTTATTTGACCTTTTTAGGAGCGCCTTTTGTTTTTACCGATTGAGAATGTGGTTTTAATAAGTGGTTTCAATCGCGGTTGATGACAATTACTTTTGGCGTGTTGTCTTTGTCCTTCAACGTTGCCCAACACACCTCTAAAGACCAATTAACATTTTCCTCTTTTTCTCTCTTCAAAAATGCAAACACGATAGAATAAGTGTTCTCAATAGAGGTAAGACCAACAATTTCTAATAGTGGAAGTCTGTACCTTTTGGTCTTATACGTTGAATCAATGATGAGCAGAGTAGGAAACGTGTTGAACAAATTTATGGAACAGGATGATTCCAAAATATATCTTGAACAATTACTCCATCCTCGCATGTTCGGTACCTAGATACATAATTGTTATCTTTCTAGAAGTTTCAACAGTTGTTTCATTTCAGTTCTATCCCCCCTCGACGTCTTGATATTGAGGCCCCGAATATTGTACACTTGCTTGATATTTGAGATATTTTTGGATCTTTTACGTTTCAAAGTTGCAAGTATGTTTTTCGATTGCTCCTTATTCAATGTCATGTCTGAAATGATTTCCTTCTCTTATAGCACGAGGAGACATGCAATTGGATGACCAACTAAGTTTTCTCACATGTCATGGTTATGTAAACCGAATATCACATTAAATCTCAATTTTTTATTTGACAAAAGATAACCACACAACTTAAATGGACACTCAATTTTTTTTCGCATCTCATTGTCACAAATGCAAATCTTCTATCTTAACCATTATCATACCTTCCGATTATAACACCAAACCCCAATTTGGATGACTCAGTGCGTATCCATTGAATCATATGATCACGAAATTCACACTCTTCTCCATTTATAAATTGGTTGCTAACTTCCACCTTTTCCCTTCAACACGTTTGACATCTGTAGACACAAAAGGTTTTGGAAAAACATCGGGGTGCACCATATCTAATACAAACAGTAACGTAAAATATTCAATGACATTTGAAAATGAAAACAGATAACATTCACAAATGCACTTTTGGAGGAATCATATGGAATCCGAAAATACATTTCCGGAACCAGCATAACTTTTATCAGCTATGAAACAAGATTAATGTGACCGATGAGGATTGAAATAAACGATCTTTACCTTAAATTTCAGTCTCTTTTACTCCTTTTGATGTGATGAAGCACAAGTTTGAAGCTTTGGAGTGACAATCTTGATTGAAAATAGAAGGGTTTTTTGAAACAGTTTTGGGTAAAAATGGTTATGGAGTTTGATATGCAGGTTGTTGTTTTATCTCCGGAAACATCTGACATGCAAAGGTGATAGATTTTCAAATTCATGATTCATAAAATCATAAATGCACTTTTGGAAAAATCATCGAGTTGTTAAATTAGAAATAAATCGATAGGATTTGACCAGAGATACATCTCAAAAATTAATTTTTTACAAATATATGGGGCAATGGTCAATTTAGACGTGTTTCAGTGAGACAAATAGTAGTTTAGAAATGTATCTTCAAAATAAATAAAAAAACATTTTCAAATTTTCCAGTAAGGGTGAAATTAGCAATTTCATTAGAAGAAAAACTCCATTACTCGCGAAGAGACTATCATTGAGGAACCAACTAATAGAGAGAGTTACATTAAAAAACATATTCAATCTACTATCTTATTATTACTATTAGATTGACCAAACAGACTAAATTACCCTTCACTCCAAAATTATTTACAAACAAAAAAGGACAATTATGTAACTAACAATATAACATACCATTTTTTTTACTTTTCAATAACAAGAAGCCAATTGTTAATCTCTCATTGGTCCAATTTAATTTTTTCCTCTTTCCTATCCATTTTTCATTACTTTCCACCATTTTCTCTTTCCACAATTTTCTCTCTTTTTGCAATACATAAAAATTAATATGTAAAATTTTACAAATAAGTTAATCATTTTAAATTTTGCATTTATATCTAAAATTTTACATTTGTATTTGTTAAATTTTACTTTTTTTTCCAATTCACATGTTCTTTTTTTATATGGTTATTTAATAAAGTTGAATTTTTATGATTATTATTCATTTATAATTAAATCATTCATTTTAAATTTACATATTAAATAAATTTACATGTTATTAGGCTGTATTTTACGGGTCATTATCAACATAATACATATTTTATTTATTTTTTCAAATGTTAAATTTCTTTTTATTCTCTTTCCGTCTCATGGGTCAATTTTTTTCTTTGTATAATTATTTAACAATTAAGTAATTCATTTCAAATTTATTTGTATTTAAATAATTTTATTGCATAATAGTTTACTGTATTTTTTAATTTTAATAACATTAAAAATGTATTTATCTCACGGTTCACTGACAACACAATATTTATTTTAGTTTAATCAATCATTATTTTAATTTAAGAGACAAAATCTTTATTTTTAAATATTAATTTTTTCTTCATTTCAAATTTTGCATTTATATCTAAAATTTTACATTTGTATTTGATATATTTAAGTGTTATGAAATTAAGACTCATTCATTCATGTATTACCACATTAACAAATCTTTTGTTGTATTTTTTATTTCATGATTATTATTTGAAGATTCTAAATTACTAGTGTTTTTATGAAGAGAAGAATCAATGTAAATGTCCTTGTAACCATCAGCATATATGACTAATCAAATATTCAAATTCAAATATTTGAAAATATTTTCGAAAGTTTAATAAGTAATAAAATATATTTGATATTCTTCTGGATTTTAGATAACTTGTAATTTTTCCACTTCTCAACATTTTATTGTGAGAATTTTGCAACTAAAATTTATAAAAATAAGATATTAAAAAATAATTTGACATTATAAGTAAATATAATTTACGTTAATTTATAAATATAAATAAATATTATTATCCACTTAGTTCAATAGTAGTTTATGCTCTGCCCTTATTAAAAAAAAAAAACTCAAATTACATAATTTAGTACTTAAACATCAAATTTTCCACTTGAACAAGAGATGCTGAACTATTTCACGTTCAAAATAATGAAAATTCATTTTCATATTAGCCAGTATTTAAACAGCCGTAGGGTGATCTGACAGCAATGTAACAAAATAATTCAAAAGGACGCCATGACTTTCTATTTCGAGCTAAACACACCTTTTCTGTGTTTCAGTGATTCAGTGCACAATTGACGTTACAATATGCAAATGTAACTAAAAGATTTTGTTAGAACTATATAGTTTACCAAGTTCATGTATTACTGTGCCAAGTCATATCATAAATCATGCAACTAACGTGTTCAGTATATTTCTATCTATACATGTTTTAATCATTGTAATCTTAATACCTCTTTATAAGGAGAAAATTTGCTGGAGAAATTATATATATATATATATATATATATATATATATATATATATATATATATATATATATATATATATATATATATATATATATATATATATATATATATATATATATATATATATATTGCATGTTTAATGAATCTAAATAAAAAACTCTTTTTTTTTTTTTATATAAATTAGATTAGAGTAAGTACTAGTCAAATGATACAGTATTTTTTTTATAAAAAAAACGAAAAAGAAAAGAGATTATATTAATAATCAAACAAAAAAGGAATACAAGAGACACAAGAGGGGATCAAATCAAAACTTCTTAAGAATAAAACTTAAGTCTAGGGGTATCCGTCTTGTCTAACAAGTAATCTGAAATAATATCTCTATGAACAAAATTAAATCAAGTGAAGCTTTTGTCATTAAAACCGATATTAGCCAGGATATCCGCACAAAAATTGGCCTCTAAAGATATGCGTGATCATAAAGTCAATTCGAAGAGTATAAGCCCAACACATAAGCCAACGAGATTTGATTATCCAAGGCACTTAATGAACATTCGTGAAAGCCTTCACAACCAACATACAGTCTGTTTCCAACCACAACTTAGACCAATTTAATTGTTTGGCCTTCTCAATAGCTAGAATAGCCGCCATGAATTCAGCAACAACTGGAGTTCCAGTACCTAAAAACGCACTAAAGCTAAGCAAATGGTTATAGCATTATCATACCTGAAGAGGCCGCCGCAAGCAGCCAACAACGGAGATTCAGAAGCAACTCCATCAATGTTGCACTTGATCCAACCCCGAGCTGGAGGACATCAAAGGATTTCAATGGTGGACAGTTGCTTACGAGGGTGAATGCAAATGTCAAAGGCTTTAAGCATTGAGAAGCTACCCAATGAAACATTAGCGTTCTTTGAAGTTAGATTTCCAACCATTTTAGCTCTAGCAGCAATATTTGAGATGCAGTTTTTACAATGATGAGTTACTTTGTTGTCAAATCTGAAATTGTTTCTGGCCTGCTAGATTTGGAAAAAAGAGAAAACAATGCTTGCTTTAATAACAACTAAGGCTTGAGGATTCCAAGATTCATTTAGAATCTTATGACAATCTGAAATTTTGTTGATTGAGTAAGGAAGTTGAAATTTCCCACATAAAAAATTCCAAATTTTCACAGCAAATTTGCAATGAAAGAACAAATGTTCTGTAGTTTCAGCAGTTTCATGGCAAAGAGAACAGATAGACGCAAATGAAAAACCATGCAAAGCCAAATTCTCATTAGTGGAGATGAGATTGTGCAAGATTCTCCAAACAATCATAGAATGAGCCGGAGCGGAGTCCTTGTCCCAAGGGAAATGAGACCGTTTATCTTTACTTGCAGGCATAGGATCATATTGTAAGCATGTTTGATGGTGATTTTCCCACCTTCCACAATTTTCCAAGCCAAAGAGTCATCAAAGTCCAATTCAGAAACCGAGAATAGAGAGATAAAAGTTAAGAGGCTAGGTAACACAAGTAGAGTGTTGGCATGAAAGGACCACGAGTTGTTATACCAGCAGTCTGCAATACTAGAATTAAGGCTAGAGTGATAATTTTCCGAAATTTTGTATTTAAAAGCAAGGGTTTCACTTGCCCAATTATCCAACTAAAAATTAATTTTCCTGCCATTTCCAATAATCCAAATACTATTGGCCATCACTATGTCATACACATCCTTGAAGCCTTTCCATAATGAGGATTTGATGGAATATTGATAAGCTTGTTGTTTCTTTTCACTCTAGAAGCTAGAAGAGTAGCCCAGGTTTGATTATGATTGAGAAACTGCCAGTAGAGATGGATATTTATAGAAATGTTGTAATGCTTCAAAGAAATAATGATAAGGCCTCCTTCAGATGTCTAAGTGCAACACTTCTTCCAAGCCACAATAACTAGCTTTTTGTTTTCCACATTGCCACTCCATATGAAATTTCTCATCCACTTGTCAATGCATTTAATTATGCTAGCCGGCCAGTTATAAATTTTGATGTAGTGCACCATCATACTATGAATCACATTTTTTACCAGCATAACTCTCCCAGCCATATAAAGAATTTTAGCCATCCAAGTAGCAAATTTGAGCCTGATGTTATCTGCAAGAAAAGAGAAATGACTTGCTTTAGGTTTACCAATAAATATAGGAATACCAAGGTAGATAAAAGGAGGAGAACCCTTGGTAAAACCAATGATTTCTGCAAGTCTGCAGTGTCTATCATGAGACATGACCCCTACATATATAACTGATTTAGCTGAGTTGCAAATCTGGCCAGAAACCAAGGCATATTCCTTAAGAATATTGGATATGGATGTTAGAGATTTTATATCTCCCCTGCAAAAAATCCTAATGTCATCGGCAAATAGAGTGTGAGAAGGGACATTGCAGTGTCCATTAGCTTGAATGAGATTCAACTGGTTAGAGTTCACAAGATCCGAAATTCCATTACTTAAGACATCCTCTGCCAGGAAGAAAATAAGGGGTGAGAGAGGATCTCCTTGTCTCACTCCATTAGAACAATTGAAATACCCACTTGTTTACCGTTGAAGCTAATAGAAAGAGTATCCGAATTGAGAATATTATGAATCCAAGTGAAGAATTTAGGACTAAAGCCAAAACAATATAAAGTTTTGAGAATGAAATCCCAATTAAGAGAGTCAAAAGCTTTTAAAATGTCAATTTTAAGAGCTACATTCCCACTAAAACTTTTTTCCTAGAAGGTTTATGGCCTCAGAAGTAAGACATATACCATGTTTAATGTTTCTACCAGCAATAAAGCCTTTTTGCTCTAAAGATATTATAGAAGGAAGGATAGAGGATAACCTGTCAGCCAGAATTTTGGAGATAAGCTTGTACTTAAAGTTTTCATAGCAATTGGCCCAAAATGACCAATGCTTCTAGCATCCTTAGTCTTAGGTAACATAATGATAGTATTAGCATTAAAGTTAGGAAGAATCCATCCCTATAAGTCTTGTACCCCAATTTTTAACCCTGATATCCCACATCATTTTATGCATATTATGGTCATCATCATCATTATTATTTATATGTCATTTGCTAACAAAATATACAAAAAAAGAGATTGTGTTTTGCTTGTTGCTTGTTTCCCAAGGCAAGTGATTGATCAGGAGGCCTAGGCAAGATTAAGGTTTTGAGGCCCACAAAGGAGCTCAGACATTATCATATGCTCAAATGATTATCCCCATTAAAATTCAAAACCAAGGGTGGCTCAATTCAAGATTAACAACTTCCAAATTCATCTGGTGCACAAATTATGGTTTTTGACCTAACTCGTATGGGAAGTTGACTTTTAATCAGGACATGGCTCCATGGCTCAAACTAGGATTCAAGGATCTTCAATTCAACATTATAATCCACTCACATCATTTATTTGAAGAGGAGAGTTTGATTCAATTGGAATCCATAAGAATACAGTTCATTTGAAGAAAAAAATCAACTGTCCAAGTCAACCTTTGATCTTTGAGAAATTTGATCAACCATGGACTTTTGAAGATCAAAATCATCAACATATGATTATTAAAGTCATTTGATCAAGAAAAATCAAGAAAATCAATCAATAATAAAAAAGTCAAAAAAGTCAAAGTTGGAAAATTCAAAGACTTAGAAAAATTCTAAGTATTTTTAAGTGTTTTAGTCCTAACTTCATGGGCAAGTAACTTCAAATTTCAAGTATGCAACTGAAAAATCTTCCAACATGAAAGTTGTAGATCTTGATCTAATGGACAACTTTGTCACACATAACTTTTTCCCAAAAAATGAATCATTTGAGAGTTATGGGATCATGAAGTTTCTTACAAAAGACTTAGAAATTTTCTAAGTGTTTTAACCTAGATTTCTTCCAACTTTGTGGACAATTTTCACCAAGATCTAAAATGAGTTTGGGAAACTTCCAACAAGTGGATTGAAGTATGTAGCAAGGACTTTTCAAAGAGACCATTAGCATGAACTTTCAACACTTAAACTATGAGTTGTGAATTTGTGAACAAGGCACCATAACACTTGAATTTCAAAGCATGAACATGAAGAACCATGATCCAAGCTTATCCAAATCTGCAAGAATAAAGCTAAGACAGGTCCTATAACTTTTTTAACACCCCATAATCAGAAGATTACACTTGGTTTTGAGATATAATCCAAGTGTTTCAAGCATTGTCCAAGAATCCTTTCCATTTCAAGACTAAAGTGGTGTCTTCCATTTTGAAAAAGAAGCTTTATACACCAAGTCAACTTCTCTTGAGCCACTACATGGTTCCCTCTGCACCAAAAGCATTGCAAACACAACAAGCAACCTTCTAAGCTGCAGAAGAATCTCTCCAAGCATGCTTAAAGCATTGCACTTCACCATTGAAACCACAAATTTCTCATTTCTTCTTGAAGATGCAAAACTACACAATTTGAAATCCATAAAGCCAATTGCTCTGATTTTCCCTCCATAAGTCACATTTTGTGCCTATAAATAGAGAGCATTACTTATTGCATCAAACACACCAGAATTCTTCAAGACACCCCTCCACTTCAAATTCTCATTTTTATCCATTTGCATTTTAAGAGCCATTTCAAGTTCTAGAGTTTCTGAGTGTCAAACAACCATCCAAATAGCTTCTATACATCATTTATAAGTTGTTCACCAGCTTCACCACCCTCAAAACACCCCAAACCAGAAATCACCATTAAACCTCCATTAAAGAGAACCTTTGAACCATAAACTAAAATCTTTCATTTTGCTCGAGCATTATCCAAACTACCATTTCAGATACCTTCCATATAACATATGGAAGCTATCCAAGCCATTGTATCACATCTGTAACACCTGGAACCAAATGTTCCATTCATAATTTTTCTATTTTGTAGGTGCTATCGAGTTCTTAGTTCCAGGCTTGCTCAAGCTCTAGTAAGTATTCCAAAAGCTTCCCTAAGCTCCCTAGAAGCTATCCAGGTCCTTAAAGCACTTCTGTAATACCTCCATTGCAGGTTTCGATTATCAATTCACATGTAACAAGCTTAAACCTAAACACTCTCATTTGTGCATCATTTTGAACAAAACTTGATACCATTCTGTTCAGCATAATGTACGGATCAAAAGCCTAAGGTTTTAGGGATTGATTGTACATATTTATCATTTAATTTTAGTTTGAAATTATAGGGTTCTTGACTGTTTTCCAGAAATTCATGAGTTTCAATTTGAATAAATGTATTAAAGTTATATGGTTGAATTCGTCTTGAAAAATCACATAAGATGCACCTTTACATTTTCAAAAATGATTAAGATTTGAGCAATTACAAAAATCCAATATTTTTGGTCTCAAGTTTGAGAATTTAGAACATGTTTTTTTAATATATATATTTACGCGCGTGTTTGGTTAATGGTTATATCGCGCTGGCCTAGTGGTTAAGTGTTGAACCAATCACCATTAGGGTGTGGGTTCAAGCCTTCACAAGGCCAAATACATTTTTTGTCACTTGTTTTTATTCACTTCTTATTTAACTTTGGTAATTTATTTAAAATAGTAAATTAAATCATTTTAACTTGAAATTTTATACACTTCTCATTTATCTTGTCAATATTTAGGATATAATTTAAAAATCCAAATATATTTATTATTTTATCATTTAAAATTTAAACAAAAACAAGTCTTTTATGTTTTAAAAGCTTTTATTTTTATTTTTTTTAATATTTCCACCAAGTAAACTCCTATTATTTTTATGTGAATTTATTTAGGTTTAGGTTAAAGTCTCTTTGATGCTACCATGTACCCTTAGACCTACTCTCCTTTAGGGTATGATATTTTAATCATTTTTAAAATCAATTACTAAAATCCTAATTTTCAAAATCTAATTTAAATCTTTGATCTTTAGCATCCTCGTGTTGATATAACTTGTTGCTTTGATCTCTTTCTTTGTCTTTGTACATATACTTGTTGATTTTTATCCTTGTATATTTTTACTATATTCATGGTATTATCATACTTTGTTTACTAACCATATGCATGAGATATTTATCCATCCATCATCCATCATATTCATTCATACATCCTTTTACATTATAATTTGAGTTTGCATTGATCTCTTTGTTATACTCACTTGTCTACTTCGGTGATACATGTTATCACACACATACTTGAGGTATTATTAAATGATTGCTTAAGTTGTTGTTGAAATATCCAAAGAAATGGGAATGGTATTGACTAAAATTCTCAAGGTACTCAATCTCTCTTCTAGAGCTGTCAAAATGGGCTAGCCCATATGGGCCGGCCCGCCTGGCCTGAAAAATCACAGGGCTTGGGCCTTCAAATTAGAGCCCATATTTTTAAGGGCTTTTTTAGCCCAGACCTAAAAATCCCGCTACCCATTAGGGCTAGCCCATATGGGCCGTGGGTAGCCCGTTAGGCCCGCATTGATATAAATTATAAAAAATTATATTAATTTTTTATATTATGCTATTTCAAAATAACACATTGATTTTTCTCACTTAACTAAATTATGTCTCTATTCAATTCAATCTTTCTCTTTTAAATATTATACATTAATATAATCAACACTCTTCCTTTGTATTCTATTGGTTTCTCTTATGTTAAATATCTTGAGTATTATTTTATACAATTTAGACATGTATTGTATATAAAAACACATTACAATATTTATAAAAGATAATATAGTACTTAAAAATGTATTATATTTAGAATAATATAATTTTTTATTTTATTTATAGTCAATATTATGGAATTTTTATTTAAACTTTCTTATTAAAAAAAGTCCATTTAGGGCCGGGTAGCCCGAAGCCCATCTAGGGCCGGGCTCGGGTAGTAATTTTGAGGCCCATATTACAATAGGGCTTTTTTGGCCCAGCCCTAAAAAGCCCAGGCCCATGAAGGACGGCCCTAAATGGGCCGGGTAGCCCATATTGACAGCTCTACTCTTTTCCAATCTGTTTTACCTCTGTGCTTAGTATTGTTAAAGCTCTGCACTTGTTTTGAAAATGGTTTTGTATTGTTAAAGCTCAACCTTTTTTAAATAAACCCTTGGTTTTGTATTGTTAAAACTCAACCAATTTCTCTTAAACCTTTGCCTTGTATTGTTAAAGCTTGACTCTTTTTATTAAACTTGTGAAGTATTATTAAAGTTTAACATTTTAAAAACCCGTTGAGTATTGTTAAAGCTTAACACCTAAAAAGATTTTGCCACTTGGCTCTTTTATTTTCATTTTAAGAGGAACTACAAAAGCTATAACTTCCCTATTGCACTTAAGGGGTATGTAGGCCTGAGATGCGATATCTTACCGAGCTCACTTTTAAAACCTTCTTTTCTCATCCCCCACTTTATTTAAATAAAAATACAAAAAGGCATTTTATAACAACAATAATAACAATATTTTCAAAGAGGTTCATATGGAGTACCATAGATGTGAGGGGTGCTTAAAACTTCCCCTTGCATAACAAACCCCCTTACCCAAATCTTTGATAATTTTATTAGTTTTCATTTTAAAAAAATTATGTGGGTTTTATTCGCTCTTTCTCCCATTTCCTTTGGAAACAATAAAGCGCGATGGCGACTCTGTTTAAAACATATGAACTAAGTCTATTCAATGGCTTTAGTCTCACAAATTTCACCGCTACAAAAAAGTGGCAACTCTGTTGGGGACTCATTTATTCCTAAGAAGGGTTGACCCTATCTTTGTTTATATTGTTATTATTGTTGTATATACAGTTATTATGAACTGCCTATGTGAATACTTACTATTCTTGTGGGTTGTATTGGGAAATGGCTTGATTCCCCCTTGTGGTGAGATAAATTCTAACCCGGATTTAACTGCACTTATGATAGGAGATGGTAAAGTCATTTTGATCTTGAGGGAGTAATCCCAAAGAAGTCAATTTGAAATCCATCGCTCAGTGGAGGCCACTTTGGAAGTAATCTTTGTTGACCAAGTTAATTGGAAAAACATCATTACGTTCAGCTTGGTTATAGAAGCTGTGGACCTAGAAACATCTTAACCAATCTTGGCCAATAGAAAGTAGTGTGGAAACTGTATTTGGATTCAATTCCATAATGGTTGTTACATGATACTACACTTAGATGAGGATCTCTTGGAATATTATTCAAACAAGCGAGTTAATTGCGACATTCATCATTTCCAAGTTGAACTGTTTAAGTCTGGTAACTTTTTAGAACCTTGTTCTACAGGTACAAAATAACCATAATACACACCTTTGGGATGGGTAGACCTTTGGCTCCATGCTCGTGACGTTGAACCTTAAATCCCATGTTTTTACTATGTTTGCATTCATGCATTTTAAAACCAAAATATCTTTCAAGGAATTAAAAGAAACCATTTTTGTAAACATTATAGGAATGGAACTTAAAAGAAGAAAGACCAAGGAGTATACTTTCAAGAGTTTAAAGGTAGAAGAGTTGAGAAAGCTAGGATTTTTTATTTTTAATCAAGAAGTTCTGTAGCAAGTATGGAAGGTTGTTGTATCTCCTCAAAATAAAGATAAAGGAAAGAATTCTGTCTACATTGATCCAATTCTATGATCCCTTGTATCATTGTTTCACCTTTCCTGATTATCAACTATTGCTAACCTTGGAAGAATATTCAAGAATCATAGGATTACCCATTACTGGAAGGGTTCCCTTTACTGGTTTGGAAGAAGATCCCGAGTCTCATGACATTGCAAAGTTCACCCACTTAAGGAAGGATGAGATTGAGAAGAATATGGTTACCAAAGGAGGACTACCTAGACTACCTGCTCAGTTTTTGATAGAGAAAGCTCTCTCCTTGTCATAAGAAAGAAAGGAAGATGTTTTTGAAGATGTATTTTCCCTGTTGGTTTATGGATTCTTCTTATTCCCAAATATTGACAACTTTGTTGATACAAATACCATCAAGATCTTTATGAAAGGAAACCATGTTCCTACCTTGCTAGGGGACACTTACTACTCCATCCATTTGAGAAATTTCTATGGAAAGGGAATGATTACTTGTTGTACTCCTTTGCTATACAAGTGGTACATCTCTCATTTTCCAAATACCAATGATTTTTGGGACCTTCAAGAAGGACAAAGATGGTCACAAAAGATCATGACTCTCACCAAAAGTGATATTGATTGGACCAACAACTACTTTTGTATGATGAACAATTTGGATAGCTATGGTAATTTCCCTAATGTGCCCCTTCTTGGTACAAAGGGATGAATCAGTTATAGCCTATTATAGCTCGTCATCAATTTGGGTTTCCTATGGATAAAAAGCCAAGGAATATCTTTTGGATGGTTTATTCCTTGAAGAAAGAGTTGAGAACAAAGAGTTTAGAGAAAGGATTGCTAATGCTTGGTATCCAATTCATAGAAAAGGAATTAAAGATTAGAAGACAAAAGAGGATCTCTCACCTGAACCTTTTGAAGAATGAATTAGTTCAAGAGTTGCTAAACTTAGGATGCCTTATCTTCCTGAGATATCTCCACCTCCCATTGAAAAGCCTATTGCACCCGTTGTTTCTCCTCCAACAATGGAAGATCTCCAATAAGCCCTAAAGAAGATGAAGAAATCAAGGGACCATTGGAAGAACAAGTTTGAATACTCTGAATGTGAGAAAGGTATAGTGGAAGATCTCTTTGATGAGCAAATGAAAGAGAAAGAAGACTTACTTTTCCTCCAAGATAGATGGCTTGTGGAAAAGGATACTAATATTGCTAGGCATGCAAGAGAGAAGAGAAGGAATCAAGAGGAAGTACCCACTTCTGAAGCAAATGCTTGGAAGAGTATCATTGAGAAACTTGAAAAGGTTAAGCTAATGAAGAAGAAGACTCGAGATGACATGGATACTTCATATTGAGCCCTTATGACTACACTGGGATCTTACTAGTTTTCTTTATTATTCCTATCTTGTAACTCTTGAAAGTATTAATATCTTGGACGTCCCTTGTCCCTTTGTAAACTTTTGAAAGAAATGGTACTTCGATGACCCTCGATTGTCCCTCGATGACCCTTGTCCCTTTATATGTACCAAGGGTGCTTTGTCCCTTTATTATTAATGAATGAAATTTTCTTTTCAAGTTACCTTATGGTGTTTACATTTACAAGTTCTTAATAATTCCTTGAAAGATATTTTAAGATATTTTGAAAATTAAAAACAAAATTTTTTTCTTTTGCATGCATCATATCACATTCACATTCACTCTTGAGTCAGAGTCTCATTCCTTCTTTCTCTTCTTAGAAAGTCAAATCTGACGCACCAGTATAATACTCGCGCAAATCATCGTCGAAAAATGAAAGATGGTATAGTTGATGAACAAGAATGGGAAGAGAAAGTTGTTGTCTTGCTATATGGTATTAAAAGCTTGACATCTATGGTTCAAGACTTGGTGGCTGCTCAGAATCAGCCATCACTCAAGCTCAAGCTACTGTGATCTCCGAAGTCGAGACTCCTCAGATTCCTAAAATTTCGGTATTGAATCCTACGACCACTAGGTCCTTTGGAATAGAGATGGATTTCCAATTGGCTGGGCAACAAATTCATGTTTAACAAGCTGCAATCCCTCAAGCTGTTATGACTATTACTCCTGTTGTAGTGAACAATGTTCCTCTCCACAATGAGCAAATTTTCCATGGTACAACTTCTGAAGGCATAGGAAGAATGGATGAATTTGAAGACTAATTCCTAGAGATGCAGAAAGAAATCAAGGCCCTAAGGGGAAAAGATCTACTTGGAAAAGAAGTTAATGATCTATGCTTGGTTCCGAATGCTAGAGTTCCTAGCAAGTCCAGACTCCCAGAATTTGAGAAATATAAGGGGAATTCCTTTCCTCACAGTCATCTGATCATGTATGTCAGGAAGATGTCAATGCACACTGAAGACCAATGCCTGCTGATTCATTACTTTCAAGATAGCTTATCTGGAGCTTCTTTGAAATGGTATATGGGTTTGGATAGTACACACATCCGTACTTTCCATGACTTGGGTGAAGTATTTATCAAACAATACAAGTACAAAATTTATATTGCTTCAGACAGAGATCAACTTCGCGCTATGCCCCAGAAGGAGAAAGAATCATTCAAAGAGTACGCGCAAAGATGGCGTGAATTAGCTGCTCAAATTATCCCTCCAATGGAAGAAAAAGAAATGACTAAGGTGTTCCTCAAGACCCTAAGTACATTTTACTATGAAATAATGGTGGCAAGCACAGCCAATGATTTTATTGAGATGGTAAACATGGGTATGCGACTTGAAGAAGGTATCCGAGAAGGCCGTCTAAGCAAATAAGTTGGTTCATCATCATCAGGTGGTGGAACTAAGAGGTTTGGTAGTAACTTTACCAAGAAGAAAGAAGAAAATGTAAGCTTTGTTTCACGGGGAAGAAAGAGATAATATCAGCCTCAACAGATTATTGTTACTCCCGTTGTTAGTCAAGCTCCACAACAAAATCTTCAGATACCTCAACTTCAATAGCCTCAGCAACAGGCTCCTCAACAAAATCAACAAAGAAGGTACCCAAATTTTGATCCCATTCCGATGACTTATACATAACTTCTCCCTATGCTGTTGCAAAAGAACTTGGTTCGACTGAGGCATCCACAACCTCCTTCTGCTAATCCTCCATGCTGGTACAAAGCATATGCTCATTATACTTTTCACAAGGGTGCTCCTGGTCACACAGTGGAAAATTGTTACCCTCTCATGAGTGAAGTCCAAAAACTGATCCGAAGTGGTATGCTCACCTTCAGATATGTTAATCCAAATGTTTAAGCAAATCCATTACCCAATCATGGGGCTGTTAATGTTGTGCACATTCAATCTGGTTATGAACGTGTGTACAATGTGCGTGAATCAACAAAACCTTTGGTGCCAATGCACGTTATATTGTGTGAACTCGACTATTTTCCTCTTCATGATTATAGTGCTTGTTCAATATTCTCAAACTCCATCTGTGGGTGCACGACTGTGGTCGACGACCTTCAAAGATTAATGGATAAAGGAATTATCACTATGACAAGAAGAATAAGAAGAAGTGAAGATGTTCACTCTGCTAACATGGTGTATGGTTGTCCTGGTCAATATCAAGTTTACGATGTACATCTGATGTGATGTGACTTAGTTCAAATGCATGCTACCTTATGGAGAATGGATAACTTGACCCCACATAGTTATGGTTCTTGTCGAGTCTGCTGCAAAAATCCTCGAGGATGTTCACTCGTAAAGGAAGGAATCCAATGTCTCATGGATCGAGGGCTTATTCAAATCCTCTGAAACAGATATGAGAATGCTGTTAATATGATTGGAGAATGCTCAAAGGAAAAATGTGTAGTTGATATTCGCACTGTGCACGGATCCTTGCTAATGATACACGAAAAGTTCGTCAATGAATGGTTGATTTATTTCAATCATATTGATTGCCCCACGTGCAACAAAAGCATGTGAGGTTGTGCTACTATGCAAGGAGACATTCAGATTCTGATGGGCTTAGGATTGTTGTAACACCCCGTACATATATGTCTAGAATAATATGTAGTGATGTTATAAATGGTACAAGAAACATACAAAAGATAAAGATAGGAAATTAAAATCATATACAATTCAAGTTTTGTAACTAAAATGTATACAATCGACTTGTCTCCAACAATGCACAGCGGAAAGATAACGTCTGACGAGGTCTTCCTACCAATTGCTTGTCCACCGTTTTCAAAGCAATACGTCTACTGTTAACCTATTCCTAAAAAAATATTAAGAAGATTGGGGTGACATTACTAAATCTCAGTGAGTTCCCCTATCTTATGGATTCGCTCGGTTCTACAAGGTTTATACGATAAAACGAATCCGCCGAGGACCCGGGGTTTCCTCACGGTCAGGTACAAATACACAATATGGACAATATCACCATTGGAAGTCCCATGACTAACCAATCAGATAGCAACAAACATACAAACAACACATAAGTATGCTGTTGCTAGTACAACCACATCACCGCGATTGTACCATCCCACCGGCGAGGACCTAATGATATTGCCTATGTGTCATCACTAGGGGTGAGTAACGAGTGATCTTACTGACATGGTATCACAATCCCACCGTACCAACATCCGATGTTTTCCCGCTAGAGGAAATGCCTTTTTCAGTACATGATAAGTATACACCAGATCATTCCCATCAAGCACTAGCATTTCCTCGGTAACACGATGAGTATACACTAGATCATTCCCATCGAGTACCCACATATCTCACACCGATCAAGGAGTATACACCAGATCATTCCCATTGAGAGCGGTGAATATGCCTAGCTATCCCTTCTCGCTAATAAGTATTCACCAGATCATTCCCATTGGCGGCCATCCACGGAGTATACACCATATCATTCCCGCGTGGAGGGGGACATAAAGATGACGACATATGCAATGAGTATACACCAGATCATTCCCATTGCGTACTCGTTAATGCACAAAATCACAACATACATGATGAGTATACACCAGATAACTCCCATAAAGTATGCATATAATCATATCCGAAAGTTTGACCAGAACAAACATGAATCAAGTGATCATTGTCACACAAATCATCAAGCCATAATAGCATTTATCATCATAAAGCATTCAAATTTGTACTACATATTCATACCAATAGTATACAAGTGATAATATAATGTGTATCATGTTATACAACACGATTTCACAAGTCTCGAAGGACAACGGAGGTATTCAGCTCCCTCTACGGGACTGAATTACTCTTGGGGGTAAATTTCACAAAATTCCGTTTACCACATTCGTCTAAATGGGTGTTAGATATATCGGAGAGCAACAATATGGTACCGAGGGTATTTTTCCTAGAAATTACATGTTACTAGATTTCTAATGATACAAACTCCGCGTCAAACGGACCTACGAGTGGGAAGTTATGAATTTCCGAAGTTGGAAAATTTTCCATTAAGACTCTGTAGTAACCATATCATATATACATATTAGAATATCAATTTGACCCTAAAATCCTTGACATTAAATAACTTTCTTACTTCACTACATGATAGAGCATTCGAAGAGCTTCCCAACGCTTCTGACGGCACCTAATTCCGAGTTACGAAACTCAAGTTATGCTATTTTCAAATTCTGCATTTTTTTCGAATGCAGTCTCAGGAAATCGATTTCCATATATGGGTAATCGATTTCCTGCACACAAAATGCCTAGAAATCCATTTTTTTTGACAGAAATCGATTTCCATCATAGGGTAATTGATTTCTACTAATCTCAGCCAGAAAAACACATTTTTCATGTATAAAACAGTCCCAAAGTGTTCTAACTTCAATCCCTTCCCAAATTTGATATCATCCAACATACCAATTCATTCTAAATCAGTACATATTTATATCGTACTAGGGATAGATCACATGCACAAGTTATATCATCATGCATTCATAGATTATCAACATGCAAGAGTCAATTATTACCAAAATTTCCAAAACTCGTTCTTTAAGCATGCATGCATCACATTGATCACAACTAAACACTTGAACATGAAATTTCCCCACCATTTTCTACCCTAGTTCCTATCTATGGAACTCACCTGACTTAAATGGAGATTAGAAAGGCAATCTTGCTACATTAGAACTCCCATCATGGTCATAGCTCCACTTCTATCATCACCAAATCCGTAGCACACCCTTATCCATTTCCAGCAATAATTCTCCATGTTTGAACATGTTTTTCTCCCTCAATAAAACACCAACAGATGCGAATCAATATACTAAATTGAAGGGAATTTCGTGTAGAGTCCAAATATTCAAGAATTACCTAAAATGGATACGAAAATGGAAATGATGAAGAAGAACATAAGCTTCTCTTCCTTCTCTTTCTCTACTTCCACTATAAAAATCTTATTTAGAATGAATCAAACAATTCTTTATGTTATACTTTGCCTTATGCCCAAAATGCCCCTTAACTAAATCACATTTACCAAAATGCCACTTGGTTCTTTTCTAACTAAATCCATTTGATTCTAACTACTCAACTAACTCCTTTTTTATAAGCAATTCTTAGACTAATATGGAGTAGGACCAAATGTTCATTCTAATTGCCAATTAGCCAACTAATGATAATTACCGGTGTCGGAGAATTAGGGTGTTACATTCTCCCCTCCTTAAATAGAATTCGTCCTCGAATTCTTTCCGATCACCGTGACAACATACTCCTCATGCTTCCTTCTATCGAGAGGATGAATGCTTCATAAACTCCTGCCTTGGATAATCATGTGATCCCATTAAAAGCTCTTTGTCCAAGAACTACAACTCCTTGACATGTCTGCATCCTAGTGCTTCTGTTGAGATTTTTTTTTTAGTCCTTGCACAACACATCTCTCTTGCTAGTCCCACTCAACATGCTTAGGCTATGATTTTTCCATGGTCCTTAACCTTACCCCTTACACGAAGTCTACATGGAACAACACACATGCTCTCAAGTCCTCTGGTCCTTGACTTTGATCTCCAGAATCTCTTCCAAACAGATCCTTCATTCAGTCTTAGACCACATTACTGCCACTGCAATCCACAAGGGAGTAGAATCCCGCAACTACAACCTTGATATCCGACAACTTCCCATAAAGTTCCATTGACAAAGGATGAACTCTAACAACGGTCCTACAATCATCGCCCAAGTTTTTTCATGCACGTTCATAAGTGCACAAGACATATCTACAGTGAGCCTCCTCTAAGTCGGTCCATCAACATTATCTCTCAAGGTTATGGTGGATCATCGAGAGATAGAAACATATGAAACATTGCTCTAGAGAGTTCTTTTAGGAAGATATCTCCATTCCAACACAAAATCTTACAAGTAGTCTGTCCATACCTACTACATACTTATCTCATTCTGCCTATCCGTTGCACTACTCTGATCTCTACTGGTCACACACTCCTTGGAATCCTCTGAATCACACTTCGTTCATGGTTCACTTAGTTCCATTACTACACCATACTTAATCTTAGTAGTAACAGTTCCTTCTCGGCATTCGTCCGAATACAACACGTGCCAGAACCTTAATCACAGTCATCACACTTCGTTAATGGTTCACTTAGTTCCATTACTACACCATACTTAATCTTAGTAGTAACAGTTCCTTCTCGGCATTCGTCCGAATACAACACGTGCCAGAACCTTAATCACAGTCATCACCCTACTTCTCCTCGAGGTTGAGTAATGTCCAAAAATAAAGTTACTAACTTTTCCATTAATATGGATTATGTTCACTTGAGTACAACTTGGTTCACATGCTTCGGTTCAAGAGCTCCTAAAGCCAAATACTTTCTCTAAGTATGAGTTTGCCTTATCTTACAGACTTCCACACCTTACAGCTATTGCGATAACTCTTCCCAACCATACAACTTCATATCGTTGGTGTGACAACACTCTAATAACTTATGCGACTTGACCGACATAACAATCCTTTCGTAGATGCGCTTCAATCACACAGTCATCTAATGCCTTTCGTCTCTGAATCTTACACGAAACTGACCCCTCCTCGGTTGTATTCCCCAATGCAGCATTCTAACGGCTAAGGTGTAGTTACAAAACAAGAGATCATACTCCGTGCCTTGGACACATCCATTTAAAATTCCACGACACTCCCAGAACCAATGTGCCTCTACTTTTCTAAGTCCAGCATAGTCTACATTACTGAGGATCTACAGATACTCCTCTAGGTATATCCCACATCGAGTTAATCCAAGATATACTTCATCCACTCCAATGCTGTTCACCAAGGTTAGAGATTAGCCACGCATTGTGCTGTCCAGGATATATTATTCACACATATCTCATATCTCAAACACTCACACACAAAGGATCACCAACCTGACAGATTAAGAAACATCCACAATGTAGAAACCAAAAATTCTCACGCGTCCACGACCACCCAAGATATCCTCATAAGTGTAGCGTTAGCATCTAATCCATCTCATTGTCACCCGCTCGCATGATCCTCAATCATCGAGCGCGACATATGGATCCTTATTCCACAAACCTTATGAGAATTTTGGGTTCGTGTCTCACGAGTACCAAATCAGGATCCTACTTCGAGTTTCAAATCAATGATGCCCCATATCTGTTAAATTAAGATTACTCATGCATGCCGTGCACGACAACGATACTGTGGCGTCATACCTGTCTGGTAGCACTAACATGGTGGTCCAACTCCGAGGTCATGCATTCAAGGAACTTACCCAGTAGCGTATATCGATCTCCACTCGTATCCTATCGCCACGACCAACAATAACTAGACAGGTCTCTCACTGGGTTCATTGCTCCTCTAGTCCTTCCAAACACACTCCTTAGGATGTTGAAACCTAAGAGTGTTACACGTTCAGGGTTAAATTTCTCTAAACGTAACAAGCTAGATCCGACTTGATAAGAATTCAGTCCGAGTTCCATGCCAGATGTGCACTCGTTCACACAGGGCACACACAATATTTTTACAGATAATTCCCACCATATCGGAATATCATGGCTACAACGAAAATCACAAAATGCGGTCAGTCCACCGATGTTGTAGATAACCGCTAGTTCAATCCACCTAAGTACCCAACACCTAGCGTAGTTCTACGGCTTCACTCGGGATTAGATGAATCACGACTAGTATGGAACATGGATTACTGTACTCTGCATATCCACTCAATCAATGGCCACCTAGCATAGTTCTAGGACTCACGCATTTCAGAATGAGCATGGAGATGCAGTAGTTCCTTCCACCAGAACAGACGTCTAGGAATTTTCCCAATTGGAGGTCACCACTTTCACTTGTTTGATCAGTCCTTCACTAGGTAACTACCTACTACTTGGGGTACACCAGAACGAGTCGGAGTGTAGCACCTTATTCATCCAAGTATCGCCCAGGCCAGGGTAACTAAAAGATCCAATATTTCTGTCCAAACTCCCAGAAGTCTTCCATTCAACTGTTTCACCGTCCATGTATGCTACTGACACCATGATCGAGCAACCAATTCCTAAGCTGGGCTTTATCACAGAATTCCCTCACTCCATTCCTACTCAGTCACTTCGTGAATTTCCTCCACTGCTACAAGGATCCATAGAAGGTTCACTCCGTCCGATCAAAATTTTAGAACTTCCAGTCATCTTAGACCCTATCGTGACAGTTCAGTTGTCAACGATTTCCTTCACAATTGCTCCTCTTATAGTTGACAGTCCCAACATTCCCTCTACTTAACTGGTTCCTACCACTTCAACTCAGGTCGCTTTGAATCTTAGCGTCCTTGTAGTGGCTCCACCACGATCTTATCTATCGCATATACATTCAATGAGCTGGCCAAGCTCAACGAATGAATACTACGATAGTATAAATCGGGCGAGCAACACACACATGTGAGGGAGAAGAGAATTGCTATTGATGTCTCATGGCAGGGACAAGAATCGACCTACTCTGATACCAACTGTAACACCCCGTACATATATGTCTAGAATAATATGTAGTGATGTTATAAATGGTACAAGAAACATACAAATGATAAAGACAAGAAATTAAAATCATATACAATTCAAGTTTTGTAACTAAAATGTACACAATCGACTTGTCTCCAACAATGCACAGCGGAAAGATAACGTCTGACGAGGTCTTCCTGCCAATTGTTTGTCCGCCATTTTCAAAGCAATCCTTCAAGCGATCCGTCTACTGCTAACCTGTTCCTGAAAAAAATATTAAGAAGATTGGGGTGAGATTACTAAATCTCAGTGAGTTCCCCTATCTTATGGATTCGCTCGGTTCTACAAGGTTCATACGATCAAACGGATCCGCCGTGGATTCGGGGTTTCCTCACGGTCAGGTACAAATACACAACATGGACAATATCACCATAAGAAGTCCCATGACTAACCAATGAGATAGCAACAAATACACAACTAACACACAAGTATGCTGTTGCTAGTACAACCACATCACCGTGATTGTACCAGCCCACCGGCGAGGACCTAATGATATTGCCTATGTGGCATCACTAGGGGTGAGTAACGAGTGATCTTACCGACATGGTATTACAATCCCACCGTACCAACATCCGATGTTTTCCCGCTAGAGGAAATTCCTTTTTCAGTATATGATAAGTATACACCAAATCATTCCCATCAAGCACTAGCATTTCCTCGGTAACACGATGAGTATACACCAGATCATTCCCATAGAGTACCCACATATCTCACACCGATCAATAAGTATACACCAGATCATTCCCATTGAGAGCGGTGAATATGCCTAGCTATCCCTTCCCGCTAATGAGTATACACCAGATCATTCCCATTGGCGGCCATCCACAGAGTATACACCAGATCATTCCTGCGTGGAGGGGGACATAAAGATGACGACATATGCAATGAGTATACACCAGATCATTCCCATTGCGTACTCGTTAATGCACAAAATCACAACATACATGATGAGTATACACCAGATAACTCCCATCAAGTATGCATATAATCATATCCGAAAGTTTGACCAGAACAAACATAAATCAAGTGATCATTGTGACACAAATCATCAAGCCAGAATAGCATTTATCATCATAAAGCATTCAAATTTGTACTACATATTCATACCAATAGTATGCAAGTGATAATATAATGTGTATCTTGTTATACAACACAATTTCCCAAGTCTCGAAGGACAACGGAGATATTCAGCTCCCTCTACGGGACTGAATTACTCTTGGGGGTAAATTTCACAAAATTCCGTTTACCACATTCGTCTAAATGGGTGTTAGATATATCGGAGAGCAACAATATGGTACCGAGGGTATTTTTCCTAGAAATTACATGTTACTAGCTTTCTAATGATATAAACTCCGCGTCAAACGGACCTACGAGTCGGAAGTTATGAATTTCCGAAGTTGGAAAATTTTCCATTAAGACTCTGTAGTAACCATATCATACATACATATTAGAATATCAATTTGACCCTAAAATCATTGACATAAAATAACTCTCTTACTTCACTACATGATAGAGCATTCAAAGAGCTTCCCAACGCTTCCGACGACACCTAATTCCGAGTTACGAAACTCAAGTTATGCTATTTTCAAATTATGCATTTTTTTTCGAATGCAGTCTCAGAAAATCGATTTCCATATATGGGTAATCGATTTCCTGCACACAAAATGCCCAAAAATCCAATTTTTTGACAGAAATCAATTTCCATCATAGGGTAATCGATTTCTACTAATCTCAGCCAGAAAAACACATTTTTCATGCATAAAACAGTCCCAAAGTGTTCTAACTTCAATCCCTTCCCAAATTTGATATCATCCAACATACCAATTCATTCTAAATCAGTACATACTTATATCGTACTAGGGATAGATCACATGCACAAGTTATATCATCATGCATTCATAGATTATCAACATGTAAGAGTCAATTATTACCAAAATTTCCAAAACTCGTTCTTTAAGCATGCATGCATCACATTGATCACAACTAAACACTTGAACATGAAATTTCCCCACCAATTTCTACCCTAGTTCCTATCTCTAGAACTTACCTGACTTAAATGGAGATTAGAAAGGCAATCTTGCTACATTAGAACTCCCATCATGGTTATAGCTCCACTTCCATTATCACCAAATCCGTAGCACACCCTTATCCATTTCCAACAATAATGCTCCATGTTGGAACATGTTTTTCTCCTCAATAAAACACCAACAGATACGAATCAATACACTAAATTGAAGGGAATTTCGTGTAGAGTCCAAATATTCAAGAATTACCTGAATTGCAGTAACGTGCTGAAAGTTATGGCTCAAGAAGTGAAGGCTGTCCAAGAAATCGCCCAGCAAGAATCAGCATCAGACCCACTACTTCAAACGCGTTTTTCTCTATGATAAAGAATATGCAAGAGGCGATCCATACATGCAAATCGTAGAGAAATTCGTAACCTTTCCAACAAGACCATACTCAGCTCAATCGGAGTTACAAGTAGAGAGTTATCACCTTATTTGTGGAAGTTGTCCCATGAATACGAAAATGGAAATGATGAAGAAGAACATAATCTTCCCTTCCTTCTCTTTCTCTACTTCAACTATAAAAATATGGTTTAGAATGAATCTAACAATTCTTTATGTTATACTTTTCCTTATGCCCAAAATGCCCCTTAACTAAATCACATTTACCAAAATGCCACTTGGTTCTTTTCTAACTAGATCCATTTGATTCTAACTACTCCACTAACTCCTTTTTTATAAGCAATTCTTAGACTAATATGGAATAGGACCAAATGTTCATTCTAATTGCCAATTAGCCAACTAATGATAATTACCGGTGTCGGAGAATTAAGGTGTTACATTCTCCCCTCCTTAAATAGAATTCGTCCTCGAATTCTTTCCGATCACCTCGAATTCAATCTTGCTGAATACACTTGCTCCAATCAGTTGGTCCATTAAATCATCAATTCTCGGCAATGGATACCGATTCTTGATAGTAACCTTATTCAGTTGTCTGTAGTCTATACACAACCACATAGATCCTTCTTTCTTTTTTCACTAATAACACAGGCGCACCCCACGGTGACACACTCGGACGAATAAATTCCTTCTCAATCAATTCTTATAATTGACTCTTCAACTCAACCAATTCTGATGCCGACATGCGATAAGGCGCCATCGACACAGGACTTGTCCCAGGAATTAAATCAATAACAAACTCCACTTCTCTCTCAGGTGGCAGCTCCGTAACATCTTCTGGAAAAACCTTTGGAAAATCACACACCACTGGTAATTCACTGCTTACCGTTTTTCCTTTGACTTCCATCGAAGCAAACAATACAAACACCGGAGCCCCATCTCTAATCGCTTCATTCACTTGCTTAGTGGTCATCGTCAGATCTTCAGCAATGACCTCTTCAAGAAAACTAACCGTCTTCGTGAAACAATTAATATAAACCCTGTTGAATTGCAACCAATTCATCCCCAAGATAACATCTAGTTGTTCTAACGGAAGACATATTAAGTCCATTCTGAACTCCTTACCAAAAATGTCAACAGTACAATTCAAACAAGCACACGAAGTAGTTACTGAACCCGACGCAGGAGTGTCAATAACCGTACTCCCACCAATATCAGATATTTCTAATTCCAAACGTTTAGCACATTCCAATGAAATGAACGAATGAGTCGCTCCAGTATCAATAGTTGCAACTAAAGGTGTGCTATGAATGAAACACGTACCTTTAATCAATCTATCGTCCGGAGTAGTCTCTGACCCAGACAAGGCAAACACCTTTCCACCAGATTGAGCCTTCTTTGGTTTAGTGCACTGTGGACTGATGTAACCCTCTTCACCGCAATTGTAGCAAGTCACGGTCTTCATTCCACATTCAGAAGCAATATGACCCGCCTTACAACATTTGAAGCATTTCCTTTCCTCTTTCTTGCACTCACTCTTCTTACGTCCAGTAGCGCCACAGTTGTAGCATCTAAAGAGGGCACTAGAATCTCCCTCACTAGGCTTCTTCCAATCTCCAGCTCTAGGATTCCCTTTACCATAAGGCTTACCCCTATCCATCGGTTTCTTGCCTTTCTTGTCAATCAACTCGCGAGAGTGAGATAACTTCAGCTTAAGGTTATCCTCTTCGAATATCCTTCTACAATCTACCAGATCTACAAACCTGCGAATCCTCTGATACCTGATACCTTGCTTAATTTCGTCTATGAGAACATTCTCGAACTTGATGCACTTCGAGAATTCACTAGCTTCGTCATTGTTGTAGTGAACATAGAACTTCGCCATCTCAACAAACTTGGAAGCATATTCCGGCACTGTCATGTTACCCTGTTTCAGCTCCAGGAATTGTATCTCTTTCCTCCCTCAAACATCTTCAAGAAAATATTTCCTCAGAAATTCTCTCTTGAATATAGCCCAAGAGATAGCTACACTGTCAGCATTTTGTTCTGCTCTGGTAGAGACCCACCAGTCATCAGCTTCTTCCGACAACATGTGAGTACCGTACCTCACTTTCAGCTCTTCTGCACAATCAATGACTCTGAAGATTCTCTCGATCTCCTTCAGCCACTTCTGAGCACCTTCATAATCGTGTGTGCCCTTGAACAACGGAGGATTGTTCCTTTGAAAATTCCTCAATTGCCTGTCAGCACCAATCCCAACTCCTCCAGGATTTCCCCCTAGCACACCAGCAATCACGCCCAAAGCCTCAGCGATCGCATCATCGTTTCTTCCACCTCTTCCAGCCATTGTTCTGCTTATTCACCAAAACAATTCCATTAGCACAAAAGTATCGACAGTGATTAACTCGCACTAGTCGCATACAAAAGAAAAGACTGACACTAAGACTCTGGTCACAACGACCGACTATGCTCTGATACCACTATTGTAACACCTTTCTAAACCCATGGAAATAATCAAATAATTAAGAGTAAACATGAAATACAAGGGTATCACAATTATTTAAACATAAAATACCATAGTCAATTGTCATGCCACACGAGGAACAATTTAACATAAAACACAATTCATGTTCAACACAACGGATTATAATTCGTAACATTGCATATTCATCATCCATGCAAGTTAATCCAATACAATTATAAAACAACAAAACCAATTTGAGTAATTCATCTCTAAACTAGCGTTCCCCAGTGTTACAATCAGAGCATGACCGACACAACTCATGGATGAACTCTAAGAGCTATCCTCACCAAATCAGCTAAGCCTCTACTCCTCAATCTGAAAAACAACATGCAAGGGTGAGTTTCATTCACAATTAACGAGTATTATATAGTCGTAAGCAATAAATTGTTAAGGAATTATCAATCACTCAATCCTACATGTATACAAACATTCCACAATCCACATCCATCAACATACTCCAAATACATCATCATTCACAATACAATTCATTGCAAGTCATAACATGTTATAGTGTATATGAATGAACTGACACTAATGCATGTGGTACCAAATCATGGGCTGAACCCATTCACCAATTGACCTACTCCTCATCGAGATACGGTCCATCGACAGCAATTCCGCACAATGGGAATTATGTCCGCCAATTGATCCAAACATCACCGGGATCCATCACCGAATACATAGGAATGAATGTACACACATATCATACTTAAAACATCACCAATAACGATGAACAATTAATCTCATCACCACATCACTGAATAAGTATGTACATGTTTTCAACATCATTCAAATAATCATGCATCCATCACCATAACAATAATAATAATAATAATAATCACAGTCAAATCCTTCACCACATCAATCACATTGTCACACATCACATTATATGCACACAATGTTTAATTATCATCAAAGTAATTAAATATAGTTTTGAAATAAAGTCAACCACTGCCCATTTTATCACTTTATCATATAAAACATATAATTAGCTTCGCAACGCCCAAAACGGCACATAAATCGGACAAACGGATAAAAAGTTATGACCTTCAGAATATTTTTCAAAAATTGCATGTTGTGCGTCGACGCATGGACCCCTTCATGTCGACGCAAAGAGTTTCCACCACTCAGGTAAGCGCTCGTCGACGCTACAGGTCGACGCAAATTTGCTGAATGTGTCGACGCAACTGACACTTAGGTCGATGCATTCTGCATCTTGTGCAGAATTTTGCTGCGATTCTGACATCCTTCCTCTCCCAGTTCCAATCCAATCACACCATAATCATTCTCACATCAAAATATCATCAAGTAACATAATATACTACAATTTTAACACATTTTAGAGGTCATCTAACATCAAAACATTCGTCAATTTCATCAAATTCATCAAGTTCACCAAAACCTAATATCTCTATTCATTCATCATACTCCTAATTGACATAACTAATAATCCTAACCATTCCATCACTATCGATTACATAATAATCATTAACCGAGAAGAATCCCCCCTTACCTTAGATTTGATCTTCGTCTTCCCCTTCCAAAGCTCTTTAGGTCTTTCACGTGTTTTCTCTTTTCCCAAATGTTGTAACCTTCTCTATTCCACAACTTCCTTCTATTTTATTAAATATAGAATAACTTTGGTTAATGGGCTTAATAAGTTAACACCCCCCTTTTCATTAACCACAACACGAGCCCAATAGCTATATTTCTAATATTTCTCATTAATTCTCATAACATCAATTATTCCAATTAAATAATTATCCTATTTAAATAAAATAATTAGAAATAATTTTCGGGGTGTTACAGTATCGGGTAGATGCGTTGGGGAGTGTCAGAATAAATCCATGCCTTGGTTATATCTGAGAATGTATTGGAATGAGTATTAGAACGAAATCTATATCTAGATTGTATCTGAACCATATCTAGAAAATATACTTGACCATCTCTGAACTGAATCAGGAACGTATTCTAGGTGCTTCGGAGTGAAAAACAAATCAAGCGTTAGTATATGAACCTGTAGAACACTTTAGATTACCTCTAGGAAGAAGATCCCGACGAAGTCACACAGGAGTTATAAGTGTTCAGCTTTAGGGATTTGAGGAATAAAATAGTAAGAAGATGAGAAACTTGTCCTTTGGAAACCTGTTATGCAATGATATGGGATGCAAGTGCACATGCAATGTTTTCAAGGACTTTATAGAATTTATCTAAGACTTAAGACTCAAGTTCTCCCAAGGATGCTTCCTTTTCGCGTTTATATAGGCATTAAAACTCTGCTCCTCCTGAAGTTGTCTCGTCAAGTCCAACACTTTCCTCTCACTAGCATATAATGGAACCTCAAAGGTATTCCTTTCTATTTTCAGTTGAATCCAAAATTTTTGTAGCTCTTCAAGATTAGTAGGCATGTCTGGATGAAGAAAAATTTTAGGAACATCTCCTTCAAACTCAGGTTCCGTAATCACTGGTAATTCAGCGGGATATGGCATGATAAGATCTCGAGCACGGGTGCGCACCCATATGAGGTAAGGCTCCAAAGGAATGGAGTTCTTCTGTCCCAAAGCCTTGCTATCAATCTTATTCACCATGCCCCAAGCACGTATGAACCTTTGACGAAAACCTTGAGGATCGTTCTCATAATCAAACAAAATACCCTGGATAAGCATATCATGAGCATAATCGAATTGACGCAGAGCTAAAGAAGGATTATAAGTAATACCTCCCCTTATGCCAAGGAGCGACACATTAGGGAGCTGCCCACAACGGTCAATAATGATAATGTCCTCCTGGGATCGGGAACACCAATAAACATCTGAATGAGAAGGTGACATTATCCTTCGATACCACTTCAAACCTTGTTTGTTCTTTATCACTGATCGGGGAAGGTGCAAAATAAATCACCTAGATAGCAAAGGTATGTAACACATGAGAGTCCCTCACTTTCTCATAGTACGAGTGTGAAGGGAGTGCAAAACATCTTCGAGCAAAGTAGGCACAGGATTATAAGCAAGGAATATTTTGATGGCGTGTACATCTATGAATTGGTCTGGATTAGGGAACAAAATCAACTCATAGATTAACAAAGCCAAGGTCTCTTCAAAAGCATGGTACTTCATAGTATTTAGAAACATTTCTCAAACAGAAACTTAGTAAGAAAACCTTTAACTCCACTTCTTATTTCCTAATTGGACACAATGTCTGACTTCTTTAGATGTAAAGCAGCTGCAATGACTTCAGGCTTTAGAACATTTTCTAGACCGGTGAAAGGTATCTAATCGAGAATAGGTATTCCAAGTAGCTTAGATAACTCCTCCATAGTATGTACAAATTGATAATCCGGGAATGTGAAACAGTGCTGTTTAGGATCGAAGAGCTGGAATAATAGCACACTCATCATTTCTTCTTTAAAGCCTGAGGTAACTAAACTGAGTGGATAACCATGCCTTTTAGGGAAATGAGAGTTTTCGGGAACCATTGAGACCAATTTTTTAAGTTGGGGAGGAACCCTTAAAAAGTTGATTCGGATGGAGTTTTGGTCCTTGAAATGGTTAGTGAAAATGATGTGTAAAAATTCTAGTAACCTCACACGCGATGTATTTATGGATGTTATGACATCCAAAATAACACAAAAATAAATAAAGACAGAACAGCATAAAACAATAAAAAACACACATAATTGTTTACCAAGTTCGGTTCAAACAACCTACTATGGGGGCTACCAAGCCAGGGACGGAATCCAATATAAGCAGAATTAATTCGGAGTTAAACTCCCCCGTTTACAACTCCTCACTTAAGACCTACCCAATGTAATTCCAATCTATTCCTAGACCTGAGTATCTCTACTCACTCCCCCTCAATCACATCAGTGATTACAAACAAATGAGAGAGAAGACACACTTCAAAAACACACCTTGATCTGCTTAAAAGCTTCAATCAAGAGACACACACTTGTGCTTAAAAGCTTAGAGTGACAAAATACATAAACAACCTATTCCAATACAATCATCAAAAGAAAATTGCTTGGATCACAAGAGACTAAACACACAGCTACAGAACTACGTTCTTCACAATTAACAAATCTTTCTCTCTGCGTTCCAAATTAGGATTGCAGTCTTCTTATAGCAGCTCTTGGGCCTTGGGCTTTCCAAGAACCAAATTAGGGTTAACCAAGTTAACCTAATTTACACGTCATCAGGTTGTTACATAATATGCTGTCAGCGAAATCTTCTAGACGAAATATTCAGCATACAATAAAAAGTTTCCTAAATTGTAGATTGAGAGAAATCAGGAAACATAATAATAAAACATAACAGCTCATGCTGTTAGACAAGGATGTCATGACATCGGTCATGACATTCACTAACAATTAGCTTAACATATATGCAGCCTGCATAACACAATATAAATCATGTCATGACATCAGCCAAGACATTAAACAACCAGGAATGTTTTACCACAAAATGCAGCCAATTCAAAAACATCTACAATCTCCCCCTTTGGAATTTTTTTGGCTAAAACAAACTATCACACCGTATCAGAGAAACACTTGCAGCAGAAAAAAACAACCAAACACAATCAGAGCTAATACAATACAACATACCGCACAAACAACATACACTACTACTACCATCAATATGCACGCACCAATTATCAACCACAGTTTCTTCCACAGCAACACAAACAATGATAATATGGCTAATTATCAACCACTGCAACCATACCACAAGAGCAGCTGTCAAGTATAACTGAAATAAACTGCTATACTACACACAATCAAACAGATCAACACAAAACAATCATATCAGAATTGTTGATCACACACACTTGTTGTTCTGGGGTGACATTATTACTTCTCCCCCTGTTTGGCCACAAAAGTTGCCAAAGGAAACAACTGTCTTCTCCCCCCTTTTTTTGTTGAAATTTATGGTTCTTCTTAGATGCAGACTCCTAGCTTGCTTCGCAAGTCTTCAACCTGAGTGGCATCAAGAGCTTCTTTCTCAGTGCCCTTATTAAGCACGTTGTTAACTTTAGCACCTTTTCTGGATGTACTAGTACCACCATCTTCTTTATCGGCATCAACACTGCAGCCTTCAGTGTCAATGTCATTGACATTGTCAGGAACATTCTTGTCACTATCTTTAGGATCATCTTCAGTCTTCTTGATTAAGTCCTCAGTTTTCAAAATATGCACCATTTTTAACTGTGCATCATTCAGGATCTTATTAGGACTAGTTACCTCAGTATGCATATTTAGATAAGACCCTGCTTTGGACGAGAAGGACGAAGATTATTGAGACATCTCAATGAAGTGAGTGAGTTTTAAACCATATTCTGTGGGAGAAGAGCAATTTGAGATCATAATACAGTTGTTTTAGAGGGATGGCAGCTGAAGAATCCTTTTGTGAGTTGGGGGCACTGAGAAGATGGCAGTTGAGAAGATGGCAATTTGAGATCACAATACAATTTGAATTCTTTATTGTAATCTGTTTGTCCTCCATACAATCATTGATGTAGTAGGGCATATATATGACATCCCTCTTGACATTCTGATTAGATACACCTTGGTGTATCCAACTTAATTTAGACCATCCTAAATTTTTTTGTAGGAATCATACCTATCATCAGATTCACATCTTCAGTTGTGATAAGAAGGATCATGCTCTCTTTGCTTTCTTGAGTTCTCAGGTTGATTTGTGAAGCCTTTGCTCTTTCCATCCAGATTCTTGAAGCTTGGTCAATTTCTAGTGGCTCCTCTTTTAGATGAAATTGACGACCAATAGATAACTTCCTTGGGACCAAGTTCAATACAGTACTCGCCTTGAACAGATAGACTTCTCTTTTCATATCTCTAGTCTTTATGTCATTAAGGGCATTCATTATAGTTTTTGTTAGGTGAAGGTTGTGAGCATTACAGGAAGTTGTAGATGATTTCCTTGATCTTCTGACAGCTTCAGGGATTTGGTTGTGAACGGTAATCTTCCTATGGAGAATATTTTGGATATTGACAGATGAGCATTCATCAATTCATGAGACTTCGTTTGTCTTAATGCTCACAATTAATTTCTCAGCATATTTTGATGTTAAGATATCTGTTTTTACATTTTCATATTCTACTGAGATAGTAGTCTTACCTTCTTCTACAGCATCCCACGTTATTGTCATGTTCTTGCATGTAGCAGGAATGCACTTGTCCTTTTTATGACTCTCATCTTGTCTAGGTTTCCTTCTTCTAGAGCTTCCTGTTTTCTTTATAGCCTCCTCCTCATTTTTGTCACAACTTGAGTGTTTAGCGTCAACACATGACTTCCGCTGAGGTGGCTTTATTTTGGCCAGATTTCCCTGTTGAGGGATATTTCTTTTCTTCTTATTAGGAATGATTCTCATCTCCGAGTTGCTGATATTTGTGTCTTGAGTACTTCCCATTGTTGTCTTCTTGTTTGATCTTGTGTTTCGCAGTTTTCTCTCTAGATCAACAATGTTTATCATGAGACTTACTCTTTCTTCTTGTAATAGAGAATAAGCATTTTTATACATTGTCAGTCTTTTTCTCAGTTCTCCATTTAGTAGACACATCTCAGAATATCCAACAGCAATTTCACTAATAGTGAGTTCTTCAACATAAGGCTCATCATCAGACTCATCCACTTCTTCAATCTAGTTCTTTGTTCTGGCAACGGAAACCTCTAGTTTGATAGTTATTTCTTGATGATTACCCTCAATTTTTTCTTTGGCCACGGGACAAGCAGAAGGGAACTTGGTGTTTTTAGGCTCCCATAGGTAACAATTATTCTTAGATCTGACTCCCTTCATGATTTCTTCATTTTCTCCATTTGTAACAATACACTCTTCTTTAGTGAATCTGACATTGAATCCTTCATCACACAGTTGGCTGATACTTATAAGATTTGCAGCCAGTCTTTGTACAAGTAAGACATTTTTTCAGATTAGGAACGCCGTGACCTTCTGTCTTTCCAACACCTTTGACTTCTCTTATTTCTCCATCCCCAATAGTCACGTAACTGGTTCCCTCAAGTTTGAAGTCTACTAGTAAGTTCTTTCTTCCAGTCATATGATTTGAGCAACCACTGTCAAGGTACCAATCTTCCTTGGCAAGAATTCTAAGAGAAGTGTGTGCTACTAGAGCAACATTCTTAGCTACTCGTTGTTGCTTTCTGTTAAAAGTATCGTATTTAGGTTTGGCTTGATGAGTTTGGTTTAGATATCCAACTAGTTTGAAACATAATGGCTTTTTGTGACTAAATCTTCCACAGTGGTGACATCTCCATCTTTGTGATTCTTCTTTGTATTGCTCCTTCTTCTGTTTCCTTGATGTTGTGACATTGGTGTTAACATCTGGTTTGTCACACAAGCTTCAAGTTTTGATCTCCTGATCCCAGGAGTAAATTCCTCTTTAGTCACAAATCCTACCCCAGACATATCTCCTGCTCTTTGCCCAAACTCCAGAATTTCCTCTAGAGTATCAGTTCCATTATTCAACATTCTAAAGGATTTGGTCATTTGATCAAGCTTGTAGTTTAACATGATCACTTCACTACAGAGAGAGTCTATGGTTGCAAGATGTATATTCTTCTCAGTTTCTAGCTCCTTTATGATTATCTCTTGCTTCTCCACATGTTTGTAGGCTTCAGCATTTTTGATACACAACTTCTTGTATGAGGCAGCAAGTTCACCAAAGGTTAGCTCGTCATCACTGGAGTTATCATCAGATACATTGACACTTGTTGGAACTGTGACATGTTTTTACAGTTTCCTCTTCGGACTCAGAGTCTTCATCAGACCAAGTGACAGACAACCTTTCTTTTGCTCTTTGAGGTAGGTAGGACATTCAGCTCTAATGTGTCCATATCCTTCACATCCATGACACTGAACCCCTTTTCCTTGATTGGGCTTCTCTTCAACTTTGAATCTTCTGCTTGGATTATAAGTCTTGTTGATGTCATTGGAAGTGTTTTTGACATTAGGTCTGGACTTCTTATCAACCCTCTTAATGAACCTGTTGAATTGTTTTCCAAGCATGGCTATGGCTTCTGATAAATTTTCATCACTTCCACCATTATCTTCAGTGTTGGAAACAAAAGTCGTCCTCTTGTTCTTCGTTTTCAACAGACTCACAAATACTCATCTCAAAGGTTTGTAAGGAACCAATGAGTTCGTCCAGCTTCATGTTGCTGATGTCCTGAGCTTCTTCTATAGCAGTCACCTTCATAGAAAATATCTTAGGCAGTGATCTAAGGATATCTCTTACCAGCTTTTCTTCAGAATTTTTTTCTCCTAATGCTCCCGAGTTATTTGCAATCTCAAGGACATTCATGTAGAACTCATGAATGGTTTCATCCTCTTTCATTTTGAGATTTTCAAACTTGGTAGTAAGCATTTGAAGTTTAGAGATATTCACCTTGGATGTGCCTTCATGGGTTGTTTTGAGAATATCCCAAACTTCTTTAGCTAGATCACAGTGTTGCATAAGTCTGAATATGTTTTTGTCAATTCCATTGAACAAGGAATTTAGTGCCTTGGAATTTCCCAAAGCCAGATATTCCTCAGTTTTGTTCCATTGTTCTTCAGGAATTAGAACAGTGGTTCCATCTTCCATAACATTCTCAGGATGTTTCCATTCGTTTTCCACAGCTCTCCAGGCCTTGCTGTCCACAGACTTTATGACAGCTACCATACGAGGTTTCCAGTAGTCATAGTTAGAGCCATCCAGGATGGATGGTCTATTCCCAAACACTAACAATTCCTTCTCCATAGTACCAGAATTTTGTTGTCCCTAGATCTCTCCCAGATGTAAACAGGCAGGGTGCCTGCTCTGATGCCAATTGAAAATTCTAGTAACCTCACACGCGATGTCTTAATGGATGTTATGACATCCAAAATAACATAAAAATAAATAAAGACAGAATAACATAAATAAATAAAGAACACACAAAAATGTTTACCTAGTTCGGTTCAAACAATCTACTCTGGGGGCTACCAAGCCAGGGAGGGAATCCAATATAAGCAAAATTAATTCGGAGTTAAACTCCCCCGTTTACAACTCCTAACTTAAGACCTACCCAATGTAATTCCAATCTATTCCTAAACCTGCGTATCTCCACTCACCCCCCCTCAATCACAACAGTGATTACAAACAAACATTAAACAAATGAGAGAGAAGACACACTTCAAAAACATACCTTGATATGCTTAAAAGCTTCAATCAAGAGACACACACTCGTGCTTAAAAACTTAGAGTGACAAAATACATGAACAACCTATTCCAATACAATCACCAAAAGATAATTGCTTGGATCGCAAGAGACTAAACACACAGCTATAAAACTACGGTTCTTCACAATTAACAAATCTTTCTCTCTGGGTTCCAAATTAGGATTGCAGTCTTCTTATAGCAGCTCTTGGGCCTTGGGCTTTCCAAGAACCAAATTAGGGTTAACCAAGTTAACCTAATTTACACGTCATCAGGTTGTTACATAATGTGTTGTCACCGAAATCTTCTAGACAAAATATTCAACACACAATACAAAGTTTCCTAAATTCTAGATTGAGAGAAATCAGGAAACATAATAATAAAACATAACAGCTCCTATTGTCATACAAGGATGTCATGACATTGGTCATGAAATTCACTAACAATTAGCTTAACACATATGCAGCCTGCATAACACAATATAAATCATGTCATGACATCAGTCAAGACATTAAACAACCAGGAATGTTTTACCACAAAATGCAGCCAATTCAAAAACATCTACAATGTGTTATGATGTTATGATGTTATGATGTCATGTACATGTTAATAGCAAACACAAGAAATTCACATAATAGCCTTAAGTTTAAAGGCTTGCATGAAGTATGTAACACCCCCTTTTTCTAAACCCCAATTAATAAGATGATTGAATATCCAAACAGAGTAATTAAATAAAGAATGCATTCAGAGGGCATCACACTTATTTTCATACAAAATTTAAAACCTGTCATCCAATGGTCATGTTATAACACCAATTTGAAAACATATATCATATTTGCATTCTCGCAGCGGATATCAACACACATTTCATATATGATAAAGAATGAAGAATTACATACTTCAACATTCACAAAATATAGTCTTAGGCACTAAGCCACTATACATCATATGAAACAACATCAAAAGCACAAGAGATTTACATCACATCTCTGTACACAAACTACATGTTCAAATAGTCTACCCCAAGTGTTACACGACCAGAGCATTATACACTATCTAGCCATGACAAAATAAAAAGATTAGTATCTCCGACTAATTTTTGCTAGCAACACCGCTACCTTTCGTACCTGTGGATTTTTCACAACAAAACATCCACAGAAGGGTGAGAATTCAAATCATTATGAATTATCATAGCAATAAGTAAGTATTCACATCACATGTATATAAACATAATCAATGTTACACACACACACACACACATATATATATATATATATATATATATATATATATATATATATATATATATATATATATATATATATATATATATATATTCCAACATCATTTCATGAATATGAACACATAACACAAAACAAGAACAAGTTCACACAACACATTCAATTCCACACAAGGATACAACTCATGTAAACATATCACATAATCACACAAATATGCTCACACCGACACGTGCGACTCAATATGTGACTCTATGTAATATGCATGCGGATCCTCAACATTACCATTTCCGGCACGCCGATTGTCTAACCAATAGACTAGGTAACCAACAAAATCCCCATTCCACGTTAAGCTTTCAAACCCCTTTTCCACGTCAGGTTTGGGACAAGCAAATAATCTTCGCAAGATTACTCGACATTGCCACTTCACGACTCATGCTAGTGTAAGTGTGCAAAAACACATATGACTCATGCAAATAAGACAGACACACCTCTTACATTACATAATCATATCTCAAATATTGCACCAAGTACACAATGCATGACAATTATTCCAATATAATGCATCACATAGCATTCAAACAATTTATATTCATCAATATACATCACATATTAATCGAACATAAATATCAATTTATTCACAATTAATCACTTCTCAAAATAAGTCATTAAAATAAGTCATTTTAGTCAACAACAAGAAGATAATTAAATTAGCTTCGCAACGGTCCAAACGGGGACTAAAACAGATTAACGGTTACAAAGTTATGGATTTTTGAAATAAAAGAAATTGCAGCACACAATGGGTAACCGGTTCAGCCTGTTAAATCAGAAAAATGCAGCAAATACAAGCTGCTGCCAGCGCACCATTTTCACCAAAAACCCGACTTAAACGACCATTTTCATGAAACGGAGTAATTATGGTATATGTACATATTATGAGGCAATTTTTGGTATGATAAAATCTCGACCAAATTTCAATTATTTTCCAACATTTCACTATTCACAAAAATGGAAATTTTGATCAAACAATATCAATACCAAATGGAAACGCTCGAATAAATGCACCCGACTATTCCCTAATCCTATTCGACCTTACTATTCATTTTTCATCGATTTCCAACCGTTAAAACACCATTTTTCACCGACTTTACTATTCCAATACACATGAAAAATTATTTTTCCATATACCCATTATCGTCAAACCTTCTACAACTCTAATCCATACTTATTTCTATGATTAGTAACAACAAGCATATCATAAAATCATTTCTAAACATTCCAATTCCTATTTCTATGGATTGTAACATGAACTTATGCATAAACTCCATTTTCTACACATTCATGGCATTTCTAAGCTTCTAATGTCATAACTATGTAAAATCAACAACAACCCAACACAAACATACACCATAGATAGATTCATAATCACAAATGGATTCAAACCCTTACCTTTGATCTTGTTTGCAAAGCTTTTCTACCAAAATCCACGAATTTCCCTCTTTCTCTTCAACCTAGCTTTCTTTCTTCTTTCTCTCCAAAATATCTCTTTTTCTCTTCTATTCTAAGACAACATGTCGTCTACCTCTCTATATCTCTTTTTATTTCCCTACTTCTCATTTTCACCCACTTAACTCTCATTAATTCCAATTTTGGCCCAAATGTAATTTAACATTATTTTCTAACCAATTAACACCAAAACATAATAATTACACACATGGAAAGTAATAAGTAAAATATTAACATAATTAATATTTACCGACTCAATAAAATAATTTACTCGATTAAATAAAATCGAAAACTCGAAAAAATGAAAATCGGGCTGTTACAAAGTCCAAAGGTAAGTACCCTTCCCCATTGAGGTTTAGTTGGCTCAACCTGTCCTAAAATAGTAACCGGGTTCTACGAGACTCATACCACGAATCTTTCTCCCAGGCTTTATTTTAGTGGGCACCCGAATGACCGACAAAACATCCCAAAAGTGGAATATTAATGAGCGTAGCCTCGAGTATCAAACAACTTCGGACTGCACCAAAGTCGGTTATCTCACTACCGTCTAATGGCCAAAGATGAGTTAACTAGGGTTCTAAAAGATTGTGATCATCATATCAACCATATCGGTACATGTTGTATAGTCTTTATGATCTATTGTCACTTACCTAAAGTATCACTAGATCCGGGTGTAGGATCTTTCACACAAGTAAATACCCAAACAGTCTTTTAAAGATAAAGCAATCAAGTCAAACAATTTAAAGCAATTAGAAGTTATCAAAACTCTAAGGTAACCCCTCCTTTTTAAGCATCTCCCCAGCTGAGTCGCTAGTTCTGTAATATGGTGGGAGAACTGACTTTTTTGGTTTTTATCCAAAATATGCTGATAGCTAGAGTCGCCACCAACTTTTCTTTTATCCAATATGGTTATTCTAGCGTTTGTTTGTTTTTATTCTTGCTATACAATCCTATTAGCATACATCTAACAGTTATAAAACGCGAGAAAAATGCGATAAGAGTAAAACCTAGGCTATTACATGGCTACAGGATGGGGGAGTTACAAATTTAAATAAATGGGGATAGGAAACTATACTACTAATTATTACAAACCCAAATGAAAACTAAAGCGAAAATAAAAGATTAATATGAAAAAAAATCAACAAATTATAAATGAATGTCCATGAGATAGTCCAAGAGCTCAATGATAGTAATACCTCACAAAACAAAAAAAATGTTAGTACGGATATAGGAAAATGACACATGAAAAATGATAAAAATATTGGCAAATTTAATAAAAAAGAATCACAGGATATCTAAGAAAATATTAAATTTTAAAAAGAAAATTATCAATTAACTAAAATATTTTAGTATTTTTTATATAAGAAATTAAATATAATTAATCTAACCAAACAAAATATTTTTGTATTTTTAATAATGAAAAATAAAATCTAACTCTAAAGTCTAATTCTAATATTTTTTTTGTTTTTTTTTAATATTTAAATTATTTACAAGATGAGACAAATAGAATTAAATCACATGATTTGCTGAAAAATAAACCAAAACTCTATATGCTATTATTTGACTTTTCAAACCAAAGCTATGACCAATAACTCAAAGACCCAGGGCACATGATCAAAGAAAAAAAAGAAAAAAGAAGATATTTCTAGCAACATAGACATTACCTAAACACAAAACACACAAATCCTCTTGCTTGTTTCTTCCTCTTGCAAAATAAAACAAACTTTGTACCAATTGTTTCAATATTGTTAGGGTTTGAGTTAGTAAAACATTTGTTAAGAATTAGTGGAAAGTTTGAATTCTTAGAGGATAGTTCATTCTTGTGAGATGGATTATATTTTCATGGTTCAGACTATTATTGTTTTTTTAGTTTAAGATTTGAGAAAATATTTAGACATGGTTATGTTATGTAAGGTTAGATGGAGATGATGACGGTTTTCGAGGTAATTTGTTTTGTTAAAGGTTGATGATATGGAAAATTGTGAAGGAAGAAGACAATTGGATAGTTTGTGAATGAGAAAATCAGTTTTGTTGTACGTGAAAGGTATTTTAACAGTGCGGAAATTGTGAGCTATGTACAAGTGAACTTTGTACGTGAGAGACTTGAGGGCATTCTAATGTGAACTGTTGGTCCCTTTTTATAGCCTTAAGACTCATGTCACTAATGGAATCAAACAAGAAATTATTTTCATTTAGAAGCTTGTCCCATGGTTAATTCTCCTTCCATCTTTGGTGACTTTGTCTTGAAGATATTTTGGAAACTTTGAAGATTTTGTGGTGTAAATGTTTGGGAAATAATTGGGAATTCCTTTTTTGTTATTTTTGTGAATAAAATGGAAAAATTTTAAAATAATATTTCAAAAAAAAAGCTTAAATAAAAAATACAAAATTAAAAATAAAATGATTAAAAAAATACTATTTTTTGTGATTTTTTTTAATATAAGTGAAAATGAGGTTAGTAACAAATAAAAAAGGAGAAAAAAGTCTAAAATGTTGGAAAGTAGGATTCAAACTCAGAACCTCTCACTTTTGCACTCTACTATATACCCGCTAGACCATCGCGCTCATTCGAGTTTGAATGGCATTTGGAAAGATAAGCAGCATGAGAGCAAATTTTTGGGTGCAACACATATTATCATTTCGCAACACTTCACGAAGTGGTGCCTATTTTCGAATTCAAAAGTCAAACTAAAGAAACAATAAAAAATAAGAGCATTGGTCATTTGCCATATATCGCGGCTTGCCGCCACATGTCGGCCAAAGGACGGCCGGTGTCCCTGCTGTATAACGTTGCTAGTAGCCTGGTTTCTCTGATGTGTTGGGCCTAAGTGCTCTAGTGCCGCCTACAAGCCACCAATAGCGCTTCTACGCCTACACCCATGCCCAAAAGCCCTGTCTCGGAGTCGGAGCGGGTATCTCTGGTGGCGACACCTATGAGGGATGTATGGAGGAGATAAGTGGCATAATGTTTAGGATCACCACACTTGTCCATGTGGCATTTTATCCTTTTTTTGTCTTTTTGTTGAATTAATGAACATAACTCTTTATAAAGACTTTTATTGTCAATCTCTCTATGTGAGACTATTTCCCATGCATTTATTACCATTTACTCACTTCCACTTTTCTTTTATTTTAGAATGTTAGAACAAGATTGAGAATCTCTGTTCAGAATCTAGTTTTGATGATAACAAACGCGTATTTTGTGAGTAACAATTTTATTACTAATGATTTCATTGAGTGTGCAGATATAGTGTCAAAGTCCTTTACAACATACACAGCAACTCAATCAGAAAGTACATTAGAAGCTTCAAAGGAAATGAACAAGAAAAATCAGCTATAAGAAGTCTTGCAACATCAGAAGATCACGCACGTAGAAGATCAGAAGATCTGAAGCTACAACGTAGAAACTCAACAATTAAAGATAGCAGATCAGAGGCAAAACAAGCAACAATATAAAACAAGACCACTCAGAAGAACAAGCAATATCAACGCTCACATACAACAAGCACAGGATCAGAAAGTACATCAGACAAGCTTCAAGTAATTACAAAGAATTATAAGATACTTGAAGTCTCAGTACAACAAGAATAGAAGATCAGAAGTTCTGATAGAATAACGCAGTGACATATAATACGCAAAAAACAAAAGAGTCACTTGTGAACCAATGAAGAATCTACAACTTAGCATACAAATTGAATAAAATACAAAGCATAGAATCAAATGGGAAGCCGTTAGAAACATCATCATAAGCAAAACGGTTACAACATTTAAAAGGAACAACTCCCAAGGTTGAATGAAGAAGCAAGCCACATGCAGTGCATTGGAAAGACAAGCTTAACCAAAGAAACACGCCATCAATATTCAAGAAGAAGACAAGCATTGGAAGAAGCAATTCTAGAGTTGTTGCTCTAAATCTGCTTGAAGAGGAAATGAAGATGGTCTTACAAGAAGGAATTAATTTCAAGAACTGAAGCTCTAATCTCCTTACTCAGACAAGAAAAGACTAAACTGAAAGAAGCAATCAATACAAGAGCTGCTGCTCTTAATCAGCATTCAAAAGAAGATGAAGATCAGGACAAGAAGCAACCTTATAAGAGTTGCTGCTCTTTATCAGCTTTCAGAAGAAGAAGACCTCATCCAAAAGTTGAAGAAAATAAGACTGCAAGATATTTGATACTTGTATTTAAATGTAAAACACATAGAGTTGTTTCTCGTAGTGTGTTATATCTTAGAAACTTATGATAGATTGTTTAGGCTCCAGAAGTGACTTCTAGTCAGTGAGTCGTAAACATATGTATTGAGAATAGGAGACCATCTGCTTGAATAAGAAGCACATCTGTAAATCTCCAGAAGATGCCTTAAGCGACCAAGTGAATGTCATATGCTTGAGAAGACAGTGGTTGAGGTCATTGTGGAAATCTCTTGGAGACCAAGTGAAGGTCAGGAGTCCAGGAGTCAATGGATGTTATATCTCAAGGAGATCATTGAACAGTCCATTGCAGTTAGTTACGAGCAGTTGGCTTGTGCAGGGAGTTAGTCACAACGCGTTGTTGTGCAGGTTACTAGATTGATGAACGTTATATCTAGAAGGGTCACTCACGAGTAGCTTGTGCAGGGTTAGTCACAGCAGTAGGCTGTGCAGGTTGTTAGTCACGACGGAGGATCATGCAGTTGTAATCATGATTTAGTTATAATGGATTAAGACCTCTGTTGAGAGGCAAATCACCTGAGGAGGGTAGACTGGAGGTAGCCTTATTCAGAAGGTGAACCAGGATAAAAATAAACGTGTTCTTTACTTTCTGTACAATTCATTTAACTCTGTTCAAGTCGTGCAAACATATTCAGAATTGTACCGAGCAAGTCAGAAGTTCTAATAATACATGAGAAGTTTAAATGAACATCTCATTGGTTATGAAACTCCATTCCAAGCATACTTCCGCAACACAAAAGCATACCCAGAAGATGAGATACAAAGAAGAAAGAAAAGAAATTAAAAGAAAGGGGATTTTAATCTGATAACAAACACAATTCAATCCCCCCTTTCTTTTGTTTTTCTCCACCTTCAATTGGTATTAGAGCATGGCTTTGTATTGATCTTAAGATCAAACACTTAGCCGTGTAGAGAGATCCAGAAGGAGAAAAACCATACTGAGTTGAAGTTAAAGACAAATTCCAACACTCAGTCTAATTAGAAGATGTCAAGGAAAAGATCTCAATACTCTGTGCACATCATCTACCCATCATAACGAGTTTTGAGAATCAACAAAGAAATATTTGACAAAGCTCAAGACATCAGAAGGAAGTAAATGTGCTCAAATGAAGAAACCTAATATCAGAAGATAAACAAGAAAAGCTGACTCAGGCCAGAATGATCAAATCCATTCAGTCAAGATCAGGTCAAGGAATGAAGACACTTCAAGACAAAGATCAGAAGATGCTCAAGCTCAGACAAGACAAGAAAGAAGGTTTATCATCACAAACGGTCAGATCTTTCTAAAACTCTCTCTTTTAAATCCCTGTTAATATGTGTATTGATGATGTTTATAAGTGTATCTAGCATGTTCATATAAATAGTCTCTCATAGCCACCTACTCTAACACCAATGTGCGTGTTTTTAATTCTAGATTAGCATTAACTACAAAATTAATTCTTAGTCTATACTTTTGGTAAAACAATTGTTTCCTTAATAAAACCAAATCCAACAAAAATCTGATCTTAAATGTGTGTCAGTATCTCTCGTCTACTCTTGCATGCTACCCAAGTTAATGAGAAATGACAAAAGCCCTTAAGCGTGCATCAGTATCTTGTCATATTATGACATACACCTCTTCACCTTTCTTTACATATACTAACATTAGATCTGAAACAAAGTCACTCCCCTCTGCCAAAGCAAACACCCAATATCCACTTCCATTTCTCTCTAAAATATCTCTCACCCCCTTCAAAACATGCCTCCCAAGACCTACCATGGAAATGATAATTACCTATGGGTCGTCGCTGAGAAAGATCCAAAATTTCTCTTCTTCAGGATGACGCAAGAAAATTGATTAGAAGCTACCAAATCCAGTCCTGGGAAAAATACTTCACAATGCTCAAAGGACTTGTTTATCCTGTGTTAATAAAAGAATTATGGAAATTTGCCAAAATAAGTGATGACAGAAATAGCATCTTCTCTGAAATATTCAAACTCCTTATTTCTGTTACCCTTCAAACAATTGTCAAAGCCTTAGGCTGTGTCTCATCTGGAATCACCATTGAAGATTTCCAATCTGATTTAAGATTGGTGAAATCCTTCAAAACCTTGTTTGGTAACTCTGTTCCTTATGAACCAAACAATCCTGAGCATCTCCTCCACTATCCTAAAATCTGGTTCAAGTTCTCCCTAACAATCCTTCGTCCCAAGATGCCCGTCGGAGATGTCATGACCCATGATGACAAAGTGCTAGTATTTCTTCTAACGCACCACCAAAGGATCGATCTTAAAACTATCTTCAATCATCTCAAGCACACCATCAAAATATCTAGAAATCAGTCACATTTCCACTTTCCATATGGAAGAGCACTATCTAAACTAATCATGAACAATGTCATCTGGAGACTCGTTGGTCGGGAAGTACCTAAGCAGGCACTTAAATCAAAATGGTGTGACCAGATGAACTAGATTGAAGAACTTGAGCACTAATCTCTCTTATGGAGAAATTCACTCAGAAGTTTTGATAATGTCACAGAGTGTGCATAAACTCTGAAACTATTTGAAGATCGCTAAAGTTGACTAAATCTGTAATGTCTGAGTCTAGAAAATGTTGCGGTAAATATTGTACTTTATATAATATATTTACTAATTAAATCTTAACTTCTGACTAGGATAAAAACGTAACTCCTAACCCATTCATGTTACCTAAACTAACACATGTCATTAATTACTCTCCCTAGGAACAATACAGAATAAATGAAAAATAATGATCTCGAAAAATTAAAAGAATCAAAATCGCTTGAACTTATCCCCATGCACTAGTATGTAATGATTAACCCTACCCTCTAGGTTCATCTCCTTTATAAGTCCACAAAATTCCACTGCTCTTACTCATCTTAAATATCTCTGCTCTTAACCCAGCAAAACCCCAGCTCCATGGCCGTTAGAACTTTTCTTGGAGACGAAAGTATGCTTGTGATCATCAATGAATCTAAACTGGATAACTCAAGTGATGAGTATGGCTTCCATAGATTCTTTGATTATCAAGGCTGGAAGAGATACAAGGAAATCCTTAACAAACCCATCTACCCAAACCTCGTTAAGAACTTCTGGCTACATGCTTCCGTCAACAGTGATGGACTAAGCATTATGTCTTATATATTCAACTCCAAAATTGTGATTACAAAGGAGTCTATTATGAATGCAATCCAGTGTCCGTCCAATCAAAATCTTATGCCCTTAGAATTCTTTGATCACCTTGCTAGAAAAGAATTCGTTAAGATTTCCAAACTTCCAGTCACCTTCAGACGATTCTACAATAACTCAATAAATCTAAAGCCCATATACAGAGCCTGGGTCCTGTTTGTCATGTCAAACATTATGCCTCGAAGGTTCTGCCTAAATATTCTAACCACGCGAGAAAAATACCCAGCCCTCTGCTTTCGTCAAGGTCAGCTAAATCTGCCAGCCATCGTCTTCACTCATCTGAAGGAAGCTGTAAAATATTCCATAAATTCTCAGAATACTTGCTACATTCCCTATGGGCGCGCCATCTCAGAACTAATTGAGAAAGCTGGAACCCTCTCTAACCTTGCGCAAACAACACTAGCAAGGAGTAATATCATGTCAAGCTATGAATGTCATGATTTTTTTATTGCTGAATTTTCTTAATCACTTAAATTAATGTAATGGTTGTTTGTTAAAAATGCATGACTTGCTTTCTCCTATAAAAAGTCTTCTATCTATTGATATGCATGACTTGTTTCTCTGCTTACTGAGTGTTTTTTTTACTGTTTACAACTATCTTAAAATATGACTAAATCATCTTAGAAACATTCTGGACATAATCTGACAAGTCTTAAAGAATTCATGAACCAGAATAAATAAGTCATAAACATACAGGAAAATCTGAGAACTTCTGAGAAGATGCATTGCTAAACCCAACAGTCTTCTGAAGAAATAAGCTGAATAAAGAAACACTCTGAAAAGTTAGGAGATCACACATCTCAGGGGGGGACTGTTAGAACTCAGGGGGAGTTTTAAATCAGAAATTAATTGGATTATCTAATTCAGGGGGAGACTCTGCAGAAAATAAATCATTCTAGCCTATCCCTGAATGTCTATACAATTCAGGGGGAGAAAATTAGTGCACCCTCTTCAAGCTTTTTGATTATGACAAAAAGGGGGAGAAGAGAAATACATGAGAAATATATTTTGATGAAAAACAAGAAATAAATGTACCTTTCAAATAAGTGTACCTTTAAAAAAGGGAGAAAGAAGTAGATCTTAATATGATTTAAATTGAAGTTACTTGGTTGAACATGTAAAAGGGATGTAATATCTTCACTGGCTTATTACTATTATCATCTCACAAAATTGTTCCATCAAAATATATGGTTTTGTCATTATCAAAAAGGGGGAGATTGTTAGAACAAGATTGAGAATCTCTGTTCAGAATCTAGTTTTGATGATAAGAAACGCATATTTTGTGAGTAACAATTTTATTACTAATTGTCATACCCCAATTTTTGACCCTAAGATCATATATCATTCATATCCCAATCATTAATCAAGAGCTTCACTTGGAAGTTTTGTTTGTGGTGTTGCACTCACCTCATCAATAAGAGGGACCATCAAGCACCAATGATTGTTTATCTTGTATGCATATTATACTAACCCAAATACCAAAAATATTGTTTTGTTTCTTTGTATGCTTTTGTTTTGTAGGTACTAAGCCAAGACATCCATAAGCAAGGCATTTTCCACATTTTTGACAGCATGAAATCGATTTCCCTCTTGGGTAAATCGATTTCCCTGCAGTAATTTTCAACAAAATCACATTCTGGACAGCATGAAATCGATTTCCCTCCTGGGTAAATCGATTTCCCTAGTGTATTTTGCGCCAAATTCTCTTCTGGAACAGAGTGAAATCGATTTCACTCCTGGGGAAATCGATTTCCTTGGGGCGAAATTTAAAAAAATAGAGAGGGAAGCTTGATTTGATTTTGGCACCTATTTTCTTTGATCATTTTTGTCATTTTACCAATTTGCCACCTCACCAAAGTTAATTCCCTTCATTAATTCCATTTTAACCTCATTTTACCATTTAAACACCAATTAAACACAAGATTAATTATCAAATGCCAAATGACCAAATTGCCACTACTCTTGCTCTCATCCTATAAATAAAGGTCTCTACACTCTCATTTCTCAAGCTTGGAGAGCCAAAAAATTGCTTGCAAATTCATTTCTCACCATTTCCAAAACCCTCACCCAAAGTTCATTTTCATAGAATTAGTGAGATTCACATTGAATCTTACTAATTTTGAACTAAACCTTCTACATTTCTCTCTTTTCTTTGTTTGTTCATCTCCAATTTTGAAGGATCTACACACTTTGTGCTTGTTCTTGAAGCTACTCCAAGATTTTTGTTCAAGAAGTGGTAATTTGCTAAATCCATGATGTAGATCTTTGTTGTTTTGGTTTAATGCATCTTAGATGCTACATTGATAATATTTGCTGGTTTTGTGATGGATATTTCGTGCTCAAGTTGATGTGTGACCATAAGGTGTTTGTATATTTGTTCAAATCAAGTTTCATGCCTTAAATGATGTTTTTGCTGAAATTTGCACTGGTGAAATCGATTTCCTTAAGGCTGAAATCGATTTCATGCTGTACGTAACTTGTTTTTTTTTTTAAAATTGCACTATGGAAATCGATTTCCCCCTGCATGAAATCGATTTCCTGCTGGCAGAATGTGGTTTTTTGCCTTTTTCTCAACATGTTTTGGTATCTCTTCTTCCTATACTTCCTTGATTATGTGCTTGTGTAATTTTCAGTGTTCTCTTTTTATTTCTTGTGATCGATGAAGGTCTTAACATCTTGAGCATTCTATGGATTCTTGATGAAGACTAGATCATGTTATCTTTTCATTATTTTTCTTCTTATTTCTTATTTTCATCTTATTTTCTTGTGATCGATGAAGGTCTTAACATCTTGAGAATTCTATGGATTCTTGATAAAGACTAGATCAATTTATGTTTTCATTCTTATCTCTTTCTTCTTATTTTCTTTTGATCGATGAAAGTCTTAATATCTTGAGAATTCTATGGATTCTTAATAAAGACTAGATGATTTCTTCTTCTTCTTCTTATTTCTTTTGATTGATGATTTTGATACATGGAGAATCCTCCTACATTTGTCTCGACTCGATACAAAGATCAAATATGGAAGAGAATTGTATGCGGTTGATTTAAGACTTATGGAGGTTTATCGTGTAGTCGCTATGATTTTATCAAGCTTCTGATAAATGTCCATTGAATTTAAATCCGAGAACATCCTTCACTCACCATCGATCCTTATTACTAACTTTGATAACATACTTGACAAGTTTCAAGATGGTTATCTTTAATATCTAACAATTAACTTTAATTTCCGCACTTTATTATATTGCTCTTTATATTTCTCGCTTTATCACTTTATTTTATCATTTCATCATATTTACATTCCGCTATTTTCTCTTTGTCCACTTGGACGTTTATATTCCGCTATTTTTTCTTTGTCCACTTGGACCATACTTTACTTTTATGCTAAAACACTAATAAACAACAAAAATCTAAAAAACGTTTAAGGCTCTTTCTTGGACTATCGGTTACTATCCTGAGCATTTTGGAGATTTGGACTTATGGACTTAGTACCTCTGGACCCTTATTCTGTTATTACTCTGTGGTTATTCTGTCTGTCTGGCATTGGATTGTTGTCTGTTTGTGTATGCAGGTATTTCCTTGAAAGTCCTTGATGATTAATTCCAAGGCATTGAGATAAGGATTTTACCCGAAAACAGCCGCTACTCTGCCCGATTTTTGTCAGAATTTTAATGTGCTTAATGCAAAGTGGTGCTAAGATAATAAGTTCATATGGATCCCCAAGTGATAATGTGTTGGTTTAGTATTGATATTCCAAAGGATGGGAAATCTACCTTGACTCATAATGTCAAGTGTTGGCTTCTTATTTCGGTTAGACCGTTCTTTTCCTTAGCTTTTATTTTACGCAATAGGATAGCCTCTTCATCTCCTCCCCTTCTTTAATTTTCAAAATCTTCCCTCTTTTTACAAAACCTTCTTATGTTTGCAACCTTTTCAAAACCTTTCTCTAAAAACATCTTTTGCCCTTAGTGGCCTTTTCTTCAAAAGTTTAGACACAACTAATTGTCGAAACGAGTGGCGATACCCCACGATTTTGAAAATTGATTGATATAATGAGATCTTTTCCGCGTGAGGGAGCTAGTGGCATACTCGTTGATTTCCATCCGAGTTGGAGCCCTTCTTTCATTAGCAATGCAAAGAACTAATTTGTTCTCAAGCTCAAGATCAATGGCTGAGTATTTCTCTCCAACGACGATAAAGTGTTTATTCGTTTTTAAACGTTTTTCCCTTTAAGCGGAACTACATTAGCTCTGACTTCTCCATTGCACCGAGGAGGTATGTAGGCACAAGGCTTAACACCTTGCCGAGCTTATTTTAAAAATAAAACAAACCCTTTTTTAGCACACACAACACAGATTTTCAAAAAGGTTCCTGTGGAGTACCACAGATATGAGGGGTGCTTAAAACCTTCCCCTTGTATAATCAACACCCGTACCTAAGATCTCTTTTTGTTTTAAAAACAAAGTTTGGGTTTTTTCGTTCTTTTCCCTTTTCCTTTGGAAACAATAAAGCGCGGTGGCGACTTTCACTGAAATATTGAGTCGAGTCAATCCTATGGCTTCGATCTCAGATTTTCCCTGCTACACTAATGATTTCATTCAGTGTGCAGATACAGTGTCAAAGTCCTTTACAACATCATCAACTCAATTGGAAAGTACATTAGAAGTTTCAAAGGAAATGAACAAGAAAAATCAGCTATAAGAAGTCTTGCAACATTAGAAGATCACACACGTAGAAGATCAAAAGTTCTGAAGCTACAACGTAGAAACGCAACAATTAAAGACAGGAGATCGGAGGCAAAACAAGCAATAATATAAAACAAGACCACTTAGAAGAACAAGCAATATCAGTGCTCACATACAACAGACGCAGAATCAAAAAGTACATCAGACAAACTTCAAGGAATTACAAAGAATTATCATATACATAAAGTCTCGGTACAACAAGAATAGAAGATCAGAAGTTCTGATAAAATAATGTAGTGACATACAAAACGCAAACAACAAAAAAGTCACTTGTGAACTAATGAAGAATCTACAGCTCAACATACAAATTGAATAAAATACAAAGCGTAGAATCAAATGGGAAGCCGTTAGAAACATCATCATAAGAAAAACGATTACAATATTTAAAAGGAGCAACTCCCAAGGTTGATTGAAGAAGCAAGCCACATGCAGTTCATTGGAAAGACAAGCTTAACCAAAGAAACACGCCATCAACTGTAATCATCATGTTGAAGATAAGGTTCTGCCAAGAGCAACACTTGTCATTCATGAGCCAATCGAGATGAAGGCATTTAAAGCAATACTCAAACAATTGCAATGACTAGATTCCAACGGTAACACACTAAGCTATATATATAGATCAAACTTCAAACTTGAAAGTGTGTCAAATTGTACACCAAAAGTGCATTAAGTGAGTATCCAAAGTGTGTATCCATGGTGCGATTAGAGAGTGCAGCAAAAGAGAAATCCTGAGAGAAAATCTATAGAGAGAGAAGCTGAGCATGAAGGTATAAAAGAAGAAATGTAAAACCATGCTTCAGAAGTTCCACAAGAGGCAACACATACTCATTATGTGATAATCCACTGTATTGTTATACACAAACCACATGGCTAAAACAAGTAAAGAAGAAATCTCTGCTATTAAGCAGTATCCTCCATTGGAGTAAGAAGAAATCCACTAATACTTGATCAGATCTTAAATTGTTCATATTGCATGACTAAGGAAACTGAATACACTGAGTTGTTGTTCGAAGAGTGTTTCATGTTTACTGATGTTAATCAATATGTTATCAGTTGTAACAAGCTTTATGATCAGTATTCAAGAAGAAGACAAGCATTGGAAGAAGAAATTCAATATAGAGACGTTGCTATAAATCTGCTTGAAGAGGAAATGAAGATGGTCTTACAAGAAGGAATTAATTTCAAGAGCTGAAGCTCTAATCTCCTTACTCAGACAAGAAAAGACCAAACTGAAAGAAGCAATCAATACAAGAGCTGCTGCTCTTAATCAGCTTTCAGAAGAAGATGAAGATCAGGACAAGAAGCAACCTTATAAGAGTTGCTGCTCTTTATCAGCTTTCAGAAGAAGAATATCTCATCCAGAAGTTGAAGAAAATAAGACTGCAAGATATCTGATTATTGTATTTAAATGTAAAACACATAGAGTTGTTGCTCGTAGTGTGTTATATCTTAGAAACTTTTGATAGATTGTTTAGGCTCCAGAATTGACTTCTAGTCAGTGAGTCTAAACATATGTATTAAGAATAGGAGACCATCTTCTTGAATAAGAATCACATATGTAAATCTCCAGAAGATGCCTTAAGCGACCAAGTGAAGGTCAGATGCTTGAGAAGACAATGGCTGAGGTCATTGTGGAATTCTCTTGGAGACCAAGTGAAGGTCAGGAGTCCAGGAGTCAATGGATGTTATATCTCATGGAGATCACTGAACAGTCCATTGTAGTTAGTCACAAGATGTTGGCTTGTGTAGGGAGTTAGTCACAACGCGTTGTTGTGCAGGTTAATAGATTGATGAACGTTATATCCAGAATGGATCACTGAACGGTTCAGTCATCTAGGGGTTAGTCACTCGCGGGTAGCATGTGCAGGGTTAGTCACAGCAGTTGGCTGTGCGGGTTGTTAGTCACGACGGAGGATCATGCAGTTGTAATCATGATTTGGTTATAGTGGATTAAGACCTCTATTGAGATGCAAATCACCTGAGGAGGGTGGACTGGAGGTAGCCTTATTCAGAAGGTGAGCCAGAATAAAAATAAACGTGTTCTTTACTTTCTGTACAATTCATTTAACTCTGTTCAAGTCGTGTAAACATATTCAGAACTGTACTGAGCTAGTCAAAAGTTTTGATTATACATGAGAAGTTTAAATGAACATCTCATTGGTTATGCAACTCCATTCCAAGCATGCTTTCGCAACACAAAAGCATATCCAAATGATGAGTTACAAAGAAGAAAGAAAAGAATTTAAAAGAAAGGGAGTTTTAATCTGATAAAGAACACGATTAAATTCCCCCCTTTCTTGTGTTTTTCTCCACCTTCATAGAACACACCCATGGACAAAAGCATCGTCACCAACAGAGATAACCTCGAGTTGGGCTTCTTTCAAAGAGGCCTCAAGCTCCTCATTCCTCTTTCAGAGCTTCTTGATCTCCTCCGCGGCCCCTTTCAATATCTCAACCTCCTGGTTAAGGTTGGCAAGAAGGGTCTCCAAACTCTTCCTCTCCTCTTAAATCCGGGTCAGTTAGTTATTGACCTCATCAAACTTCTCAGTTTGTGCCTTGAGATCATTCTTTAAATTATTCACATCCTCGGACAATCGATGCTCAACGTCGCTTCCCATTTCAAATGGCGATCGGGCCAGCACGACACACCTCATCAAATATGTGCCAAGGTGATCAGTTAAATGTTGGGAGCTGATACTCCTGGCCTTAGCGACCCCCTGTCCAGACTTAAGTGGCCGTAAAGGAATTTGAAGCCATCGAAATCTTTGCCCTAGAAGTTAGGAGGAGGAGAAGGTTAGCTCTGTTGATTCCCTTGCTCAGGATCCATTGTCGTTGTCTTTTGCTTCTTGGGAGAAGGATAGGATGAATTTGGAACAACATCTCCGGTCTGTTGGACCGGTTGAACCTCCACAACGTTGTCCTGCTTCTTCTTCCGGGTTGTCTTGATAAGGAGGCCAAGGGAATTAGATGTCAAGGTCACCTGGCTCGCGGCGTGTCTAGCTTTGGCATCCGTCATCAACTTCTTCTGCTCTTTCATACTTGTCTTTGTCATGCTTTCTACAAAAAGGAATGATAGAATTAAAAGAATGAGGATGTAACACATATGACGGGAAAACACTATTAAACATTACCTAGATAAACCAAAAGTTTATCTGGATCATCAGACACCTCCATGATATCCTTAGTTTTCATCCTAGAAAAACAATCCAGGAAGGTAAGCGCTTGGAGCTCGTCGGCGCACAGTTTGTCATAGTCAAAACTGAATACTGGGACATGATTACTCGATAAGTAGTGAGGGAAACACTGACCACCGTCTTGTCCGTATAGGACATTCGGGCACCTGCTACCACCCTTCACCCGGACGAATCGATCTTAGAAACGTTTATAATTAGAAGTATACACCCAGAGGAAATTCCTACTTGAAAGCCCATTGAGAGACACCCAGCTACCCTTACCGACCCCTTTGAACTCGAAAAAAGAAAAAAATGCCCAGAGTAGGATCAATATCCAAAGCTTCACAAACAAATTCAAAGGCACGAATAAATCCCCATCCATTGGGATGTGTTTGAGTTAGGGCTACATTCAGGGTTTTCAGAAGATCAAACACGAAATTAGAGAAGGAAAGTCTAACTTTGAAGTCTTCCAAGGACCCAAAGTAGAAGTAGAAGAAATCACCTCCGACACCTTGAGAGGGAAACGAACCTACTGTTTCATCCTCCTCACACACCTTCAAAATGACATCTTCCTTACTATCCGTGAAGGAAATGCAGTATCTCTCCCATAATCTCTCTATTTCATCAGGGGTCACCGATATTTTCTTATAACGCATGACCTCGGTACTTATCAGGGATCCCCTAATGTTCACTAGCGCTTCTTCAAACCTTATGATTTATATCTTGGTTCTGAATCGCTAAAAAACTCACAGAGATTCCTACACGCATCTAAGGAGATCCAAAGAAATGGATCTACTCTCGTTCTCCCTACACGGAGTCCATGTATGGACCTCAAGAAAAATCCACCCCCATGAAAATGAATGGGGAAGCGGAAATGTGTACTAGGATAACGTTATTTTCAAAAAGAACAAATATTTTACAAAGAGAATAAGTAAAGGATGATAAGAAGTTTACATGGAGAATGAGCACTGTAGGAAGAGGAAAGTTTGCTTCTGGAAAAGATTTCCACTAAGGAGCAACCAAGCCAATAGATGAAGAAGGAGCGAAAAGTTTGAAAGGTTTGGAGTCTCCAAACTTTAAGGGATTAATAAAGGTACGGTACTGATGCACGTTTCCTATTAAAAAACCATCATTATTGAACACGTGTTGAAAAGACAAGCCCATCAATGATCTTGAAATCCCACGGACACACGCCAACTCAACTTCGACTGTTGAGTGAATAGGATTCTCCAGTTTGCCACGGCGGCCCAAAATCCAACCTTTGACGGACCAAACTATTCATTCCTACGGAACTCTAGATTAAGGGGCTTGTAAATATTTGGGATATTTGGGCCGGCCCAGCAAGTCGGCACATGAAGTAAGGAACGGTGGCATAACGACCGCTAAGGGAATCATTAGCCCAACTCGGATATGAACAGACATAGACGGATCCTGCAAGTCGATGCATAAGACGTTACGAGTAAACCCTTAATGTTCCACCCATTTCGGACGTAACTGTCGAGCGCAGACCAGAAGGCCCCGTTGTTATGGGGGTTACGGTTCTTTAAACCAAAATGGCGGGAGTTACAACAGTTCGCTCATTATGGGGGGAATCCAAGGTCCCTCCAACAATGAGCGAAATTATGGCTCCAATAGTGTAGCATGGAAATTTGTGAAACTAAATCCATTAATTGACTAAGCTCATATTTTAAACAGAGTTGCCACCGCGCTTTATTGTTTCCAAAATAAATGGGATAAAGGGCGAAATAAAACCCACAGAAGTTTTTAAAATCAAAACTAATAAAATTATCAGAGATTCTGGTACGGAGGGTTTGTTATGCAAGGGGGATGTTTTAAGCACCCCTCCCATCTACGGTACTCCGTAGGTACCTTTTTAATGTTTATTATTGTTATAAAATGCCTTTGTGTTTTTTGTTTAAATAGAGTGGGAGGATGAGAAAAGAAGATTTTAAAAGTGAGCTCGATAAGACATCGCATCTTAGGCCTACATACCCCTTAAGTGCAATTGGAAAGTTAGAGCTTTTGTAGTTCCTCTTAAAAGGAAAAATAAAAGAGCCAAGTCGCAAACCTAATGGTAGTGACTAAAATCTTTTTGGGTGTTGAGCTTTAAAAATACTCAACGGGTTTTTAAAATCTTAACCTTTAAAATACTTAACAAGTTTTAATAAAAGGAGCCAAGCTTTAACAATACAAGGCTAGGGTTTAATAAAAGAAGTTGGTTAAGCTTTAACAATACAAAACGAAGGGTTGATTAAAAAATGTTGAGTTTTAACAATACAAAACCATTTTCAAAACAAGTGGGGTGCAAATATTTAATAATACTAAGCATAAAGTAAAATAGTTTGGAAAAGAGAATGAGTACCTTGACAATTTTAGTCAATACCATTCTCATTCCTTTGGAGTATTAGGCAACAACTTAAGCAATAAAATCATGAATACCTCAAGTGATGTGTGTGATAACGTGTGTATCATAAAGGCAAACAAGTGAGTATAACAAAGATATCAATGTATAAGACTCAAATGTAAATGGTTTAAGGACAAGAGAAAGTTTATACCTTTGAATCAATTCATGTATAAATGAATATGATGAATGGTGGATGGATATCTCATGCATGTGGTTAATAAACAAAGTATATATACAATGATAATACTATAAACAAGGTATAAATATACAAAAAGTCAACATGTATATACACACAAGTGGGGAAGGATCAAAACTATAAGTTATATTGATATGGTTGAAGCTAAAGATCAAAGATGTTTCAATTTAGGGTTTTGAAATTAGGGTTTCGAAACTCCTGAATCTAATTGATTTTAAGTTTGATTAAAAGGCCAAATCTTAAAGGAGGATTGCTCTAAGGGAACATGGCATCATTAAAGTTGATTTTAACCTAGCACTAATTAACTAACACAAAATATTAACAAGTTACTTGGTGGAAAAAGTCAAAAGAAATTATTTAAAAAGATTTTTAAAACACATAAAAGACTTGTTTTTGATTTAATTTTAAAATGACCAAATAATAAATATTTTTTAGATTTTTAAAATATATTCATAAAATAGAAAGGTTAAATAAGAAGTGTGCAAAAAATCACTTAAAAATAAGTTGATTTGCTATCTTAATCAATTAACTAAATTTGCAAAAGAAATAAAGGAAATCTATTTTAATATATAAAAATCAATTACCACCAAATTCCCTTAATTACCCTAATCACAGTCAATTAAAGATGGTTTTGCATACCCCTGAGAGTAATTACACATCTAAACATAATTAAATTGCAGCAGCCCTAATTATTTGAAATCCTTTTATTGGAACACGCTATATTCCATCATCACATGCTTTTAGTTTCCCAAGCATTGAAAAATACACTGTTTTTACTCTGAAAAGACATTGGAAACATATCAATCGTTTCTCATTCTTCTTCTCCTATTCATCCCCTATATTAAATCATCTTCACTTCCTCTCAAAGTTATTTTCGTCCTTCCCTCTTCCACTGTCATCTTCAAAACCGATTCAATTTTGTTTCCCATTCTTATTTTTTTCTTAAATCGTGACTGATCCATTAAAAAGCATCATCATTCAGCATGAGAACCGTAAATTCATCCTTTATCAAAACCATGGCAAACTCTTTCCAATTTCTTCATTTAATTTTGACTGCTTTAAGATTTCTTATTAAAACCCACAACATAATCTCCAACTATTCAAACCTTCTGAAACCCTAATCTTTCATTTTCTCCTCCCAAACCAACAATGCTTTCGAAACCTCCAAAGGTAATTTCTTTAATTTTTTTTTTGCTTTTCATCGATCAGATTTTACTTTTTACTTTTTTGAATTGATAAGTCTTTTTAAAATATTTTTATTAAAAAAATATTTTTAACGAATTAATGAGAGAAAAATGATTTTTTTTACTGTTTTGTTTAGACTTAAATATAAGGAAAATGAAGTCTTTATGCTGAGAAATCTGGAGGAATTTGATTTTTGTTAAATGTTGACAGAAAAATCAGTGTTGTACTCAAATGTTGATAATTTTAGAAATTAAGGTGTTTGATTTTGGAAGTATACTTAATTCCCATTAAATTTAAAATTGTTGGTGATTGATGTTGTTACCGTGAGAATTTTGTTATCTTTTTTTCTCACATATTTACTTTTCTTTATTTGTTTGTTTGATTTTGTTGTTGTGTTGAATTTACTCAAGTCTTTGTGAACTGAGTTTGGATCCAGTAATATATCTGATATCACCACAAAATATTCCACTTCTCTATTATTTTTTCTACTATTAAACTTTATAATTACTATTGTGGTACCAGATGTTTTGCAGTATCAAAATTTTGAATAATACAGTCACACTAATATGCTCATAAATGGCAAAAAAAAATGGCACAACTGTTAGTTTTATGTTACAGATGTTTTATGTTTCTGATAAAAGTATTTAATCATTGTGATTTTATGTTACAGATGTTTTATGTTTCTGATAAAAGTATTGAATCATTGTGATTGCTGCAGTGCATGCCAATCTGCTTTGCAAGGAAAGCATGATCGTTCTTATTACAAGTTATCCATCATTATTCCAGCCTATAGGAATTAATACAGATATATGATTCTATGCATAGCCAACACAGATTCACATTATTATGCCGATTTTCAATGGCCTGTTAATAGTGGTGGAGCCTATACGAATTAATGCAGGTGGCTTTTTAAATCTTTTGCAAGTTGAAGGCTATTTTTGATTTCTATGATGTGATTATAAATATGATTGGCTTTTTAAATCTTTTGCAAGTTGAAGGCTATTTTTGATTTCTATGATGTGATTATAAATATGATTATTAATATTTCATTACTACAAGTTAAACACCAACATCTTTTAATAAAAATTCCAATTACTCTAATAAAATAATTATTAAATCAATTAAATGATATGTAATATTTTAACTAACCTGATATAAATGAGATGGAATATATAATTGAAGATAAATAATGAGGTTTAAATATGTTTAATTGTATTGCAATATGTTGTTTATATATAGATTATAAGACTTATAAATAAGTAAATAATTGATACTATACCCTACCATTTTGATGTTTTTTTATTACATAATTGAGTATAATTATTCTATTGTTTTAAGGGATTTTTTCATTACCCTTAAACGTAATCACAATTTCTAAATGTAGATTTTATGAAAGGATTGTAGTAATATTTTTCTAACCTTAATATTAAAGACTCATTATTATAATAAAAATATATAATGGGTGGATATGGGATAATGGGAAATGAGTCCCTGTAAAATAATTATTCTATTAATGGGATGTAGTAATATTTTTTTAACCATCTATCAATTTGATTTATTTGTGATATTCTTTTAAAAAAAATAATATATTAACTTCCATTACAAACACTATTAAAATATAATAAATATTATTAAAATTATATTTTACCAAAATATTTTAATATTATATTTTACGGTTTATATTATACACGTATGATTTTAATAAAGTGAGATAAGAATATCATATACCTGATAAAAAATGATATATATTATTATTATTACATGATACAAATAAAAATAAAATTGACATGAAAAAATGTTAGCATTTATTTATGATAAGATGTTAACATTTATTCTAAAAGTTGATACATATATTTGTTTTTATTAAAAAACATGAGAAAATTATGATTGATGAATAAACAATTTTTTTTATGAAAGACACAAATTTATTTCTTTTTTATATTTAAAACAAAAGGCCAAGATATCAACTATTATATATTTATTTACTATTTATAAAAATATTATATATAAGTAGTGTACATCCTCATATTTAATTCTTTAAAAAAAACTTTTAATATATTTAATTGAAAAAAAATTGGTACATGAATTTCACGGGAGAGTTTAAAATTGGGATTGCAATTTTCTCACATAAAATTTCAAAAGGAAGGATAAGATTTTACGGGAGAGTTTGACTACGATTCTCTCATATAAAAATTTCGCCAAAAATAAAGTGTCTTCATGGTTCAGAGGACCATCTTAAATACCAATAAATTAAATATATGATTCACTGAAGTTCAATGGAGAGTTAAAAAAGGATTAGGATTTGATTTAATTCATAAATTAAATATGATTTTTCAATTTATTTATTTCAATCTAAATAAAAAATTAACTACACACAAATAATTATAAAATGCATTAAATATACTTTCTTTGTTTTTCATGAAAAACACAATTTTCATAGGGGCATCTGTCATACCCTAATTTTTGACCCCCCTGAGATGACATATCTTCAGGATTTTCATCAGGTCAAAGCAAGTACCCAGAGCAGTCACTTCTTCATTTGGCATTTAATCAAGGATGTTCAAAGACAAGAAAACTCAGGCAAAGGATCAATCAGTAGAAGGATTAGTCTCTAACATAATCATAGGACTCAAGAGCTTCATTTTTTTTCACCTATGATTGATTAGACACCCAGTCCTCTGAGTACAGATTTACTCAGGTCACCAGACTAGGGTTTTTGAGCCTATCAAGGACTGAAATCAGGGATCACCTTTGGGAAACCCTAAAAAGATCCAGGACATCTATTAAATACTTCAATCATCTTCAAATGATCCATACAATAAGATCCACTGGACATCACACCTCAATTCAAGATCCACAGTCATCAATTTCATCTGGTCGACAATTAGGGTTTTTAACCTAATTCATCTGGATAGTTGACTTTTAATCAGGGCATGGATCCAAAACTCAAGACATGATTCAAGAACCTCTACTACCTCAATATAACCCATTTACATCACTCATTTGAGGAGAAGATCTTAATTCCACACAAAAGTCCAAAATCTCACCTTATCTGGAAAAAGTCAACTGTATGGGATCACCTTTGACTTTTAAGATTTTTGGTCAAACCATGACTTTCAAGGATCAATATCATCAATATATGGATATTAAAGTCATTTGACCAAAGAAATTCAAGAAGAATCTTCAAGGAGCAAAAAGTCGGGAATTAGGGTTTTTGAGGGCATTGTGGGAACTCAAAATTTCACCTACACAACTCAAAAAACTTCCAACATGAAAGTTGTAGATCTTGCAAAATAAAACAACATCTTACAATGGAACTTTTTTCAAAAGATCAATCATTTAAGAGATTTGGGAATTTTGAAGTTTTAGGTCATAAACACTTAGAAAATTTTTCAAGTGTTTTTAACCTAGTTTTCTTCCAACTTTGGCCTCATTTTTCACAAATTTGCCAAAGGATTCTGAAGGAACCATAAACTAATGATTTGAAGTAGATGTTTAGGGCTTTCCAAATTGTGTTCAACCTTCTCCAAATTCATTTTGAGCTAAGAGTTATGCTTGTTCAAAGTTGGCCTCATGAAGTGAAATTATAGGTCATGTACAATTTGAAACTTTGCAATTTTGTGCATTTTGCTTCACTAAGTGATGCTACACGACCTCTAATGCATCTGAAAACATGCCATGCATCCAAATTCATCATTGCATAAGGATTAGAGAAGATTCCCAAAAACAAAGGCATGTGATAATGTAATGATTGCATTTTTTGAATTTATGGCAAATGATGAATCATCAAGGAATCTTGTTCTAAGCCAACTAGAACTCTCCTCTGAATCAGAAATGTTCCCTTAGATCATACAAGATCAATGGTTGGGGAAGCTAGCCCGAAAATGCATCATTGCATTTAGGATCTTTTCAAATTTTCTTCTTGGCTAAGAAACCAAACTCACTACACTAAGCAAGCTTGCTATGTTCAATTGCTCTGAGCCATTTGCCTATAAATAGAGGGCTCTTTCTCCTTCAGAAAACACACCAAAGCAACATAATTCTTGCTTTCTCTCTTCTTTCTTCATACTTACGGTTTTCAAAGGTTCTTTGGCAAGAAGACTTGGATTCTTCAAACCAGAGCTCTTCCTTTGGAATTAAGTATTCAAACACCTTAGGGGAGTCATTTAGAGGTGATCCAAACCTCTGAAACACTTCTGGGCGTGAAGAATCATCATCTTCACCTCTCACTTGGAGCTGTTGCAGTTGGGGTCGAGCAAGAAGTTCTGGGCACTTTCAGTCCAAGCCAGGCATCTCAACACCTTCCAAAGGAGTCATTGAAGCTATCTGGATCGTTACAACAGTTCTGTAACACCTTTTGATCAGAGCTAAATCTTCATTTTTCAGGTAAGTTTCAAAAGCTTCAAACTCTATAATTCACGCATGATAAATTTAAAATGAAGTTACCAGTTGGTTTCTGCACCTTCATAGATCATTAGCCCTCAATCAATTGCATCAAATCATGCATATATGGTATTTCATGTTTAATTCCAGTTTTAGGGTTCTTAGTGTTCATGCTTGCGAATTTTATGTTAAACTGAAAATAAATAAAATTAAAGGACACCATCATAATCCTCGTCCAAAAACGAGTAAAATCCATCTTTACATCTTTGGATTTGGTTGAGAATTGAGAGAGATACGATTTCCAGAAATTCAAAAGCTTGAGGTTGAAGATGAAGATGGTGGCGCCATTTTTTGAATTTCCCAGAAACGAGTTTATTTTATTTTGAATGATAGGTGTGTCACTTACGAATTCATCGTAGTGTCCCAATGGTTACAGCGCGCGTCCAAACTCTTGCCATGCCTTAGGTCTGGGGTTCGATCCCCCCCTCAGACCTTTTGTCCATTTTATTTTTTTCAAATCTTTTTCATGCTTTGCTTTCACATATAATCACATGGGCACCTCTGCTAGGTGTGTCACTTACGAATTCATCGTAGTGTCCCAATGGTTACAGCGCGCGTCCAAACTCTTGCCATGCCTTAGGTCTGGGGTTCGATCCCCCCCTCAGACCTTTTGTCCATTTTATTTTTTTCAAATCTTTTTCATGCTTTGCTTTCACATATAATCACATGGGCACCTCTGCTAATCAGTCCACGCGCGTGGCTCAGTTGGTAATTGTTTTGTTGGATAACCAAGAGGGCGTGAGTTCAACCCTTGGTGAGACCAAACCATATTTTTTACTACTATTTTTCTTCCATTTTTTTATCAACTTTACACAATTATTTAACCTATCAAATTAATTCATTTTCACTTCATTTTTCACACACTTGTTATTTAATATACCTATTTTATGAATAATCAAAAAAATCATAAAAATATTATTTATTTCATGTATTTTAATTAGGTTTAAAATAGTATGTTTTAAATGTTTTCTTAAACACTTTAAAATATATATTTTCATTTTGTTTTAACCTAATTACTTTGTGGATAATTTTATGATAAAACCCTAATTATTTAGGTCTTAATTAGGTATAGATTTCATCTTTGCCTTAATTAAGTTGACTTTTGTCAATATTCAAAACAGTTTTCAATCTCTGATTAAACAGATGATTAAGGTTTTCAAACAACAAAACCTTATATCATTTCAATCATTTCCAACTGTTTCTCATAAACAGTAAATCATTTTTTAAGTGGGCCTCTAATAGAGTGTAAGTCCCAACACCTTTTTCTTTTCATAGTTTGTTTTCAAAAACTGTATTTTCAAAATCTCCTTTCTGTTTTCAAAACATTCTTCTGGTATTTGAAGGGCATTATTCCCGGTGAAACTCTTCAGATACCTATGTGACCTTTGTCCATCTTCACTTCTTCTGTTTTCAAAAACTCTTTACTGTTTATCATATATATTCAACTGTTATCCATCAATTGCTGGTAAGGCTTTGTACATACTTCTTCAAAGGCCTCCACTCCATCCAGGTTAGGCTTTACAAGCTTTCAATTTATAGTCTTTATTTAAATTACTGTCAAATATAAATTGTGCATATATTTGTTTAGAACTATGTTTGAGTGTAAACCCTAGGACAGTTAAACTATATATATATATATATATATATATATTATAGGAATATGGCCTAGGATTGAGAATGTCTTCCCGGTGAAGGCTCTTTCCTAATTAGAGATCTGTAGTTCAAACCCCCAAGATGAATTATTCCCGGTGAAACATCTTGGCAAAAACCTTAGAATCCAAAAAATAGGACACATCCACCCAAAGAGGAATTATTCCCGGTGAAACCTCTTATCCATTTGCTTAAAGCCAAAATAAGTTCAAAACTACATAGCTTTCTCTTGTGCTATAACAAGGACCCTCGATGACCCTCGATTAGCCTCCTCTTGGGCTTTGTACAAGGACCCACAGGCTTCTTAAAAGCATTTTCAGCTTCCTCTTGAGCTTGTATACAAGGACCCACCAGGTTTCTTACAAACATAGGAACAGGTCTTTAGTCACCTTTTAACATACCCTGGTGAGTTTCTTCCAATTTAAACCAGACTTTAAACAAGCTAAGTTTGTCTCAATTTTACATTGAGTACACCTTTTGGAATGAGAGACATGGACAGTCTCTGTCACCCTTATCTTCATCAATTTTCCTTAGCAGAGTCTAGGATCCATGTTTGCTTATCCTCAGCAAGTGTCAGCCTTCATCTTGGGCTTTAAACAAGAAGTCTCACTAGATAATCTTTCTGCCAATCATCTTAATAAAAACCCCTGGAAAGGGTTAGCCTCCAAATCATTTCTTTCATCTTAATAAAAACCCCTGGAAAGGGTTAGCCTCCAAAATCACTTCTTCAAAAACCAAATATTCATTTCTCTTAGGAGATAATTTCCCCAAAAGAGTCAAAACCCCTAGAAAGGGTCAGCCTCCAAAAACATGACAAAAATCAGTCTTTTAACAGACAATTTCTCCAGCTGAGTCAAAATCCCTGGAAAGGGTTAGCTTCTAAAAATCAGTCTTTTAATAAATAAATCCTTCAATAGAGTCAAAATCCAACAAAAACAGTTAGCCTCAACCTTGGGCTTCATACAAGGCACCAAAATAATAAAACTCCCTGTTAATAGTCAGCCTCAACCTTGGGCATTGTACAAGGCAGATAATAGAGTCTCCCCTAGTGAGTCCTTCATTGTTCAGTAGCCACAACCTTGGGCTTTGTACAAGGCAGATAAACCATATTTCATGTGTCAAAGATTCCTAACATCTAGGATCTTTTCCCATAGAGTCATCCATACTCAGTTTATTTAAGAGTCCGCCACAATCTTGGGCTTCATACAAGGCAGAAAATAATATTTCCCCTAGTTAGAGTCAGCCTCAATTCTGGGCTTTGTACAGAACACCAAATAAAACCCATCAAAATAGATTTTCCCTAAGTAGAGTCAGCCTCAATTCTGGGCCTTGTACAGAACACAAAAATTCCTTGTAATTAATCCTCAGTGGAGTTTTCTCCCAGAGTCATAAATAATAATCAATCAATCAAAAAGCCTCAAGCTTGGGCCTCATACAAGCCAGTTAAAAAAATCAAATCTTTTATACAGTAGATAGACATAGCTTATCTCTAAGAGAGATCTTTCCTCTATCTCACCACATTCAAACAAACAGACATTACACATTTCAATTTCAATCAAAGTCTCCCATTTAGGACTCTGAAAGACATGCTCTGGCACATCCCCAGACTTGTACACTTTCCCTAATTTGGACGAGCATCTTTCTTTCATTCAAGAGATACTAGCATACTTGCAAACACACAAGTAAGGTCACTCTCTTAATGAAATGAATTCAATCATTCTGTCACTCTTTTAAAATGTTTGTGGTGGAATAGTAGAAATACCTCTCTATAAAGATGACTTCATGTCTCTTTACTGTAAACAGAGATTTAATTCAAGCTTCAAGCTTGAGCTTCAAGCAAGGCACCCAAAAATAATTAATAATCAATTAGTTCCCTGAACTACATCAAGCTCTGACTTCCATTAGGGATATGTAGGCATGAGGTTCACAAGGAATCTCAGCGAGCTAATAAAATACCAAAAATAGTCTGTCTGTCTGTCTTTCTTTTATTCAATTCAATTCCTTCTCCTAACACAAAGGAGAAACTTTCCCAATAATCATTAGCAGCACAAACACATTTAGACACAGAGAAGGTTCCTGTAGAGTACTACAGATACGTAGGGTGTTTAAACACTTCCCTATGTATAACCGACCCCCCGGACTCCAGAATTTCTAGTCTAGGTGAATCCCCACACTTAGCAAACTCCTAGGGTTTAGTTGAGATCTTTTTTTCCCTTTCCTACTCGTAGGACAATAAGAAAGTTCGTGTGATATCGTAGGAAGAACTGAAATAAAATTCATCCCGCCACGGGCGCATTCTCCTTCCAAATTTCGCGTGAAGGGTCTAGCGTGCCGTCCTCCCAAGTGAAACGGAGAGGTAAAAAAACGACACCACAGAAAAATGGCGACTCTGCTGGGGATATAAGTGTTAAAAACCTTGGTTTTTCATCCAAGCCAATGGTTGACCTGTTGCTGGTCCTGCCCCAATGAGGAATTAGGGATGCCAAATTCCCCCTCAAACAAGAGAGGTCCTGCCTAACCTCTGTGTCATTTCATGTGTTTGCTGCATTTATATTTGTTTATTTTGTTTATTCTGTATCGGGAAAGGGCTTGATTCCCCCTTGTGGTGAGAAATCCTATACCCGGATTTGAGTGCAACATAAGATAGGATGGAGGATGTCTTCCTGGTGAAGACCCTCTAATCTTGGTTCACAATTCTACTCTTGGGATTTGCCTGGCTGGTTGTGATTAACTGCGCCACTGCATTCCGAGACTGATTTGTACCAGGAGGACCTAGAAACACATTAACCCCACTTAAAGCCTTTTTTAGGACGTAGAGCGGTGATTACGAAAGTAATTGTCACGCAGATACTACACTCAGAGAAAACTCTCTTATAGATACCAATCAACATATCTTTAAGGTTGAGCAAAAACTCTGAGACCCCTAGAACCCGTTCTACAGGTACAAAAATCCTTAACCTTAGTTTACCATTGGGGCGGGGATTGCGTTTGGACTTCATGACCACTATACCCTTCAACGCCATGTTTGTTTAAAACTCTTGTGTGTGCATTCATGCATTCATGCATCATTCATTAATAACAACTAAAAACAAAAGAGTCTTTTTCGAGTCGTTTTTCAAGGAAACTAAATAACGAACATTTTGAACTTCATAGAAAGAGAGAAACGGAGAAAGGACTTAAGGATATATACCATGGATTACGGAAGAAAGAGAGCTAGGAAATACACCTTCAAGATTTCCCAGGTCGAGGAACTGGGAAAGCTCGGAAAACTGGTGGTTAACCCCCAGGCTTTCAAGGAGAAGTATGGAAAACTTCTGCCTTTGCTCAATACCAACATTCTGGATGGGATCCTTCCCACCTTGGTATAGTTTTACGATCCAACGTATCACTGCTTCACCTTTCCAGATTATCAGCTCATGCCTACGTTGGAGGAGTACTCTCGTCTGATTGGAATACCCGTGTACGCGCAAGATCCGTACTCCGGTTTGGAAAAGAATCCTGACGACATTATCATTGCTGCAACTACTCCTTTGAACATAGTCGACATCAGAACTCATATGGTGAGTAGAGGAGGAATTCAAGGATTGCCCTCCAAATTCCTGTTTGATCAAGCTCGGTACTTCGTCAGCATCCAAGATATGAGCGCTTTTGAGGAAATCTTGGCTTTGCTTATCTACGGATTGTTTTTGTTCCCTAACATTAACGATTTCGTCGACATCGACGCAATTAAGATCTTCTTAATTGGAAATCCAGTTCCAACCTTGCTTGCGGATGCTTATCACTCTGTGCATTCAAGAAACCTGCAGCGAGGAGGATTAATCACATGATGCGTACCGTTGTTATACGAATGGTTTGTTTCGCACCTGCCAAAGTCTAGCACTTTCTGGAATATGAGGGATGGCCTTTACTGGTCACAGAAAATCATGTCCCTCACTCATACGGACATTGAGTGGTGTAGTCCTGACAACGACGAAACCAAGATCATCTTCAGTTGCGAAAATTTTCCCAACATACCCCTTATTGGAACTAAGGGAGGAATCAGTTACAATCCAGCTTTAGCCCGTCGTCAATACGGCTATCCCATGAAAAACATTCCAAGTAACATCCAATTGGAGGGTCTGTTCTTCAAGAACATCGACGATCATGGCAACATGCTGAAAAAGGAAATTGTCCAAGCCTGGCGTCTTGTTCACAGCAAAGGGAGAAGATTGTTAGGAAAACATCTTTGCATCTCCCTGGATCCTTACCTTTAATGGGTACGCGTCAGAGCATTCAAGCTCAGGATGCCATATCAACATCAAGAACCCATTCCCCTAAGGGAACCAATTTACCTTTTCTCCACCGATGTTGAAAAACTACAAGCGGCATTAAACAAGGTATGCCAAGAAAGGAATGCTTGCAGGAACAAGTATCGAATCGTCAACACGGAAAACGTTGAGATTCATAACATCCTAAGAAGGAAGGATGAGTTACTTGAAGTGCTCGATCAACAAGTATCCCAAACATCACTTTCTCATCATATCCCTCCTGCTTCCTGGATTATTGATCAGCTCACGTCAGAGAACGCTCAGCTCAAGAAACATAAGAAGATGTTAGAACGTGAAGTCGGCTCTTCGTCAAAGTTTTAGAGTCCTTTCTCTCAGTTTCTCTGTATTTCCCTTTTCAAAGTGTGTAAAAAACGGCGTTTTCGCTTAATTAATAAAAGTTTGATGTTTCATAACGTAATTATGGTGTTTCCTTGAAAAATATTAACTTAATTGCATATCATACATCGCTTTAGTCGTACGCACTGACACGAGAATTGTCGCGGATCTAATAGTAACTTTCCTTTCTCCAGAAAGAGAGGAGGAGAAGGAGGTGAACCAAGACTTTCAAGCTGTCTCATCCATACAACACTCGTTCAAGTCACAAGAAAAGAATGGAAGACTTTGAGCAAGAGAATGGAGAACTCAGAGAAGAGGTTAATACTCTCAAAGATGCTATTGAAAGACTCAATAGTATGGTAGAAGCCCTGGTAGTTGCACAGAATTGACCAACGCCAGAAGAACCGCAAAGGACTGTGGTTTCCGAGATTGTTTCTACTCCTATTCCTCAGTATACCATGCCACCCAACCGACCTTGGGGCATGCCGTATAACTTTATTCCAAAAGGGTACATACCCCCAGTTTCTGAAGTTCCAAGAGCTACAATGGAGATACAACCACCAGAGGGTTACAAACCTCTGGAAATTGAAGTTCCAAGAGCAACGGCAATGAGTTTCACACAACAGAATGCTGAGATTTCAAGATCTGCTGTCATGGCTTCTCCACAGCCCATTATGCATACTTTTCCTCCACAGGGCGGACAAGTATATCATCACGCTCCCAGTGAGGACGCTGGCGTGTATGAAAGATTGGACGAGTTCCAGGAACAGTTTCTGCAAATGCAGAAGGAACTCAAGACTCTTCGAGGACAAGATCTATTTGGAAAGAATGCTGCAGACCTCTGTCTGGTTCCAAATGTTAAGATTCCTCACAAATTCAAAGTACCAGATTTCGAGAAGTACAAAGGGAATTCATGCCCACAAAGTCACCTCGTAATGTACGCTCGAAGAATGTCAACTCAGACTGATAATCAACAATTACTCATTCATTATTTTCAAGACAGCCTGACTGGTGCTGCACTCAAATGGTACGTGAACTTGGAAAGTTCAGAGATTCGTACTTTTCGAGACCTCGGAGAGGCCTTCGTCAAACAGTATAAGTACAATCTGGATATGGCTCCCGACAGAGATCAACTCCGGGCCATGACTCAAAAGGATAGAGAAAGCTTCAAGGAATACGCTCAGAGATGGCGTGAAGTTGCTGCTCAAATTTGTCCACCACTTGAAGAAAAAGAAATGACAAAAATCTATCTCAAAACTTTGAGTCCATTTTACTACGGACGAATGGTTGCAAGTGCACCAAGTGATTTTACCGAGATGGTAAACATGGGTGTACGTTTAGAAGAAGCAGTTCGAGAAGGACGCTTGAACAAAGAACCAGAATCTTCTATTGGTCCAAGGAAGTATGGAAGTTCTTTCCAGAAGAAAAAGGATCAAGATGTCAGCAATGTCTTGCACAAAATCAAGAAGAAATTTCAACCTCAAGTTGCAGCAATAACTCCGGTTGTTAACTCAGCGCCAGCTTATCAACCTCAGGTCTCGCAACAACAAATTCAACAAAGGTCACAGCAACCTCAGCAGCAGGTTCGACCTCCAAATTACAACAATCGGGCTCCAAGGTATCCTGCCTTTGACCCAGTACCAATGCCGTATGCGGAATTATTTCCAACATTAGTGGCAAAAGGACTCATTCAGACAAGGAGTCCTCCAAATCCTACAAACAGTTCCTCACCATGGTATAAGGCTGACCAATCTTGTCCCTATCATCAGGGGGCACCAGGTCACAATATTGAGATTTGTTTCTCTTTCAAGATTGACGTCCAACGATTAGTGAAGAGCGGAATGCTATCCTTCAACGATACTAGTCCAAACGTCCAAGCAAATCCTTTGCCGCAGCATAAAGAAGCTTCAGTAAATCTGATAGATCAACACCCTAACGTCATTCAAATCTACGACATTCGTCAGATAGGAAAATCTTGTCAAGATGCACGCTAAACAAGCTGGGTACGGCCATGTACCACCTCACAACTACTTCACATGCGATATTTGTCCAAAGAATAATCAAGGATGTGCCGTAGTTCAAGCTGCATTACAAGAACAAATGGACTTAGGATGGATTCAACATATCCGAGTCAGAACTGAACATGACATCAACATGGTTCAAGGATGTCCAGGAGAATACAAAATCTACAAAGTTGAAGATCTTGAAGGATCGGTAGTCAGGTTCCATAAAACTTTAAATGGACTTGCCTACTTTGGAACAGATTTCCACGCTTACAGTAGATGCAGAATCTGTCGAAGAAATTCACGAGGATGTTTGCGTGTTCGCAACGACATTCAAAAATTGATGGATGATAATACCATTACAGTTCTTGCCAACAGAGAAGATGATGAAGTCTTTACCGTATCTCCTCAAATTAATCAAGTTGAACCAATGCAAGTCAAATACGACAGCAGGAAGACAGCAATTGCTCCGTTAGTCATCTACTTACCAGGTCCTGTACCGTATGAGTCCAGCAAGGCTATACCATACAAGTACAATGCTACATACATTGAAAATGGTAAGGAAATACCATTACCGTCTGTTGTCAACATTGCTGATGTTAGTCGAGTCACCAGAAGTGGACGAGTCTTCAACAGAACAACAGAAAATGTGGAGAAACCTTCGGAGGAAGTATCACATAGGCAAGACAATCATCCGACCAATGCTGTTCAAGCGAAAGAAAATGATGAGATCTTGAAGTTAATCCAGAGGAGTGAATACAACATTGTAGATCAATTACTACATACTCCGTCTAGGATTTCTGTCCTCTCCCTGCTATTGAGTTCTGAAGCTCATAGGGAAGCTCTACAGAAAGTTTTGGAACAAGCTTTTGTAGAACCTGGCGTTACAATAAGCCAATTCAACAACATCGTTGCCAACATCTCCGCCGGAACTAACCTAAGTTTCTGTGACGAAGATCTTCCTGAAGAAGGAGTAGACCATAATCTTCCACTTCACATCTCAGTTGGCTGCATGGGTGATACACTCACATGAGTCCTAATAGACAATGGGTCCTCTCTCAACGTCATGCCGAAATCAACATTGTCAAGATTATCTTTCGAAGATTACCCTCTAAGAAAAAGTCATGTCATCGTCAAAGCATTTGATGGATCAAGAAAGTCAGTTTTTGGAGAGGTAGATCTTCCCATAACTATTGGACCTCAGACGTTCAAAATCACTTTCCAAGTTATGGATATTCCAGCATAATACAGTTGTTCGCTAGGTCGCCCATGGATTCATGAGGCTGGGGCAATTACTTCAACACTTCATCAGAAACTGAAGTTCATAAGAAATGACAAATTAGTAACCGTATGTGGGGAACGAGCTCTGATCGTCAGCAACCTGTCATCATTCTCCGACATAGAACCAAAAGAAGTTGTTGGAACTAAATTCCAAGCACTTTCCTTGGATAAGGAAAAAGGAAAGGAGAAAGCAGCGTTTATCTCTTCATACAAAGATGCAATCCAAGTTGTAAAGGATGGCACTACCAGTGGTTGGGGGCACATTAATAGTCCTACCAACAACAAGAACAGAACAGGAGTTGGATTCTTTCCAACATCATCAAAAGCTATCCCAGGGATTGAGGTAGTTCTCCCAATTCAAGAAACTTTCTGCAGTTGAGGTTTTCTTCAACCTGTTCAACAAACAGTCAATACCATCGGTACGGAAAACACCGATGAAGAGGAATGGTTATCCTATCTTAACAAAGCAGGATACATAGCCCTATCAGAGTCTGAATCACCTTGCTGTTATCCGACTAAAGGATCTGAAAGTAAGACTCGACCAAGCAGTGATGAAGTTACAAACAGCTTTACCACCAGAAGTCATGATTCATCAGAAGAAGTTCCTCCTATCCCCGAAGAAACCTGGGATACATTAGGAGAACCAAGCGGAAAATTAGACTACATGGTGAAATACTCCGCCCCTGAAAGTTCAAGAATCTCTCTTGAAGATATTGTTCCAACTGGATGGAATAGTGATTTTGAGTACCTCTCTCAGCCAAAAGAGTTGTATAACCCTTGCTATTCATCATCATCGACTGGTGAAATCATCATTGAGGATTATATCCCGAAGTCACCTTCCGAGGCTACGGATCTAGAGTTCACATATCTAGTCAATGCCATCTTGGGAGAAGAGCAAGACCAAAATACAGAAGAGGATGATCTCGAAAGTGTCTCCGACAACGAGTCTCTCCATTCAGAAGATTGGAAGTTTCCTCAAAAGAAAGTTCGACATACTCCACTTGGAAATGGGTATGCTCACACCGCTCAGTCTGCTGAAGTAGAAGAAGATCGTCTGAGTGTTGCAAAGACAGTGATTGGTAAATCAAGACCTACCACAGGCCAGCTTAAGCCTAAGGTTCCAGATTAACTAGTGCACAATGGGGTTCGCCACTATTGGACAGCTGTTGAAGTTACAACTGTTGTTCGTACTCCTAAGTAGGAACTTTCACCGTTATTTTGTCCTCTCACCATAGCCCAGGGTGAAGAGATGTTTCATAAGGCTTTGCATTTTACTATTTCTTAGGAAAATGTCCCTCTTTGCTTCGCCCAAAGCAATAGAGTTTTGTTTTATAGGGTCTTTGTTTCAAGAAATGACTGTTAATAAATAAAAATGTCATTCTGTTCCTTCGTTTAGTTTTCCCTTTTCTTTTTTCGGAAATTGGTAATCCTAAAAAAAAACACCCTTAAAAAAAACATCAAAAATTCCATTAACTGCATACACCGAGTCTTCCCTCGTTGTCTAAATAAAATTTATCACACATATGCAGATTAATCATAAAATACCCCGTTGAAACGTGCGATCGTATGACTTCTCCAAGCTTTGAGTTTCCTGTATTCGAGGCAGAGGAAGAAGAAGACGAAGAAATATCAAAGGAGATTTCACGATTACTTCAACAAAAGGAAGAGGCCATTCAGCCATACAATGAGCCTCTAGAGATCATTAACCTTGGTTCCGATGGAAACAGAAAAGAGGTTAAGATTGGAGCTTCGCTCAGTTCAGAGATCAGAGAGAGTTTGATACAACTGCTCAAAGAATTCTCAGATGTCTTCACTTGGTCTTATCAAGATATGCCAGGGTTGGATACCAGTATAGTAGAGCATCACTTGCCATTAAAAGCAAAATGCCCTCCGGTCAAGCAAAAATTGAGAAGAACTCATCCGAAGATGGCCATGAAAATCAAAGAGGAAGTTCAAAAGCAGATCAACGCAGGTTTCCTCGTCACTTCAGAATACCCTCAGTGGTTAGCTAACATTGTTCCCGTTCCTAAGAAAGACGGAAAAGTCCGCATGTGCGTCGACTACAGAGATTTGAACAAAGCTAGCCCTAAGGATGATTTTCCTTTACCACATATTGATATGTTGGTAGACAGTACAGCAAAATCCAAAGTTTTCTCGTTCATGGACGGATTTTCAGGATACAACCAAATCAAAATGGCACCTGAAGACATGGAGAAAACAGCTTTCATCACCCCCTGGGGCACGTTCTGCTATCGTGTTATGCCTTTTGGACTAAAGAATGCAGGGGCAACTTATCAAAGGGCCATGACTACGCTTTTCCACGACATGATGCATAAAGAAGTGGAAGTCTATGTGGACGACATGATTGCCAAATCAGAAAATGAAGAAGATCACATACAGAATCTGACAAAGTTATTTCAATGCTTACGGAAGTTTCGGCTTCGCCTGAACCCCAACAAGTGTACCTTTGGTGTCTACTCAGGAAAACTCCTTGGTTTCATTGTCAGCAAACGAGGAATTGAAGTAGATCCAGACAAAGTCAAGGCAATTCAAGAAATGCCTTCACCCAGAACCGAGAAACAAGTTAGAGGATTTCTTGGACGTCTGAATTACATCTCGAGATTCATATATCTCATGACTGCAACTTGTGCTCCTATTTTCAAACTTCTACGGAAAAATCAAAGTTGCGTCTAGACAGACGATTGTCAGAAAGCATTCGACAGCATTAAGGAATATCTGCTCGAACCACCCATTTTGTCTCCTCCAGTGGAAGGAAGACCTTTGATAATGTACTTAACCGTCTTAGAAGACTCCATGGGTTGTGTCCTTGGACAGCAAGACGAGACAAAGAGAAAAGAGCATGCCATTTACTACCTAAGCAAAAAATTCACTGACTGTGAATCCCGCTACTCCATGCTCGAGAAGACGTGTTGTGCTTTGGCCTGGGCTGCCAAGCGTCTCCGCCAGTACATGATTCGACATACTACTTGTTTGATCTCTCATATGGATCCAATCAAGTACATCTTTGAGAAGCCTGCTTTAACTGGGAGAATTGCCCGTTGGAAGATGTTGTTATCAGAATATGACATTGAGTATCACGCTCAGAAAGCCGTGAAATGAAGCATTCTAGCTGAGCACCTGGCTCACCACCCACTCAATGGTCATGAATCAACCAGTTTTGACTTTCCGGACGAGGACGTCATGTACCTCAAGATGAAAGATTGCGACGAGCCACTACCAGACGAAGGACCTGAGATAGGATCCCAGTGGGGCTTAATCTTTGACGGAGCTGTCAATGCTTATGGACGAGGAATTGGGGCAATCATTGTTACACCTCAGGGTACCCATATTCCATTTACTGCCAGATTAACTTTCAAGTGCACAAACAATGAGGCCGAATATGAAGCTTGCATCATGGGTCTCGAAGAAGCCGTGGATCTAAGAATCAAACACTTGGATGTATACGGAGATTCTGCGTTGGTCATCAATCAAATCAAAGGTGAATGGGAAACACGCCAACCAGAGCTAATTCCTTACAAAGACTACGCAAGAAGATTGTTACCATTCTTCGACAGGGTAAATTTTCATCACATTCCTCGCGAAGAAAACAACTTGGCTGATGCATTAGCCACACTCTCTTCCATGATTAAGATAAATCATTGGAATGACATTCCTCGGATCGATGTTATGCGCCTGGATAGGCCCGCTCATGTTTTCACAGTAGAAGCAATCATCGACGACAAACCGTGGTATCACGACATCAAGAACTTTCTTCAAAAGCAAGAGTACCCTCTTGGGGCGTCAAAGAAAGATAGAAAGACTTTGAGAAAGTTAACTTGTAGATTTTTCCTGAATGAAGATGTTCTGTACAAGAGAAACTTCGACATGGTTCTGCTCAGATGCGTTGACAGAAAAGAAGCGGAAGTACTCATGAGAGAAATACATGAAGGTTCCTTTGATACTCACACCAATGGACATACCATGACAAGGAAAATACTGAGAGCAGGATATTATTGGCTGACGATGGAGTCAGATTGCTACCAGTACGCAAAGAGGTGTCACAAATGTCAGATCTACGCCGATAGAATTCATGTGCCACCATATCTTCTCAACATACTCTCTTCCCCTTGGCCTTTCTCCATGTGGGGAATCGACATGATTGGAATGATCGAGCCAAAAGCGTCCAACGGACATCGCTTCATCTTGGTAGCTATAGACTATTTCACCAAATGGGTCGAAGCAGCTTCATATGCAAACGTTACAAGACAAGTTGTCGTCAGGTTTATCAAGAATCATATCATCTGTCGCTATGGCATTCCTAGCAAGATAATCACTGACAATGGGTCAAATTTGAATAACAAAATGATGAAGGAGCTTTGTAAAGAATTCAAGATCGAGCATCACAACTCATCTCCTTACAGACCAAAGATGAATGGAGCTGTAGAAGCAGCTAACAAAAACATCAAGAAAATCGTTCAGAAGATGGTCATCACTTACAAAGATTGGCATGAAATGCTCCCGTATGCTCTTCATGGTTACCGTACATCAGTACGTACTTCGACTGGAGCAACTCCTTTCTCCCTTGTATATGGCATGGAGGCAGTCCTACCTATAGAGGTTGAGATTCCATCGATGAGAGTCTTGATGGAAGCAAAATTAGCAGAAGCCGAGTGGTGTCAAAGCAGATTCGATGAATTGAACTTAATCGAAGAAAAGCGCATGACAGCTTTCGACAAAAAGGTTCGACCTCGCACAATCAAAGAAGGCGACCTTGTACTCAAAAAGATTCAATCTTTTCTCACAGATTCAAAAGGGAAATGGACTCCCAATTATGACGGCCCCTACGTGGTCAAGAGAGCTTTCTCAGGAGGAGCCTTAGACTATGGATGGAGAAGAATTCACCCGTCCTGTGAACGTCGACGCAGTCAAGAAATACTTCGCCTAAATAATCAAAAGAACAGCTTGCTAAGTTGAAAACTCGCAGAGAGCAGCTTAGGCAAAAAAGAGCGTCTCGGTGAATCGAAAACCCGAAAGGGCGATTCAGGCTAAAGTTAGAGACATAAAAAATAAATAATCAGTCCCGGTAGACTTAAAACCCGAAAGGGGTAGTTTACGCAAAAGTTAGGGATATATGGCAAGTAACTGTGTTCAGGACAAACTTGATCATTCAAAAATCCATAGCGGAGTATTCATCAGCAGTAGGTCATCTTCTACGAAGCATGAATACAGCGCAACTCGGAGTGGAAGGGAAAGATAACGGTCGTCACGTTTCATCGTAGCCCTTTTCCCGACAAATTACCAATTTCCAACTTTGTAAATACTCCATGGAATCAAGCATTTGGCTGATTACCATTCCATATATAATAATTTGAGCCTTGTGCTTTCTTTGCAAATCGAGTCTTATTCAGTTTCTTGAAATGCATTTTAAGTTTAAACAGTCATTTTCTTGAAACAAATGTTTTCATAAAATAAAATGAATTTACTTGCAAAAAATAGAGGTGAAATTTTCTTTCTAAGGTTTACAAACAATAGGAAGAATGCAAACAGCTACTCCGAGAACGGTTGAGACTCCGGGAACCAAGATTTCCCCATGAGGTCGCTTTGCGAACATCTCCCGATGACGGATCTTCACTTCAATTCATATTACTCACTTCGGACAGCGGACAACTGATAACCAGGTATTCTCGACAGAGTTCGAACTACAAGAAGAGGACATCTTCTGATCAACAAGATTCAAGTCGTATCATAGGATTTTACATCCGCGACAATTCTATTCACTTTCACTTTACATTTTATATTTGTCATAATATTCATGCATACATTATAACTGCATAGTCGAGTCAGGCTTTGATCATGTGAATGCCCGAGTCATTAAAGCATATACTCAAGATTCCCCTGCAAAGTTGTGAAAGGGTTTTTCTTCTTCATAAAGAAGGTTCATACACCCAAATTCCCCAAGCAAGTCAACAAATGGTAGTCTCCCTCAAAGAGATAGTTTGTTCACTTTTGGAATTCCCCAACTGAGAATCTCCTGCAGAGCGACGCTCGACAATCTTCTTCAAATAAGGTAGTTTGTTTCGCATTTTGGAATTCCCCACAGGGTCGATGAGCGGTTCTCTTCTCCAAGAAGTGTGGATCCCCCGACATAATTGATAAGTGGTAGTTTTTCCTCCTGGAAAACAGTTTGGTATTTCCCCAGCAGGGTCAAGAGATGCCACTCTTCGTCAAAGGAAACAGTTTGGTATTTCCCCAGCAGGGTCAAGAGATGCCACTCTTCGTCAAAGAAAATAATTGGGAATCTCCCCAGCAGATCGACAAATGATCCCCAGCGAAGTCAGTGAATGGCAGTCTCTTTCGGCAAAAGACAGTTCACTCACTTTTTCGGACAAAAATAACGAATAGCAGCCTTCTTCATGAAGACATTTCGTTTCGCTTAAAGATTCCTCAACAAAGTCAGCAAATGGCAGTCTCTTTCATCAGAAGACAGTTTGCTCACTTTCTTTCACGACAGGATCAACAAATGGCAGTCTCTCCCAGTAGAAGACGGTTTGTTCCCCTAGCAATTGGCAAATAGCAGTCTTTCCCCAAGGAAAGACAGTTTGTCTGTTAAACATTCAAGAGATCGACAAATGGCAGTTTCTTTAAACAGTTTGTCTGTTTCTGGGATGTTTCATCCCCTTCAGAGTTGACAAATGGCAGTTTTCCTCCTAGGAAAACAGTTTGTTAATTCCCCTCGGAGTCGACAAATGGCAGTTTTCCTCTTAAGAAAAACAGTTTGTTGATTCCCCGGCATGAGTCGACAAATGGCAGTTTTTCCTCTTAGGAAAACAGTTTGTTGATTCCCTGGCATAAGTCGGTGAATGTTGGTTTTCACCCCGAAAACAGTTCGTCTGCTTTCAAGCAAAGTCATTAGCCCCTCAAAAGATCATGAGGCCATATGACATTCTTTCAAAGACGTCAAGTCAAAAGGGAAGATGGTGAAGTTTCTCTACTACCATCAAATGGCGTCTCATCTCCAAGTGCTGATGAGAAGTTTGATGAGGAAACAAACCTTTGAAGTTTCTCTACTACCATCAAATGGCGTCTCATCTCCAAGTGCTGATGAGAAGTTTGGTGAGGAAACAAACCTTTGAAGTTTCTTTACTACCATCAAATGGCATCTCATCTCCAAGTGCTGATGAGAAGTTTGATGAGGAAACAAACCTTTGGAAATTTTATCTTTATCTGAGATATTGTCCAAACACGGCTGAGACCAGTTTCGAGATATGTACATCCGAAACAAGGGGGAGGTTGTTTACCTTTTTTTTAACTGTCAACACTTAGTTAAAGAAGATGGATTGAGCATTCTACACTGCCATCCATTCACCAGAGTCCACATCAAGTATTTCTACAGGAGTTTGTCTCCTCATCCCCCGCCAAGTGCGACAACGGGATCAAGTCATGCAAGGATTTTATCAATTACAACATCTCAGGAGCGCCCAAAATTCGGGCATTCTTTGATATTTAAGTCTCTTTCACGCAGGACAGATCGAGATATCAATCTCTCTCCCTCCAGATAAAAGAAACTTAAATAGGGGCATCTGTCATACCCTAATTTTTGACCCCCCTGAGATGACATATCTTCAGGATTTTCATCAGGTCAAAGCAAGTACCCAGAGCAGTCACTTCTTCATTTGGCATTTAATCAAGGATGTTCAAAGACAAGAAAACTCAGGCAAAGGATCAATCAGTAGAAGGATTAGACTCTAACATAATCATAGGACTCAAGAGCTTCATTTTTTTTCACCTATGATTGATTAGACACCCAGTCCTCTGAGTACAGATTTACTCAGGTCACCAGACTAGGGTTTTTGAGCCTATCAAGGACTGAAATCAGGGATCACCTTTGGGAAACCCTAAAAAGCTCCAGGACATCTATTAAAGACTTCAATCATCTTCAAATGATCCATACAATAAGATCCACTGGACATCACACCTCAATTCAAGATCCACAGTCACCAATTTCATCTGGTCGACAATTAGGGTTTTTAACCTAATTCATCTGGATAGTTGACTTTTAATCAGGGCATGGATCCAAAACTCAAGACATGATTCAAGAACCTCTACTACCTCAATATAACCCATTTACATCACTCATTTGAGGAGAAGATCTTAATTCCACACAAAAGTCCAAAATCTCACCTTATTTGGAAAAAGTCAACTGTATGGGATCACCTTTGACTTTTAAGATTTTTGGTCAAACCATGACTTTCAAGGATCAATATCATAAATATATGGATATTAAAGTCATTTGACCAAAGAAATTCAAGAAGAATCTTCAAGGAGCAAAAAGTCGGGAATTAGGGTTTTTGAGGGCATTGTGGGAACTCAAAATTTCACCTACACAACTCAAAAAACTTCCAACATGAAAGTTGTAGATCTTGCAAAATAAAACAACATCTTACAATGGAACTTTTTTCAAAAGATCAATCATTTAAGAGATTTGGGAATTTTGAAGTTTTAGGTCATAAACACTTAGAAAATTTTCTAAGTGTTTTTAACCTAGTTTTCTTCCAACTTTGGCCTCATTTTTCACAAATTTGCCAAAGGATTCTGAAGGAACCATAAACTAATGATTTGAAGTAGATGTTTAGGGCTTTCCAAATTGTGTTCAACCTTCTCCAAATTCATTTTGAGCTAAGAGTTATGCTTGTTCAAAGTTGGCCTCATGAAGTGAAATTATAGGTCATGTACAATTTGAAACTTTGCAATTTTGTGCATTTTGCTTCACTAAGTGATGCTACACGACCTCTAATGCATCTGAAAACATGCCATGCATCCAAATTCATCATTGCATAAGGATTAGAGAAGATTCCCAAAAACAAAGGCATGTGATTATGTAATGATTGCATTTTTTGAATTTATGGCAAATGATGAATCATCAAGGAATCTTGTTCTAAGCCAACTAGAACTCTCCTCTGAATCAGAAATGTTCCCTTAGATCATACAAGATCAATGGTTGGGGAAGCTAGCCCGAAAATGCATCATTGCATTTAGGATCTTTTCAAATTCTCTTCTTGGCTAAGAAACCAAACTCACTACACTAAGCAAGCTTGCTATGTTCAATTGCTCTGAGCCATTTGCCTATAAATAGAGGGCTCTTTCTCATTCAGAAAACACACCAAAGCAACATAATTCTTGCTTTCTCTCTTCTTTCTTCATACTTAAGGTTTTCAAAGGTTCTTTGGCAAGAAGACTTGGATTCTTCAAACCAGAGCTCTTCCTTTGGAATTAAGTATTCAAACACCTTATGGGAGTCATTTAGAGGTGATCCAAACCTCTGAAACACTTCTGGGCGTGAAGAATCATCATCTTCACCTCTCACTTGGAGTTGTTGCAGTTGGGGTCGAGCAAGAAGTTCTAGGCACTTTCAGTCCAAGCCAGGCATCTCAACACCTTCCAAAGGAGTCATTGAAGCTATCTGGATCGTTACAACAGTTCTGTAACACCTTTTGATCAGAGCCAAATCTTCATTTTTCAGGTAAGTTTCAAAAGCTTCAAACTCTATAATTCACGCATGATAAATTTAAAATGAAGTTACCAGTTGGTTTCTGCACCTTCATAGATCATTAGCCCTCAATCAATTGCATCAAATCATGCATATATGGTATTTCATGTTTAATTCCAGTTTTAGGGTTCTTAGTGTTCATGCTTGCGAATTTTATGTTATACTGAAAATAAATAAAATTAAAGGACACCATCATAATCCTCGTCCAAAAACGAGCAAAATCCATCTTTGCATCTTTGGATTTGGTTGAGAATTGAGAGAGATACGATTTCCAGAAATTCAAAAGCTTGAGGTTGAAGGTGAAGATGGTGGCGCCATTTTTTGAATTTCCCAGAAACGAGTTTATTTTATTTTGAATGATAGGTGTGTCACTTACGAATTCATCGTAGTGTCCCAATGGTTACAGCGCGCGTCCAAACTCTTGCCATGCCTTAGGTCTGGGGTTTGATCCCCCCCCCCCTCAGACCTTTTGTCCATTTTATTTTTTTCAAATCTTTTTCATGCTTTGCTTTCACATATAATCACATGGGCACCTCTGCTAATCAGTCCACGCGCGTGGCTCAGTTGGTAATTGTTTTGTTGGATAACCAAGAGGGCGTGAGTTCAACCCTTGGTGAGACCAAACCATATTTTTTACTACTATTTTTCTTCCATTTTTTATCAACTTTACACAATTATTTAACCTATCAAATTAATTCATTTTCACTTCATTTTTCACACACTTGTTATTTAATATACCTATTTTATGAATAATCAAAAAAATCATAAAAATATTATTTATTTCATGTATTTTAATTAGGTTTAAAATAGTATGTTTTAAATGTTTTCTTAAACACTTTAAAATATATATTTTCATTTTGTTTTAACCTAATTACTTTGTGGATAATTTTATGATAAAACCCTAATTATTTAGGTCTTAATTAGGTATAGATTTCATCTTTGCCTTAATTAAGTTGACTTTTGTCAATATTCAAAACTGTTTTCAATCTCTGATTAAACAGATGATTAAGGTTTTCAAACAACAAACCTTATATCATTTCAATCATTTTTTAAGTGGGCCTCTAATAGAGTGTAAGTCCCAACACCTTTTTCTTTTCATAGTTTGTTTTCAAAAACTGTATTTTCAAAATCTCCTTTCTGTTTTCAAAACATTCTTCTGGTATTTGAAGGGCATTATTCCCGGCGAAACTCTTCAGATACCTATGTGACCTTTGTCCATCTTCACTTCTTCTGTTTTCAAAAATCTTTACTGTTTATCATATATATTCAATTGTTATCCATCAATTGCTGGTAAGGCTTTGTACATACTTCTTCAAAGGCCTCCACTCCATCCAGGTTAGGCTTTACAAGCTTTCAATTTATAGTCTTTATTTAAATTACTGTCAAATATAAATTGTGCATATATTTGTTTAGAACTATGTTTGAGTGTAAACCCTAGGACAGTTAAACTATATATATATATATATATTATAGGAATATGGCCTAGGATTGAGAATGTCTTCCCGGTGAAGGCTCTTTCCTAATTAGAGATCTGTAGTTCAAACCCCCAAGATGAATTATTCCCGGTGAAACATCTTGGCAAAAACCTTAGAATCCAAAAAATAGGACACATCCACCCAAAGAGGAATTATTCCCGGTGAAACCTCTTACCCATTTGCTTAAAGCCAAAATAAGTTCAAAACTACATAGCTTTCTCTTGTGCTATAACAAGGACCCTCGATGACCCTCGATTAGCCTCCTCTTGGGCTTTGTACAAGGACCCACAGGCTTCTTAAAAGCATTTCTAGCTTCCTCTTGAGCTTGTATACAAGGACCCACCAGGTTTCTTACAAACATAGGAACAGGTCTTTAGTCACCTTTTAACATACCCTGGTGAGTTTCTTCCAATTTAAACCAGACTTTAAACAAGCTAAGTTTGTCTCAATTTTACATTGAGTACACCTTTTGGAATGAGAGACATGGACAGTCTCTGTCACCCTTATCTTCATCAATTTTCCTTAGCAGAGTCTAGGATCCATGTTTGCTTATCCTCAGCAAGTGTCAGCCTTCATCTTGGGCTTTAAACAAGAAGTCTCACTAGATAATCTTTCTGCCAATCATCTTAATAAAAACCCCTGGAAAGGGTTAGCCTCCAAATCATTTCTTTCATCTTAATAAAAACCCCTGGAAAGGGTTAGCCTCCAAAATCACTTCTTCAAAAACCAAATATTCATTTCTCTTAGGAGATAATTTCCCCAAAAGAGTCAAAACCCCTGGAAAGGGTCAGCCTCCAAAAACATGACAAAAATCAGTCTTTTAACAGACAATTTCTCCAGCTGAGTCAAAATCCCTGGAAAGGGTTAGCTTCCAAAAATCAGTCTTTTAATAAATAAATCCTTCAATAGAGTCAAAATCCAACAAAAACAGTTAGCCTCAACCTTGGGCTTCATACAAGGCACCAAAACAATAAAACTCCCTGTTAATAGTCAGCCTCAACCTTGGGCATTGTACAAGGCAGATAATAGAGTCTCCCCCAGTGAGTCCTTCATTGTTCAGTAGCCACAACCTTGGGCTTTGTACAAGGCAGATAAACCATATTTCATGTGTCAAAGATTCCTAACATCTAGGATCTTTTCCCATAGAGTCATCCATACTCAGTTTATTTAAGAGTCCGCCACAACCTTGGGCTTCATACAAGGCAGAAAATAATATTTCCCCTAGTTAGAGTCAGCCTCAATTCTGGGCTTTGTGTAGAACACCAAATAATACCCATCAAAATAGATTTTCCCTAAGTAGAGTCAGCCTCAATTCTGGGCCTTGTACAGAACACAAAAATTCCTTGTAATTAATCCTCAGTGGAGTTTTCTCCCAGAGTCATAAATAATAATCAATCAATCAAAAGCCTCAAGCTTGGGCCTCATACAAGCCAGTTAAAAAAATCAAATCTTTTATACAGTAGATAGACATAGCTTATCTCTATAGAGAGATCTTTCCTCTATCTCACCACATTCAAACAAACAAACATTACACATTTCAATTTCAATCAAAGTCTCCCATTTAGGACTCTAAAAGACATGCTCTGGCACATCCCTAGACTTGTACACTTTCCCTAATTTGGACGAGCATCTTTCTTTCATTCAAGAGATACTAGCATACTTGCAAACACACAAGTAAGGTCACTCTCTTAATGAAATGAATTCAATCATTCTGTCACTCTTTTAAAATGTTTGCGGTGGAATAGTAGAAATACCTCTCTATAAAGATGACTTCATGTCTCTTTACTGTAAACAGAGATTTAATTCAAGCTTCAAGCTTGAGCTTCAAGCAAGGCACCCAAAAATAATTAATAATCAATTAGTTCCCCGAACTACATTAAGCTCTGACTTCCATTAGGGATATGTAGGCATGAGGTTCACAAGGAATCTCAGCGAGCTAATAAAATACCAAAAATAGTCTGTTTGTCTGTCTTTCTTTTATTCAATTCAATTCCTTCTCCTAACACAAAGGAGAAACTTTCCCAAGAATCATTAGCAGCACAAACACATTTAGACACAGAGAAGGTTCCTGTAGAGTACTACAGATACGTAGGGTGTTTAAACACTTCCCTATGTATAACCGACCCCCCGGACTCCAGAATTTCTAGTCTAGGTGAATCCCCACACTTAGCAAACTCCTAGGGTTTAGTTGAGATCTTTTTTTCCCTTTCCTACTCGTAGGACAATAAGAAAGTTCGTGTGATATCGTAGGAAGAACTGGAATAAAATTCATCCCGCCACGGGCGCATTCTCCTTCCAAATTTCGCGTGAAGGGTCTAGCGTGCCGTCCTCCCAAGTGAAACGGGGAGGTAAAAAAAACGACACCACACTGTCAATGGGGTTTGAACCCACGCCCTCACCTTTACAAGCTAAAACCTTAGCCATTTAGCCAAGTGCTTATGTGTGATCATAAGGCGTCTCCAGCAAATAATATATGAAGATAAGTTCTAAGTGCTTAAAAAATCAAAATAATCCACAAAGTTGTAAAAGGGGTGGATCAAACTCACGCCCTTGTATAGTAAAGCCTTATAACATGCACGCTTGCCAACTGAGCCAATTCATTTAGTCATTAACTAAACACAAACAAATAAAAATAAAATAAAACAATTTCTAAAAATTTGAAAACCAAGTTCATCTTCAACCTCACGACACTATGATTTTCTGGAAATTCATCAACACCAAAACTCAACCATTTTCAAAAGCGTAAAAGGCAAACATGTTCAGAATTTAATCACGAACTAAATCATGTGTCACACATTCATTTATATTAACTGTAACTCTTGAATTTATCAAAAAACGTGAAGAACCCTAGAATTTAAAATTCAAATTAAATGGCTAACATGAACAATCAATCTCTAATACCTTAGGGCTTTCATTCAGCACATCAAAACAAACAACCTGGTATCAAGAAATACAACAATTGGTGCGTAAACCATAGAGTTTAAATTTGAGTTTTATACCTCTGAAAATGGAGATCAAAACCTGGATTAATGGAGGTCTAGAGGTGTTGTAGTGATCTTGTTAGCTTCACTGAACTCCCAGGATGCTATTGTAATGCTTGGTTTGGACTGGAAGTACCTAGATTCTTCTGTGGACCTCGACTTGCAATGATGAACAAGTGGGATATGAAGGTTTTGATTCAAGTGTTTTAGTTGGATTCTAATACATACAGAAGTGTCTATATGCTACATAAAAGGTGTTTGAATGGTTAATTTGCCAAGATTTTTCAAGAGAAGAGAGATTCGAAGTTATGGACTTCAAAGCTCAAAAATGGAGAAATTTTTCCAACTCTGACTTGAGAGAGTTTTAGAGAGACTTGAGGGGGATTTCTGGTGTGTTTTGAAGATTATAAATGGTATCTATTTTTAGGGAAACATTAGGGCTTGAGTCTGATCACATGGAGTCTTAAGGTTCCATAACTTGTTTTTGAAGCAATGTTGCAAAACATGGTTCCAATGCAAAGTACAAGCATGCTTGGAGTGATTGGATACTTTAAACATGTTGTGTCTGAACTTTAGGTTGAATGTGTGCAGAAGGAACAAGTTGGGAGCTCAATGAGAGTGGACTTTGTGATTAAATTTGGCTTTTTCAAAATGAAAGTCTTGCCTTTAGTCTTGAAATGGAATGAATTCTTGGACAATGCTTGAAACATTTGGTCCATAGCTCAAAAGTAAGTAAAATCATCTGATTATGGTATCTTGAACATGCAATCAAGGTTTATGAAGATTTGAATTGGATTTGCACATTTGGTTCTTCATGTTCATGGCTTGAATTCAAGTGTTAGGGTGCCTTATTCACAAATTCATATCTCTTAGTTCAAGCATTGAAATCTTGTGCTAATGGTCTCTTTGGAAAGCTCTTGCAACACTCTTTAACTTTGGTCTTTGGTTCCCTTTCAGATTTATCTTGGATCTTGGTGAAAATATCCATAAAGTTAGGGAAAAACTAGGTTAAAACACTTAGAAATTTTATAAGTCTTTTGCTTGAAGCTTCATGATCCCATAACTCAAATGATTCATTTTTTGGGAAAAAGTTATGTGACAAAGTTGTCGTATGGATGAAGATCTAATACTTTTCATTATGGAAGATTTTTGAGTTCCTTCTTGAATTTTAAAGTTACTTACACATGAAGTTATGGCTAAAATACTTGAAAAACACTTATAATTTTTCTAAGTCTTTGAAATTTTCCAACTTTGACTTTTGTTGACTTTTTATTCTTGATTGATTTTCTTGATTTTTCTTGATCAAATGACATCATTAATCATATGTTAAGGATTTTTATCTTCAAAAGTCCATAGTTGACCAAATTTAACTGTATTTTCTGTCATTATAATGTTCTATTTACATGTTCGACAGAACAACATGACGCGTCCTAGAATTATACCTCAATTTTTTTTTTACATGAGGTGAAATTGTTGTCATAAAATATATTATTTGTAGTAGTGACTTTACAAAACCGTCTTGTGTGAGGACTGTCTCCACTTATATGTACATGATCAAGGTCCATATTGTCTAATGTAAGACTCTTAACATACTCCCTCACACCTAAGACTGAAAATCTAGAGTGCGGAAACAAATTATGGGTGACTCGACAACAGAAATCTAATAACACGTGACTCTCTAGATCTTAAACGAAACTCTTGATATCATGTTAAAAAATATGGTCAGACTTAACTCATCTCTATAAAGTCAAACTGTAGAGTGAGAATTATCCCCATTTATAAATACATAATCAAATTATATATTATTTGATGAAACTCTTACTATTATCTACCAAAAAATTAGCTAAATCTAATTCAACTGTTTTGAGTGTAACCTACCAACTAAAAGCTTTAAAGAGAGAATCAGAGTCACAGAGTATTTCCAATCAATAGGAATGGGATAGCAACTTACTGTATCTGCCAAGATGCTAAAATCCAAATATCAATAGGAACCAAAAGTTTTCCTCCTAGTGGGGGGTAGGATACATAATATTTCACGTGGATCTTTTCAATTAATTTGTTGCACAAATACGAACATTGCTTACTGTATATCTACACTCTTTCGTGACCACTCTATGTTTGCTACCTTATGTCCTCTCAAAATCACAAATTTTAAGTTTAATTAGATAGCTTTTTTTGTGACCATTCTATGTTTACTACCTTATGTCCAGTTGCTTTTATAATATATACTATTAAATATGTTTTCAGTATTACAAACGCACAAACTTTTAAGTTTAATCTCTTATTCACTTTAAAAGTCTACTTTATATTCTATGAAGATTAGTTTGATCACTAAAAATATTAATTTTTCTATATCGACAAGTAAAACATTATTAAATAACATCAATGTGTCAAATTTAATAATATAACATATATGACAATTTTATATCGTTTATCAGTATAATAAAATTCACTGTTAGATTAAAAGCTAATAGATCATGTCTAAAAAACTTAATGCATGCTAATTAAAATTATTGTTTTTTAGTTTTGGACCGAATCGGACTGCTGCCAGGTGTGTGTACTATGTGATTCAATAAATGTATAAAGAAGTTTGGACGGCTTTTGGAGACGTTTCAAATAAAGAGGCTTGGTTTAATTGTTTTAAGGTATAATTATTTAATTTTTTGAGTACTTGTTTATTTAAATTTTTTTACTATAGTTTTCTAACTGTTTATTTAAATGTCATCAGGGAAAGTGTACTTGAGATCAAATGAGCGAGAAATTTGTTAAAAAAAATTATTATAGCAGAACATCAAAAAGACTTTCCGACACGTTGCGACATGTTAGAAAACGTTGGCAACATGATGGTAGTCGTCCCAAGTGGATGGGCCAAGAAGTTTTTGATAAACTTCTTGTGTATTGAAAATCAGACGAATTTAAGGCTAAATCTGAAAATGCCAAAAAAATGAGGGCATCTGAAAAAGGGGGTCACCTTAATGCAGTTGGAAGTATAAGCACTTACGAACTTTCTCGACGCATGGTAATTATTACCACTTTTTAAAGTTATGTTTTGATTAATTATTTGTTTTTTATTAAAGTTAATTTTATTATGTAGGCTATGAGGTTAGGGAGACAACCACTGATGGTCGAGCTGGTTAAAGAAACTCGGAAAAAAATCGGGTGATTATGTTGATGAGCGTACACGAAAAGCTTTGGTAAGTTATTCAATTTTTATTATATTTTTTTATATTTAATGGCAATTTTGTGATGTGATTTTCACGTGGCAACTAAAAAAGTTGTGGCGTAATTTTCACTTGGCAACTAAAAAAGTTGCTGCGTGATTTTCATGTGGCAATTCTGATGTTGTGGCATAAAAATCACATGACAACTAATTTTCGATTTATTATTTAATATATTTAAATTTAACTTAAATACTTATTTTTTTTTTTGTAGGAGGATTATCAAACATTGCTTGTAACATTTTTGGTCAATAATCCCCAATATACTCCTAGAGAAGGAGAGGCGCTTCATCCAGATGTTGATTTTTATATTTGGAATGAAGTCGTTGGCGGAAAAGGGCCTAATGGATATTTTTTTGGTGGTGGAAATTTGGCGGGAAGCTTGTGAAGTGGGGATAGAACTTTATTTGAAAGAGTTAGAGATGGAGAAGGATCGTCACGTCCAGCACAATTGTCACAGCAAGTAATGGAAACAATAAGACAATTGGCCCTAATTGAGGCGAGACGTGAGTCAGAGCAACGTGAGGCGGCGCTAAAAGCCCAAATGGATGAGCAAGCGCAACGTGAGGCGGCGCTAAAAGCGTAAATGGAGGCGCAACAACAACAAATAGAGGCATTGGCGAAGAGGCAAGCAGAGATGGAGCAGCAAATGCGGTTATTTATGCAATTCCAACAAAGAAGTGGTAGTCAACCGTTTGGTGGAAACGTAGGAGTGGTTGGAAATGAGCGAGAGAATGATGATGAAGATATGAACCTTGATAATTTTTCCGATCAAGATGACCCTTAGGATTAATTTTATTTTTATTTAAATTTGAAATTGTGTAGGATAATTTAATTTTATATAACATTTTGTTTATTATATTATAAATTCAATATATTTTAGTATTTTGTTTATTATATTATAGCATTTTGTTTATTATTATTTCAATTAAATAAATATTTTTATTAATATTTATTAATTTTAAATAAAAAATATTAATAATAAAACTTTTTTTATAATAATAATAATTTTATTTTTTTAAAAAAAATATTGTTTGTGACGTGTTATACATGTTACTGATTTGTGACATGTGTATCACGTCGTTACCATCCTAAATTAATCAGAAAGTTTGTGACATGATTACCTCGTCGCTAGTTTGTGTCATGATTACCACGTCACAAACTTTCTCCGTATTCTGTGTCTTTCTGCTTTTTCCTGGTGTTGTCTGTTGTTTCAGAAAAAGTGTGTTGGTGTTTGTGTATCACGTTGCGACGTGATTTCCATGTCACTATTTAGTGACGTGAGAATCATGACACAACAAAGTTGTCACGCTCTCCCAAGCGACATAGATGCCTACGTCGCTAATTTTGTGTTGTGACGTGATATTTCATTTTGTGGCATGGAAATCACGTCGCTACAGAGCTTATTTTTTGTAGTGAGAGATAATAAAAACTATTGTCTTACAAAACCGTTAATTATTATCATTCTCTTCTATTCACGTTATATATATATATATTAATCCAACTTAGCTTCATTCTAATTAATATGGAAAGATAAATTCATTTTTATAATTATATACAAATATTAATCCATGAATAATTATTAAGTTAATTTTTAGATATTTAAATTTCAATTGTCTATTGAAAATATTGGATTATATGATTAACGGTATCATATATGCTTTGTATATACAACTTAGCTGTTGTTTACAAAATAGAAAACAAAAATGAATGGTTAATTTTTATTTTAAATATTCTATATTTTTGTAAAAGAAATAAAATATTAAAAGTTGCTTTTTAAGTAAATATATAATCATTTAATTATCTAAAAAGTTAAAAAGAAAATTCATATAATAAGAATCATAAGAAAGATTATATTTAAATATAAATAAATACAAATATATAGATGGTAAATTTTATCATAGAGTGAATTTCATCATTGTTAATTGTTTTTAAATTTTCTTTTCAATTCTTCTTATTTTTCAAACAGAATATTTTTTTTTAAACACCGATGACATTAATTTTTTTACTCTATACCACTAGATTCCAATTAGATAGTAATTGAAAACAATTAATAGGCTAAAAAAGTACCTTACCCCAAAATAAATAAAAGTCAGAAGATCACAATCAAATAGTAAAGTACTGTAGTATACATATAATTGCCAACTGCAGAATAGCTAAGTCACTGGACCAAAACATCTCCTACTAGGTATGGTAGGGCTCAACATATAGTAAGTATTACTATTGTGAAACGTTTTATAAAATCCGTTATGCATGGTTGTTTCGGTATGTCGACCTGCCTCGAGTGAATGAAATATTATGAGAAACGACAGATTTTCTGAATTTACTCTCAAGCTTCAATGTCAATAAACAGTATAATAGTTTTGAGACCACCTACTGTTATACGGAAAAATATTATAGTAGTGCATGCAAATGTCAGACATAATATTGGTGTCGGCTAGGAGTTGTCTGTGGGAGGACTTTCAGCTGCCATAGAAAATGGTGTAGATGATTGTTCCGGACAGGTCAAACGGTCCAACAAAACCGACCCAAAAATGAGAGGTTCAATCTATATCGTTACATTTAAGATTAATGAGTAGGTGGACTTTCACTAGGAGGACGTAAATTAGAGTGAAAACGCTCGCATATCTTAAACGATGGAATTCAAATCAACGATCATCCGCCGTCCATGTTATGCCTTTTGAGAGCGGTTTCAACTGCGAATAATATATAACTTGTCTAGCGTTCAAAAAGGTATGGTGTTCATTCACTCTTGTAAGTTACATGTATGTGACGTTGTTAACCTAAACGTTATAGTGAAATCTTGCAAATACAACTATCGTATTAAGGATTAGTTCTGTCAAAATGGCTACTCGGCCTTAAACGGGCCGGCTCTTGCGGACCTCGGATTTTTCAGAGCTGGGAAAAAGGAGCTATTTTATAATATAGACAAAAAATTACTACCTCAGTCCGGCCTTAGATGGACTTCGGGCTACCTGGCCCTAAAAAAATTAAAATAAAATCTCATACTATTTATTATAAATAACATTAAAAATTATATTTTTAAATATAATACATTTTTAAATACTATATTATCTTTTATAAATATTATAATGTGTTTTTAAATACAACACATGTCTAAATTGTAAAACATAATACTCGAAACTAATAGAATACAAGGAAAGAGTGTTGATTATATTAATGTATAACATTTAAAAGATAGAGATTGAATAGAATAGAGATAAAATTTATTGAGGTGAGAAATCAATGTGTTATTTTAGTATGATAATATAACACTACAAGAAATACACTCCCTAGCCACGTGAAGTTGGGACGTGATTATCACGTGGATAAAAAAAAAAAAGGTGTGACGTGATAATCACGTCACTAAAATTTTTTATATTAAAATATTATGTATAACGTAAATATTGTGTCAGATTTTTTATTTTAAAAAAAATTGCAACGTGGGAATCACGTCGCACCCCTAAAACTAAATTAAAAAAATTAAACAAGCGATGACATTCACATGGGGGGAGTTTGAAAATTTTCAAAATTTAAGTTGTGACATGGGATTCACATCGCTAAAAAAAAAGTTCTGACTTGACTCTGATTGGAGCAGACTTTTGCAGGTGAGAATCTTATTTATTACCGTTGACAAGGTTGCGACGTGAAATTCACGTTGCTGGTTGGCTTATAAGATAACGCGTTTCACTTTCTCCCTCTCAGACCCATTCGTTCCCATTTTTTTCTTTCACTCTTTCACTCTTCCAAACTCAAACCCAGATTTCATATACTTTCAGCTCACAAATTTTTTCTTCAAATTTCTTCCATTGTTTTATCAAAAGTAAGTTACATAAATAAATTTTTATAATTACATGAATTAATATTTCTGTTTGTTAATTTAGGTTTTAATTTTTTTCTAAGGTTTTGAAGAGAAGAAGATTGAAGAAGAGGAGGGTTGAAGGAGAAGAAAATTGAAGGAGACTGAAATTTGAAGGAGGTTGAAGAAGAGGTATTTTTGCTTCTTTTTTAATTTAGTAGATTAAATGGTAAGAATGATAAAAATATTGTATATGATATAAATGTTAATTTTGAGTTTAGGAGTTGAGAATGTTATAAAAATGTTAAGGTTTTTTTTTTTAATATGTTTTATATTTTCTAAACAGAATATATATATATATATATATATATATATATATATATATATATATATATATATATATATATATATATATATATATATATATATATATATATATATATATAGGGATAGGATCAAATGACACCAAGGTGTCAAAGTTTAACTTGACACTAAAATAATTATAAATTTATAGTTGATCAACTATAAATTTATAGTTAATGTTTAATTATAGTTACTAAAAAGACAATGATTGGATATATATGCAGTACATAACATTATTATTGGTATTACCGTAGTTGGATGTACGATAGACTGTATACAGCAAGACATAGACAGTATACGATAGACTGTATACGATAGTCTGTTATTATTATTATTAATTGTTTGTGTTATTTAATTACTTGATGTGTTTTGTGATTATTTGAATATGTGTGATATTTGGATAATTAGTTTGCAGTGATAATATTAGTAAATTAGCTAATGGACCTAATTAATTAGAAAGAGTAGTTGGGTGGGTTAAGCCCATTATCATAAAATAGAGTTAGTAGAGATTTGTAAGAGAAACCTAATTATAAGAAAAAGAGAGAAAGATAGAAAGAATAGAAAAGAGGCTAGAGAAGAGTGGAGAAAGAAGAGAAAGAGAAGAGGATTGTAGATTCTTGAAGAGGGAGGATTAAAATTAAAGGTAAGGGTTAGAATCCAAATTATCATAGGTTTATATGATTAGGTAATGTGGTGTGTATGTTTGTGTATAATCTACTCATCTTTCAATTTCATGGATATGGAAAATGTTAGGGTTTGGTAGATTTCATAAGATTGTGTGAATAAAAGCATGTTTGATGATATTTTTATGTGAACACATGGTTAAAAACATGTTTAGGAACCTTATATGTGTGTGCTAAATTGTTGTCAATTGATGCAATAAATTGTATGAGGGTTAGTGGTTGTTGTATGAGGTGAATGGGGAAGGAAAATGGTGATTTTTGGGTTTTTACGCAGCATGAGTCGACCTATACATAAGCCAGGGTCGACCTAAGCTAACCCGCAAAGGCAAAAATCTAGGTTTTTTTTCAGCATGAGTCGTCTCATGGGTCGACCTGAGCAAACCCACAGGTTATCCAATTTTTCTGGCAGATTTTGTAAAGACCATAACTTTTGATCCGTGACTCCATTTTATGCGTCGTTCGGAGCGTTAGGAAGCTAATTTGATATTCTATATGATTTGATATGATAGGATTTGTTAGCACTTGATGAGTTATTTCTGATATTATTATGTGGATAACATGTAATCATTTATGTGTACATTATGAACTAATGACTTGTGAACTAATATTAATGGATGTGTTGAGTGATGTGATATCCATGATATGTTTGAATGAATATATATACTATTTGAATGTATCTTGTTGATAATGATCATTTGAAATATGTATGTATGGATATGTGAGCTAATGAATGATGATGCAATGCATGAGATGCTAGACTTGAATACATGTGATTGATTGATGTGTGTTAATTGAAGCATTGTTTGGTATTGGAGTCATTTTGTGTATGTTTTGAAATGTTGGGAAGATGTGATTGTGTAGTTTAAGAGGTAGAGATCATCTTATATGCATGAGTCTTGTTTTGTTGCACACTTACACAAGCATGAGTCTTTGAAAGTGGCAATGTTGAGTAATCGCGCGAAGATTATTTGTTTGTCCCAGACTTAATGCCGAACGGGGTTTGAAAGCTTAATGCTGAATGGAGCTTTAGATGTGGTTATCTAGTCTCTAGAGAATGACAATTGAATCGCCGGAAATGATAACAGAGGGATCTACATGCATATCGCATAGAGTCACACTTGAGTCGCACGTGTCGGTGTGAAATGTTGTTGTGTGTGATTATGTGATATGATTTGTGTGGATATGATTTGGTTGATATGCATATATGTGGATTTGGTGAATCATTTGACATGAATGATTGAATGTGTTGTGGATGTGAATATATATGTATTAATGGTATATGTATATATGTTGATGTTGTGATTTTGATATTGCATACTTGATTGTATTTCATTAGGTAGAGAGTCAAATGCTCTGGTCATGTAACACTTGGGAGGGTTTATTTGAACTCATGTTTTGGCTATTTGGATATTATGATCTTTTGTATATTTAATTTGATATTTGGATATGTTGTTAAAGGCTATGTAGCCTAGATCTTGAATTTCATATAGCATAAAGATTATGTTATTTTGCATTGGTAGATGAATATAGTATGGGATATATTCATTTAAATGTTTTGAGCTAATATTTCTTTCGCGTGCGATATGCATTATTTATGAAAGCATGAGGTATCAAATTGTGTTATGATATGATTAGTGCATGTTTGGTATGTTTGTTATAGGTTTTCACTGCGATGAAAATAACATGTGACGCCTCTTTAGTTGTATGTATACTTTACTCTGTGAATAATATGTTATATTTGGGGTTAGAAAATGGGTGTTGCATTAGTCGTATCAGAGCATGATCGACCAGTTGGTCAAGGTCGTTAATGTCTTTTATTCCCGTTGTATTTGATTTGTGTATCTGCAACGATCAATATTGTTTTGTTTGTTTGTGTTGTTGGTTGTCTTAGGACGATGGTTGCTGGAAGGAATTATCAGACGCATGATTTGGAGTTGGACGTTGTTGTGTTTATTTTGAAACTTTGGAGGCATTATTTGTTTGGGTCGAGATTTGATGTGTATAGTGATCACAAAAGTTTGAAGTATTTGTTTGATCAAAAAGATTTGAATATGAGGCAAAGGAGATGGTTGGAATTCTTGAAAGAATATGATTTTGGTTTGAACTACCATCCTGGAAAAGCAAATGGTGTAGCCGATGCATTGAGTAGGAAATCATTGCATATGTCTATGTTGATGATGCGAGAATTGGAATTGTTGGAACAATTTCGAGATTTGAGTTTGGTTTGTGAAGCAACGACTTTGTGTGTTAAGCTTGGTATGTTGAAGCTTACTTGTGGTATTCTTAATGATATCAGAGAAGGTCAAAAAATCAGATTTGAAATTGGCTGACATTATGACAATGATTAATCAAGGAAAAGGTGGTGATTTTCGAATTGATGAAAATGGTGTCATGAGATGTCGTGATAGAGTGTGAATTCCTAATGTTGCGGATTTGAGAAGAAGGATTCTTGAGGAAGGACATAGAAGTGGTTTGAGTATTCATCTTGGTGCTACTAAGATGTATCAAGATTTGAAGAAATTATTTTGGTGGCAAGGTATGAATAAAAATATAGTGGAATTTGTGTATTCATGTTTGACTTGTCAGAAGTCAAAGATTGAATATCAAAAACCGTCTGGTTTGATGCAACTGTTATCTATTTCCGAGTGGAAGTGGGATAGTATTTCTATGGATTCTGTTTCGGGTTTACAGAGAATGTTGAGTAATTATGAAGCGATTTGGGTCATTATGGATAGATTGACGAAATTTGATCATTTTATTCTGATGAGAATGGATTGTTCGATGGAGAGGCTTGCGAAGCTATACATCGAAAGCATTATTTGCTTGCATGGTATTCCGTCGAGTATTGTTTTTAGATAGAGATATGAGGTTTACTTTAAGATTTTGGGAAAGTTTGCAAAGTGCTTTGGTTACTAAGTTGCGTTTGAGTTCGGCGTATCATCAGCAATTTGATGGTTAAACGGAGAGGACGATTCAATCACTTGAAGATCTTTTGAGGTCTTGTGTTTTGGAACAAGGATGAGCTTGGAATAGTTTCTTGCCTTTGATTGAGTTTACTTATAACAATATTTTCCATTCAAGTATTGGAATGACACCTTTTGAAGCTTTGTATGGTCGAAGGTGTAGAACTCCTTTGTGTTGGTATGAATCTGGAGAGAGTGTTGTGGTTGGACCTGAGTTAGTTCAACAGACTACGGATAAGATTAAGATAACTCAAGAGAAGATGAAGGCTTTTCAAAGTTGAAAAATTCTGGTATAACAGACTCAAAATGTCGTATGCAATGTCACGACACCTTTTGTGTCATCAGCTTAGTTGAGGCAGTACATACAGATCCCCCAAATTTTGATTACTTCCTGCATTCAGAAGTCTATGAGTGCCTGAATCATATTAGTTCAGTTAACACAAATAATTCTGCTTTGTAGAGATTTTGTGATAGCACAGTCATTAAACCAAACACTGGTGTCATGCATGATGTTATGACATCCAAACTGAACAAACAAATAAACAATGCAGAAACATAAACAACACACAGAATTGTTCACCCAGTTCAGTTCTAACTAACCTACTCTGAGGGCAACCAAGCCAACAAGGAAATCCACTATCAGTAATCTTAATTTGAAGCTAAACTCCCCCGTTTACAACTTCGCACTTAAACCCTACCCAATGCAATCTCTACCTAGGTTCTCCCTAGATATGGAATATCTCCATTCCACTCCCAATCATAGCAATGATGTCTAGCAGTCAATAACTCAGTCACTACATCGACAGCCTAATTCCCAACACTCTAAACACAAATAAACACAATATTAACTTGAAGTTGCTTACAAGCTTCCTCCAAGAACACACCTTCACTCTTTGCTTCACAGCTTCTGAGTGATTACACTAAACCTGTCACCTACAGGTTTTGAGGTACAAATCAGTGACCATCCCACACACCGGGTGGTTCACCTACACGGCTAACCCTAATGGTTACATCTTTCTAAGTGCTGGTTAGCTTACAAAACTAGGTTACAAAGTTTCCTATTTATAACCTGATCCCAATTGGACTTGGGCTTACAAATCGCAGCACTCTGGCTGTTACAAATATGCAGAAAATACTCTGCTACAAATAAGGTCTTTTAATCCTGAGTTTCCTAAATTAGAAACTGCTGAATCTTCAATCTTCTGATCTGATTCTTCCTGAATCTTCAATCTTCTGATCTGATTCTTCAATTATTCTTTTGACCTTTAAATATGTGCCACATAGGATTACATAATACTCACATAGAATATTTTGTATTTGTTAAGTACAAACTGAATCTTCCTTCCAGTTCTGCAGGCGTGATGTCATGGTTCAAGTCATGACATTCCATATAACATCTTGCTTTAGTACCTGTTTTGTTCTTTTCATATTACGCAAGACTTATACAATATTACATTCAGCTGATATTATGTTTTAGCCAAGCATGGATGCCAATAAGACAATTCTACATAGCAGAACATCAACAAAAGTCGTCAAAAGAGTTACCATGATGAGAGGAGGAAAGCACTCAAGTTAGAGAAGGATGAACATGTGTTTCTTCGAGTTATGCCGGTAACGGGTGTTGGTAGGGATTTAAAGTCACGTAAGTTGACGCCGCGTTTCATTGGTCCTTCTCAAATTTCCGAGAGAGTAGGTGAGGTGGCTTATCGGATTGCACTGCCACCGTCGCTTTTTAATTTGCATGATGTGTTCCATGTGTCTCAATTGAGGAGGTACATTGCGGATCCATCGCATGTTGTTCAATTAGATGATGTTCAAGTAAGGGATAACTTGACGGTTGATACATCACCTATGCGAATTGAGGATCGAGAGGTTAAGAGGCTTCGTGGTAAGAAAATTGCTATGGTGAAAGTGATTTGGAGTGGAGTGGCCGATGGAAATATCACTTGGGAACTCGAAATATGATGAGGGAATCGTATCCAGAGTTGTTTGCTTGAGGTAATTTTCGAGGACGAAAATCTTTTAAGTGGGAGAGAGTTGTAACATCCCGATTTTATTAGTTATTTATTTAATTAGTGTTATTTGGTATTATTATTAATTGTTTGTGTTATTTAATTATTTGGTGTGTTTTGCGATTATTTGAATATGTGTGATATTTGCATAATTACATAGAAGTGATAATATTAGTATATTAGCTAATGGGCATAATTAATTGAAAAGAGTAGTTGGGTGGATTAAGCCCAATATCACAAAATAGAGTTAGTAGAGATTTGTGAGAGAAACCTAATTACAAGAAAAAGAGAGAAAGATAGAAAGAAGAGAAAAGAGGCTAGAGAAGAGTGGATAAAGAAGAGAAAGAGAAGAGGATTCTAGATTCTTGAAGAGGGAGGACTACAATCAAAGGTAAGGGTTAGAATCCGAAGTATCATTAGTTTATATGATTGGGTAATGTGCTGTGTATGTTTGGGTATAATATACTCATCTTTAAAGTTCGTGGATATGGAAAATATTAGGGTTTGGTAGATTTCATAAGATTGTGTGAATTAAAGCATGTTTGATGATGTTTGTATGTGAATCCATGGTTAGAAACATGTTTAGGAACTTTATATGTGTGATAAATTGCTGTCAATTGATGTAATAAATTGTATGAGGGTTAGTGGTTATTGTATGAAGAGAATGGGGAAGGAAAATGGTGATTTTAGGGTTTTTACGCAGCATGAGTCAACCTATTAAGAAGCCAGGGTCGACCTGAGCTAACCCGAAAAGGAAAAACTCTGGGTTTTTTCAGCATGAGTCGACTCATGGGTCGACCTGAGCAAACCCGCAGATTATCCAATTTTTCTGGCAGATTTTGTAAAGACCATAACTTTTGATCTGTGACTCCGTTTTATGCATCGTTCGGAGCGTTAGGAAGCAAATTTATATTCTATATGATATGATAGGATTTTTTAGCACTTGATGAGTTAATTATGATATTATTATGTGGATAACATGTGATCATTAATGTGTGCATTATGAACTAATGACTTGTGAACTAATATTAATGGATGTGTTAAGTGATGTGATATCCATGATATGTTTGAATGAATATATATACTATTTGAATGTAACTTGTTGAGAATGATCATTTGAAATATGTATGTATGGAGATGTGAGTTAATGAATGATGATGCAATGCATGAGATGCTAGACTTGAATACATGTGATTGATTTATGCGTGTTAAGTGAAGCATTTTTTGGTATTGGAGTCATGTTGTGTATGTTTTAAAATGTTGGGAAGATGTGATTGTGTAGTTTAAGAGGTAGAGATCATCTTAAATGCATGAGTCTTGTTTTGTTGCACACTTACACAAGCATGAGTCTTTGAAAGTGGCAATGTTGAGTAATCGCGCGAAGATTATTTTCTTGTCCCAGACTTAATGCCGAACGGGGTTTGAAAGCTTAATGCTGAATGGAGCTTTAGAGATTATCTAGTCTGTAGAGAATGACAATCGGCTTGTCGGAAATGATAACGGAGGGATCCACATACATATCGCATAGAGTCACACTTGAGTCGCACGTGTCGGCGTGAAATGTTATTGTGTGTGATTATGTGATATGATTTGTGTGGATATGATTTGGTCGATATGCATATATATGGATTTGGTGAATCATTTGACATGAATGATTGACTGTGTTGTGGATGTGAATATATATGTATTAATGGTATATGTATATATGTTGATGTTGTGATTTTGATATTGCATACTTGATTGTATTTCATTGTTGAATTTCAATTGTTGGTTTTAGTAATTGGATACGATTACTCGAAGTATGGAACCTTGTTGAATGAGCTAAACATGTTAACATGGATATGTGGTATATGGATGCATGTTTGAGAAGAGTGATGAATTTGTGAAATGTATTCTTGTGGTGTTTTGCATTTCCCATCATTATGTTTATCTATAATAATTTGAATCCTCACTCTTCTGTTTGAATGATGTTCATTGTGAGATCGTGCGGGTTCTGAAAAGTAGTAGCTTGTCTGAGGATATAGCCAAGGAGGTTTGGTTTTGTCTTTGATTATGTAGAGAGACAAATGCTCTGGTCATGTAACACTTGGGAGGGTTTATTTGAACTCATGTTTTGGCTATTTGGATATTGATCTTTTGTATATTTCATTTGATATTTGGATATGTTGTTAAAATCTATGTAGTCTAGATCTTGGATTTCATATAGCATAGAGATTATGTTATTTTGAATTGGTGGATGAATATAGTATGGGATATATTCATTGAAATGTTTTGAGTTAATATTTCTTCCGCGTGCGATATGCATTATTTATGAAAGCACGAGGTATCAAATTGTGTTATGATATGATTAATGCATGTTTGTTATGTTTGTTTTAGGTTTTCTTTGCGATGAAAATAACATGTGACGCCTCTTAAATTGTATGCATACTTTACTCTGTGAATAATATGTTATATTTGGGGTTAGAAAATGGGTGTTACATTTATCACGTGGGAGCTTGCTCAGGAATGTTGTCGAAGCGAAGGAGGAGTTAGGTGTACTTGTCTTAAATGTTGATGTAAACCTATAATTAGCGACCCCAGAGGAAGTGGTGAGCCATTTGCATAGAAGGGGTTTCATGGAAAACTATTAGGTTGGGACGTTTAATGGTGAAAAACTTACGAGTAACGTACCAGAGACTAGCAATACGCATGCTTCAAGTAGTCGACCGTCTATGGAATATTAGGAAAATTTTAATCTGATCAGTGACATGGTTGAGGATGCTTTTTGTGTAAACGTGACCTATGATCAACCAGAAGATTTTGATGGGGAAGATTGCAGAATGAGGAAACGCAAATATTTTATTAGTTGTTGAATGAGATGAATATGTCGTTGTTTGAGGGATCACCCGACTCAAAGTTACAATGTGTGTAATATTATTGGCCACCAAGTCAAATTGGAATGTTCCTGATCAGTTTTTGGAAATCTTCGTAAAAAGGATGTTGGACTCAACTGAAACGAAAGATAACTTGCCTACAACTTTTTTTTATGCAAAGAAGTTGATGTTAAAGTTGGGTTTAAGAGTAAGAAAGATTGATTGTTGCATTAATTATTGCATGTTGTTTTATGATAATGAGTTTGGTACTCAAGATGGATTTTTGGAGGAATGTAAGTTTTGTATAAGTCCATGATATAAAGTCAGCAGTAGAGCCATTAACTGTAATCAAGATCGTGTAGCAGTAAAGTCCATGTTTTATCTTCCGATAATACCAAGGTTAAAAAGAATGTTTACTTCAATGCACAGTGCAAGTCAAATGACATGGCATCATACAAACAAAGCAATTCCATGCATTATGCGACATCCATCTGATGGCGAGGCATGGAAGCACTTTGATCGAATACATCCTGATTTTTCCATAGAACCTAGAAATGTCAGGCTTGGATTATGCTCAGATGGTTTTGCTCCATATGTCCAAGCATCGAGAAGTGCGTATTATTATTGGCAAGTTATTGTAACTCCTTACAACCTCCTTCCTGAGATGTGCATGACAAAACCATACATGTTTTTAACGTGCTTCATTCCAGGACTTTCGAGTCCAAAAGCCGAAAACAATGTGTACTTACAACCTTTAATTGATGATTTGAAGAGGTTGTGGATTGGAGAATGGACTTATGATATATCCCGTAAACAAAACTTTACTATGCAAGTTGCCTTGATGTGGACCATTAACAACTTTCCAGAATATGGTATGTTGTCTCGTTTGAGTGCACATGGCAAAATGGGTTCGTGTTGTATGGGATACACCAAAGCGTTTATGTTGGATAAAGGGGGGAAAAGCTCGTGGTTTGACTATCACCGCATATTTCTACCAATAAGTCATCCATATAGAAGAAACAAGAAAAATTTCAAAAAAGACGAACGAGTAACAGATTTTCCTCCGCCTCGATTGTCACCAGGTGCTGTATGGGAAAAAAGTTTGTGAACTACGAAAATTCACGGATACTGGAAAGGCATGTAGAATTGAAGGATATTGGGTCGAACACAATTGGACAAGAAGAAGTATATTTTGGGACCTCCCGTATTGGGAAGATAATTTGTTGCGCTATAATCTTGATGTTATGCATATTGAGAAGAATTTTTTTAATAATGTATTTAACACAGTGATGGATGTTAAAACAGAGGAAAAGATAATGAGAAGGCTAGACAAGATATGGAAATTTTGTGTAATGGAAAAGAGTTGGAGTTGAAGCCTCAATTGAATGGAAAATTATTAAAACCGAAGGCTTATGTCAGTCTGACCTCCCAAGAAGTTAAAGCGGTTTATCGATGGTTAAAAGATTTGAGAATGCCCGACGAATTTTCTTCAAATTTAGCAAGGTGTTCCAACGCTAACACTAGGAAGTATCATGGTATGAAAAGTCATTATTGCCATGTTTTTATGGAACAATTGCTACCAATTGCAATCGGTTCTCTACCGAAACATTTGCTTAATCCACTAACTGAAATTAGTCAAATTTTTAGAGATATTTATGCGTCAGCTTTAAGAGTGGATGACATCATTAAGTTGGACTGAAATATTCCAATCATTCTCTGTAAGTTGGAATAAGTATTTATGCCTGGTTTTTTTTACTCCATGGAACATCTACCTGTGCATCTTGCATATGAAGCTCATCTTGGAGGACTTGTTCAATATAGGTGGATGTATCTGTTTGAAAAGTTCATGGGTGATTCAAAGAGATCAGTGAAAAATAAAGCTAGAGTTGAAGGATCAATATGTGCACATTACTTGCATCGAGAAACATCACATTACTTCCAGCAGACACGTGTGCCCCCATCCTTCCAGCTGAGCGGATGATCTATATTTCCACTGCCTACCCAGACTGGTCACACCCCACATCCCACACATGTGTCCCCATGCTTCCAGCAGACCGGAGGATCTAGTTTTCCACCACCCACACAAACTGGTCAAACCCCACAAGTGCCATCATCCTTTCAGCAAACTGAGGATGATGATCAGGCGGAGTCGGAAGCTGACGATCATAAGATGGGCGGGGGCGATGATGAGTTGGATGAGAGCGATCTTCGAGGGGATGATGATTCGAGCTAGATTCATATCATTGAGTGGAGATTTTGGATTTGGCCTGAAGGAAGCTCATAAGTTTCTTATTTATAAATTTTTATTTAAGTATACATTTCCATTTTTAATAACTTTATAATTAATGCTAATTCAATTCTTGTTGTTTAGATTCAGGATGAGTCGGACTGCTGCCAAAGTTATAAATTATATAATTCAGCAGAATTATAAAAAATTTATAAAGAGTTTTAAAGATGTTAAGAGTAGGGATAGAGAACCTTAGCTAAAGTAATTTCATGTATAATTAATTTATTTTTTAAGTTATTGTTATTTAAATAATTTTTTTATTATAGTTATCTAACTATTTATTTTAATGTCATACAATATTGCAGAAAAATGTGTGTGGGATCCACTGAAACATAGGTATATTAAAAAAAATATTAGGAAAGAACTGCAAGATGACTTTCTGACATGCTACGTACGACGTGCTAGAAAGCGTTGGGAACTTCTTGGCCATCGTCTCAGTTGGATAGGCGAAGAAATCTTTCAGGAACTTCTTAAATATTGGAAAAGTGATGAATTTAAGGCTAAAGCTGAAAATGAAAAGAAGATGAAAACATCTCAAAAAGGGGTTGTCTTAATGCTGTTGGAAGTATAAGCATTGTTGAGCATCTTCAACGTTTTGTAATAATTATTACCACTTTTTTAAGTTATAATTTGATTTATAATTATATTATTAATTATAGTTAAATTTATTATTTAGGCTAAGTAATTGAATATACCACCTCTGATGACCGAGTTGGTTATAAAGACTCGGACAAAGAAAACGGGGGGTTTGTTGACCACCGTACACAAAAAGCTTTGGTTAGTTATTTAATTTGCGTTGTTCATATCTTTTTTTTATTAGCAACTTTGTGGCATGATTTTCACGTGGCATGTGATATGTTGTTGCGTGAAAATCATGTGGCAACTTAGAAGTTGCGGCGTGAAAATCATGTGGCTATATTTCATATATTATTTAAGTAAATATAATTTCATTTAAATTATATATAACTTAATTTTTTTATTGTATGTGTAGGATGATTATCAAACATTGCTTGTACGATTTCTGAATATTAATCCACAGTATACTCCGAGACCGGGAGAGCCGCTTCATCCAGGTGTGGATTTTTATATTTGGAGTGAAGTCATTGGCGGAAAGGGGCCTAACAGGTATTTTTTTGGTAGTGGAAATTTGGCTGGCACCTATTGACGTGATGATAGAACTCAATATCAAAGAGTTATTGAGGGGGGGAGAAGGTCACATCCATTAAATTTGACACCAGAACAACGAGAAACAGTAAGACAACTGGCGATAAATGAGGCGAGACGCGAGGCGGCGGAACTTGAGACGACTTTGAGGGCCGAAATGGAGGCGATATTGAAGGCCCAAATGGAGGCAATGCTGGGTGAGCATCAACGGGAAATGGAGGTCATGGCGAAGAGGCAATCTGATATGGAGGCGCAAATGCGGCAATTTATGCAATCGTTTGGTGGAAATCAAAACGTAGGTAGTTATGCGTCGACGGATCAGGAGAACAAAAATGATGAAGACTTTCCTGACCCAGACTGATCATTGATTTTATTTAATTTTTATTTTTTTGTTACTTTTGATTTTGAATTTGTGTAAGATATCAATTAATTTATAATACATTATATTTAGTAATATTTGATTTATAATTTTAGTTTATTAATTTATATATTTTAGTATATTTAGTTTATTAATTTAATTTACTTATTTTAGTATATTTAATTTATTAATTTAATTTTTATATTTTAGTATATTTAATTTATTATTTTAATTTGTATATTTTAGTATATTTAATTTATATATACAACTCATTAATTAGTTTCAGAATTTATTTATAAAAAAAAAAAGAATTAGTGGTGTGATTTACATGCCACAAATTAGTGACATGGAAATCACGTCGCAACTTACAATTAATACAAACATTTTAATTCAAAAAAACAAGAAGTAGTGACGTGATTTTCATGGCACTAATTAGTAACGTGAAAACCACGTCGCAAATAAAGCTGCTTTTTCTGAACCCCTAACTACTGCGCCTGCTCTGACTTCAATGGTATGAATCTCTATGAAAACATTTGCGACGTGATATTCATGTCACTAATTAGGAAAATGAAAATCACGTCACTACGTAATTGCCACCCGCTCTCCTGTGGCGTAATTAGTCACGTTGCAAATTTTAGTTTGTGATGTGTTTTTTCTTGTTATGGCGTGAAATTCATGTCACTAATGAGCTTTTTTTGTAGTGTAAGTATTAATATAATTTTTAAAAAATTTATAACTAAGTGGTTCTAACAAGCTATCCATGGTCCATACGGACTAGCCCTAATAGGTAGTGGATTTTTTAGGGTCGGGCTAAAAAAGCCCTGAAAATTATGGCTTTAATGTTAAGGCTCAAACCTTTTGATTTGTTGGGTCTGGCGGACCGATCCATATCAGCTAGCCCATTTTGACAACTCTATCGAAAACTTATGCAAAACTATGAAAACGAGATATTCGACTCTAAATGGACAGGCCCTGACAGACTTCGGACTATCTGACTCTAAATAGTCTAATTTTTGTAATTTTTTATACAAAAACTAAATTAAACACTTTGTTGTGAAAAACGATGTCAAGAACAAAATATAATAGGGATTAGGGAAGATAAAAAGAACACAAGAATTGGTTATAACTGCTATTCTTTCACTTTCTTTTAGAAAACAAGATTACAAGTTTACAAGAATAACAAATAACCTCTCACCCTAAATTAGGATTTGCAGCTTAGCAATGATGAGAGTCTAGTATGCTATTTATAATAAAACCTAACATACTAACTAATGGGTTTTTTCCACAAGGCCCATTACACAAGCCAACTTAATAAATAAGCTAACTTAACAAATTAGGGTTTAAACACTAAAACCTAATTTAACATGCTAACAACCCTAGCATCTTCGACACAAGCATGTGAACAACCTTCGACTTCATGCTTAATCATGTCGAACCAAGAGACTATCCTTCGACTATACTAGAGTTTGATCCAATATCTCACAAATCTCCACCTTGGACCTAACTCTACAACGTCAAGGGAACAAACTAGCTTTCTTCATGCAGCTTTATCAACTGCATACAGTGGAAAAACTTGCAACTCGGCAATGTCTTGGTGATCATATCAGCAGCATTTTCTTCAGTCGAAACCTTCAGCACTTGGACTTCTCCACGCTCGATTACTCCTCTGACGAAATGCAGCCTCACATCAATGTGCTTAGTTCGCTCATGATAGGCTGAATTCTTCGACAGGTGTATTGCACTTTGACTATCACATTTAACAGTAATACCTCGACCTTGAAGTTTCAACTCCTTCTCAAAACCTTCAAGCCACAATGCTTCTTTCACAACTTCAGTTAGGGCAATATACTCCGCTTCAGTGGTTGATAGAGCAACAACCTTCTGAAGTGTTGTTTTCCAACTAGTTGCAGTGCCAAACATAGTGAAAACATATTCAGAAATAGATTTTCTGGAATCCATACAACCTGCATAATCAGAGTCGACATATCCTTCGATTACTACTTTACTATCTTCACCCAAGGCTCCACCATAAATTAGGACTTTGTTCAGAGACCCATTTATGTACCTTAAAATCCACTTCAATGCTTGCTAGTGAGCCTTTCCAGGGTTCTCCATGTACCTGCTTACAAGACTTACTGCATATTCTATGTCGGGTATAGTACAGACCATAGCATACATCAAAGAACCAACTATATTAGCATATGGGATGCTATTCATATAGGCTCTTTCGACATCAGTACGGGGACACTGATCAATACTCAGCTTGAATTGAGGGTTTTTTGGAGTCACAACTGGCTTCGAATTTGACATACCAAACTTTTTGAGAATCTTCCGTAGATATGCCTCTTGAGATAAGCAGAACTTCGACTTCTTTCTATCTCTTCGAATGTCAATTCCAAGAATTCTGGAAGCAGCTCCCAGATCCTTCATATCGAACTCCTTATTAAGTTCAGCCTTCACCTTCATCACATCTTCGACATTGTTGCTTGCTATGAGAATATCATCCACATAAAGCAACAAAATAACAAATGAATTACCAGGTCGAAATCTGAAGTAAACGCAGTGGTCGAACTGACTTCTAATAAAACTTATGCGTGCCATGAACTTGTCGAATCTCCTATTCCACTATCGAGGAGATTGCTTCATCCCATACAAAGATCTCTTTAACTTGCACACATAATCTTCCTTCCCTTTTTTGACATACCCTTCAGGTTGTCTCATCAGGATCGTTTCATCTAGATCACCATACAAGAACGCAGTCTTCACATCCATCTGTTCTAGTTCAAGATTGAATTGTGCCACCATGGCAAGCAACATTCGAATGGACCTATGCTTCACAACAGGAGAGAACACATCATTAAAGTCGACACCTTCTTTCTGAGTGAAACCCCTTGCAACTAACCTTGCATTGTATCTTTTCTACGTCACTCCTTTAATTCCTTCCTTAACTTTGAAAATCCATTTACAGCTGACTAACCTAGCCCCAGCAGGTTTCTGGATCAGTTTCCAAGTATGATTATCATGAAGAGATTTCATCTCATCATCCATGGCCTTCAGCCATTCAGTCTTATTTTGACTCCTCATAACTTCCTTGTAGTCTCTAGGTTCTTCGTCTAGAACCTCACTTGAAGAGATTAAGGCATAAGCTATAAGATCTGCATATCCAAGTCTCTGAGGTGGCTTGATGGCTCTTCTCGACCTATCTCTTGAAAATAGGTAGTCATCGACAGTTTCCTCAATTTCGTCAGCATCTTCTGCTTCTTCTTCGACTTCATCAGGGATATGCAATTCAGCATCAACATGCTCCACCTCAACATGAATCTCTACCTGTTCCAGCTCTTCCTCAAATGTTTCTGCATTTTGACCAACATCAGTTTTCTTAAAAGCCATTTCAGCTTCATTGAAAACTACATCTCGACTGGTAATACACCTCCTGTGACCTGGCTCTAGGCACCATAGCCTATAAGCTTTGACTCCTTCAGTGTATCCCATGAACATGCATTTCAGAGCTTTAGGTTCGACCTTGTCTTGCCTAATGTGAGCATAGGCTACGCAGCCAAATACTCTCAGTTTGTTGAGATCTGGTGGATGTCCCGACCAAACTTCTTCAGGTGTCTTCATATCTAACGCTGTCGAAGGACATCTATTTATCAGATATGTTGCTGTCGAAACAGCCTCAGCCCAGAACACCTTCTTTAACCCTGCACTAGTCAACATGCATCTGACTCTCCAAAATAGTTCGATTAAATCTTTCAGCCAAACCATTTTGTTGTGGAGTACCTGCAGTAGTTCTGTGCCTTGCAATACCAGAGGAAGCACAAAAACTGTCGAATGCCTCATTGCAAAATTCAAGGCCATTGTCGGTTCTCAACCTCTTGACCTTTCTGCCAGTCTGATTTTCAACCAGAGTCTTCCAACTTTTGAAATTCTCAAAAGTTTCATCCTTAGTCTTCTGGATGAATACCCATAATTTTCTGGAATAATCATCGACTATTGATAGAAAATACCTTGCTCCTGAATGTGATGGACACCTTGCAACCCCCCAAAGATCATCATAGATGTAATCAAGGGATCCATGTGTTCTTTGTTTGCCTTTGTTGAACTTCACTCTGCAAGATTTTCCAAGTACACAGGGTTCACAATACTTCAGCTTTTCGACTTTGTCTCCACCAAGCAGATTTTGTTTCCCTAATTCGACCAAACCCCTTTCACTAACATGGCCCAATCTCATGTGCCAGATTTCTATCTTCGACAAAGGTTTCGTGGATGCAACATTTGTCGAACCACTTACAACTTCAGCCTCAAGGGTATACAAGCCTTGTTTCTTCACGCCTCTCAAGACTTCCTTCGAACCCTTCATGACTCTTAGGATACTTTTCTCTCCTTGGAAAACATATCCTTTCTTGTCGAATTCACTAAGAGAAAGTAGATTTCTCTTCAAATCAGGAACATACCTGACTTCAGTCAACAACCTTATTGACTCATCATGGAGTTTGAACCTCACAGATCCAACACCTGCAATCTTAGAAGCCTTGTTGTTTCCCAGCAATACTAATCCACCATCTTGATCACATAATTCCTCGAACAAGTATTTGTTTGGATTCATGTGCCAAGTGCAACCTGAATCCATAATCCACTCTCTTCTCGAGTCACTGCTTGAAACCACAAGAACATCAGATGATTCGAAATCATCTTGAACAATTGCTGCATTGCCATTATCCTTACCTCCATGATCTTTCAGGCGTTCAGGGCACACCTTTCTTGTGTGACCCTCCTTCTTAAAATGATAGCATCGAATGCCAGATGCTTCGCCACTGTAAGACTTCGACAGGCTTTTGCCTTTCTTCTTGTCAAACTTACCATCCTTTCGTAAGAGTTTTCCTTTAATGGCCAAACCTTCGCCAACAGTCGAAGGTTTATGCTCCTTTCGTTCGTTCAGGTCCTTTGAATATAGGGCTGATTGAACTTCTTCAAAGGTCAGGGACTCCCTTCCATACGTGAGAGTTTCTTTGAAGTGAGCATGTGATCGAGGCAAAGCGCACAATAGTAACAGCGTTTGATCTTCATCATCGATCTTTACATCAATATTTTCAAGATCAAGAATCAGCTTGTTGAACATATCCAACTGCTCAGCCAACACTTTGTCTTCAACCATCTTGAATGAATACAAAGCCTGCTTCAGGTAAAGTCGATTTACCAACGATTTGGTCATATACAAACTTTCAGGTTTCGCCCATAACCCTGATGTCGTCGTCTCCTTTGATACCTGTCTGAGAACCTTATCACCAAGGATCAACAAAATTGCATTGTGTGCCTTCTCGATCATAGTCGTCTTCTCCGCTGCCGTTAATGCAGCATTCATGGCTGCCTCTCCCTTAAACGCTTCCAAACAACCCTGCTGAACCAGTAGGGCTTTCATCTTCAAGCGCCACAGACCGAAGTAATTCACTCCGGAAAATTTTTCAATCTCATACTTTGTTGACGGCATCTTCTCCACGCTCACCGCACCAATTTGTTGTGAAAAACGATGTCAAGAACAAAATATAATAAGGATTAGGGAAGATAAGAAAAACACAAGAATTAGTTATAACTGGTATTCTTTCACTTTCTCTTAGAAAACAAGATTACAAGTTTACAAGAATAACAAATAACCTCTCTCACCCTAAATTAGGATTTGCAGCTTAGCAATGATGAGAGACTAGTATGCTATTTATAATAAAACCTAACATACTAACTAATGGGCTTTTTCCACAAGGCCCATTACACAAGCCAACTTAATAAACAAGCTAACTTAACAAATTAGGGTTTAAACACTAAAACCTAATTTAACATGCTAACAACCCTAGCATCTTCGACACAAGCATGTGAACAACCTTCGACTTCATGCTTAATCGTGTCGAACCAAGAAACTATCCTTCGACCATACTAAAGTTCGATCCAATATCTCACACACTTCATAATATTTATTATAAATATAATAAAAAAAATTAATATTATTTTAAATATAATACATTTTAGATACTATATTATTTTCTTAAATACTTATATGTTTTAAATGCAAACTCTAAAGAAAATGATGTTCGCCTTCAGAGTTCCCAAGAACAAACTCTAAAGGCTCATGAGAACAAATCTCTATCTTTTACTCAAGTGTTTCTCAATCTCTCCAACTCTCAATATATAAATCACTCAAACCCAAAATTTTAGAAGTATTTTTCAATTCCTATGATAACCCTCAAAAGGCTACCAAATCCCTAAAGTATAACTCTAAGAGTGTCTGGATGAGGTAGTTGGAAATTTTAAAGGAATTTAAATTTAAAGCAATTCAATTGAAATCCATTCATTTTTAAATTATTTTATTTGGATGGAGTATTAAAATAATTCATTGTTAGATTTTTGGGGTCATTTTTTGATAAAATTTAAATTTTTTGGACCAAATTAAAAAATTGAAAAGTAACGATCAATTTGTAATTTTAAAAAATTTAAAAGACCAAATTGTAAACATTAAAAATTATTAAGGACCAATTTGTAATATTTTAAAAACTTTTGGGATCAATTTTATAATTTTAGAAAATATGAGGACCAAATTATAATATTTGAAGAAATAATAGTAACAAAACAATAAATTTTGTGCAAATCATTTTAAATTCCATTAAAACATTACATTACTTCATTAAATGTTTAATCCAAACACACTTTAAGAATTTTACCTTTGCTTTCTAAATAGGATTTCTACCTTATGCAACTCCCTTTTACTATAAAGCTCTAAAATTGTTACACTATAACAACAGAAGAGATACATATTTATAATTGATAAAACTCAACATATCCATAACAAGACTCATAACAAACCCAATTAATTGTTAGAATAAAATATTATAAATATTTTCTAATATCTTTTATATTAATTTAAACTATTTATAAATTAATATAAGATGCATATCCAATACTCAAACATTAATGAACAGATCTGTAAATTGAACCAATCAAATTTGATATCTGCGAATTATCTAAATTGGACATTCTTGATGTTCCCCGACTTCTTAATTTTTCTCAATAATATGAAAAACAAATTAATTTACAAATATGAAAAATGTTTTGCTTAATTTTCCTTATTCTGGAATTTTCTCAATAATATGAAAAACAAATTAATTTTGAAAAATATTTGTAGTTTATATAATACTGAGAACTTAAATACTAACTGAAAAGTTGCTAAAAAAATATTGGTGAAGTTGTAGTCACTTAAATATGCATTGTCAGTTAAACGTTGATGAACTTAAAGCATTAAAATTTATATTTAGGAAGTTTGCAAGAATATATATTACAAAATAAGGCCTAAAAGCCTTACTTTTATATATTAATCAAGTTAAAAGATATCTTTTACTTTTCACAATATAAATTCTTGTAAACTTTAACTCTGAACATACATAGGATATGTCTTTTGTTTATTTAGTTTTTATTGATTGATTCAATGACTCATCCGTGTCGACAACAACAATGGATGAATGTAGGATAAACTATAAAGCAGATACCACCAATCTTATAGCCTTTTTCATAACACTCTCAATAGCATTGTGAATTTGACGTGCAATCACCATATTGACGTGTTGAAACCAAAAGATTACACTCACCACTTGATAATCCTACAATAAAATAAAGTCAATTTAGATATGGTGATGCATGTTAAAGTAAATTTAAATGCCTTTTTAGATATGGTGATTGTATGTCAAGTTTAATTGAAAATGACTCTTTTTAGTAATTAAAGAATTCTTCGTTTTGATGGAGGGATGTTAAGGTGATTTGTAATTTTAAGGTTAATGGTCATTTGTGGTTTACTTATATCATTTCTTGAAAGTTGGGGAATGAAGTGATCATTAATTTTTGGAATTATTGTTGGTTGGGTGCGATCCCTTTAAAAGAGATTTTTCCGCTTATTTATGAAGCTTGTGCTACTACTTCGCTTAACATTGCTAATATGGATCGTTGGGAGGAATCACATTGGCATTGGAATCTTGGAGTTGATAAGTTTGCTCTTCATGGAGAGTTAGGTGAAGATTGGTCAGTGTTGGTTTCAACTTTAAGAGATGTCAAATCAAATGTGGATGAGGTTGATAAAGTGGTGTGGTGGAGAAATGATGAGTGTTTTCCGGTTAAAAATAGCTATGCAAGATTGTATGAGTTAATTCTCAAATTTGTTGTTGAATGAGGAGAATTTATTAGACTTGAGACTGGTTTGGAAAGCTTTTGTTCCAAGCACAGTTAAGTTATTTAATTGGAGAGGCTAATTTTGAATATATTACCTACTAGAAATGAGCTTTGTAATAAAGATACGGAGAATTTGCCGAGTGACAATTTTTTACATTCTTTGTGATTTGATGGGAGAATCGATAGAGCATCTTTTTTGGCGTGTTGAAAAACAGACATGGTGTGGAGGAATGAGTTGACTTGGTTGGCCGGTGGTGGGGGAGTATGGCGGTGTAGCTTAGTGATTCAGGGGCTCATTTGGAGTTTTCTTTTTTGGAGTAGCTTAAGCGCAGGTTATGTTGTATCATTAATTATATTATCTTCTCTTTCTTTTGGTTATTAGTTTGTTGGTGTGTATGGCTGAGTAAGAACAAAGTGGTATTTAAGGATTATGTTTGGAATAAGAGTGAAGTTTTGTTGATTAAAACGTTGGGGTGAGATTGAATTTCCATTTAAGCGAAAGGTATGTTTTATTTAGTTAAGAAGTTTGGATTTCTAGTCCAAGAGAGTATGTTGGGCTTAATTTTTGTTGTTGTTATGAGTTGTTTTCTTCTTTTTGTATTGTTGACCTTTCCTTGTATTGGGTTTTACACCCCCTTATACTTTATTAATACAATTGTTTATAAAATAACGTGTATTCATTATCTAAAAGCAAAAAAATGACCAAAAATACTAGGAAATGGGTGGCTAGGAAGTTTGAAAATTAAATACAATTTTAGTGATTGTATGTCAAATTTAATTGAAAAAACTAACACAATCACCTAAATAAAATGACATTGGAAAATGTTGATGCAAATGATATTATCCCTCTAATTAATATAAATGAGAGTAATACAAATTAAAAATAAATAAATAAAGGGAAATAAAAATTAAAATAAAAATAATACATGTGACCTTAAACCAATTAAAAATATAAATTTAAATAAAATATAAAATATAAAATAAAGTAATTGAGATCCAAAGTAAGCTACTTGATAGTTATATTTCCTGAATTTTGGTGATAACCTAAGTTAAAGGTTGTATCTATTTTAAATAAATAATTAATAATGACACTTATAGGACATATACCTCGATTATTGGTGGATTGAGGCGAAAGATTTATCATAAAATATATTATTTGTAGGAGTGTTTTAGAGGATAAAGCATAAAAGAAAAATAAAAACAAATAAAAATCCGATAGCGCAAACAAATGTTTTAAATTTTATAATCTTGTATTCATTCATTAACAATGTATCTTCAATTATCCCGATTTTGTATTATTATCGTTGTTTCCATCAATATCCTTTTGTTTACATTGTCATCCTCGACCCTCATATTTATCAGTTTAGATTAACCACAGTCACTTACGAACTTGCACTAAAGAGAAAGAGATGAGAAACATTTGATGATGTATGTGATTTTTTATTGGAGACGGCGGCATTGCTGATTAGGGGGCATCTTGAATGAAGACAGTGAAGGGCTTTTTATTAGAGGTGGCAGCATTAGAGGTTATCAATAACTATAAAACCATTTTTCAGTATCAAGAGATGGAATAAGAATAGTAACTCTTGAGAGTTACTTCACATGTTGACCTTTGGTTTAAATTTAATCAAATACCTGTGATATAATATAAAATATTGTTTAATGAAATTATTTGTTTTTTAGTATTTTAATTTTTTTCCCAAAATCTAATATATCTAAATATTCCTAAAATAAGTTTAATATTTTATTATTTTTTTGGAAAATTAACACAATTGTAGAACTCAAAAACAAATCCGAAATAGCAAATAAATAGATCAACCAAATTAAAATGTGATAAATCATTAATGTATTTTATTTATAGTTATGTTTTTAATAGAATTATATAAATTATAAAGTATAAATTAAAGTCAGTGTTCATAGTATTATTTGAAATCAATTAATAAATAAGATTTAACAAATTCTAAAATATAAAATAAGCCTATTATAAATATAAGTTCAACTTTGTAATACCAAACTTTCTAACCATAATATAGAAGGTGAGATTTTGTTTTGCTATAGATGTAAAAGATCCAAAGTGCTTCAAAAAGATGTAATAGAGAACACTGGAAAATAAAAGTTGATATGTTAATGGTAAAACTACACATGTTTTATAAATATTTAGATCTGGTTGATTTTGTTATAAGAAATAGGATATATAAATTGTTAAACATACTACATTAAGAAAAACTTAATATCATATTCGTGTTAAAGAATTCAAAATAAGGAGAAAAAAAAACAAACTGTCACAAGAATTAGAATATACATGTGAAAATATTTGTATGTACTCCATTAAAAGTAATGCAATATTTCAAAAATATATGAAGAAGTGGTGGATACAAAATACATAATATCACCGAGAAACTCAACAAACAAATTATATTCTCAACTAGATCCAACCTCACACATTACCATGCAACTTTGGTTTCCTTAGAGATGTAAATAGAATTACACTCATCAATTTAATGATATGAACATACAAATTGTGTGCTAGAGACCGTTTGTAAATTTAAAAGGTTTTACTTATAGACATGTTAAATTAATTAATCACATATGGGTAATTAGTTTTACATATAGACATGTGATGTCATTCGTTTCTGAACTCAACACTCTCTGATTTTAATGAGATGACAAAGTGCAATTTACAAGAAAAAGTCAATTTATGGAACGCTTCTGAAGAACGCTCATCAAATAGCTTCTGACTCTGATAAAGGAACTTTTGAAGATTCTGGAGCTATGAAGTTCTGTGCTCCATAGACTATAAAGAACAATGTCATCAAATTCTGAAGACTCTACTTCTCTCTATGCATGCTTCAATCAATCCTCATCTGAAGCCTCTGGAAAATAAAAGATAAGATCAAAAAGTTTTACGTGAGAAAAATAGTACAAAGTACAAGATCACCATTCTCTCCACTACCCTGATTTCATGGGATACAAACTGTACTATTGTACCATTCCTGCAAACCGTTATGCAAGAATACCGTTGGAATTTTTGGAATTCCCTTTCTCCCCTCCAACGGCTCTTTCATTTCCTATATAAAGAAGTGCTGAAGAAATTTAAAGCAACAATTTTTATCAAGCATCTTTAACGTGATATTTTGCTTACAAACAGAGAGGGAGAGAGAGAGAGAGAGAGAGAGAGAGAGAGAGAGAGAGAGAGAGAGAGAGAGAGAGAGAGAGAGAGAGAGAGAGAGAGAGAGAGAGAGAGAGAGAGAGAGAGAGAGAGAGAGAGAGAGAGAGAGAGAGAGAGAGAGAGAGAGAGAGAGAGAGAGAGAGAGAGAGAGAGAAACTCAAGAATATTTTCAACACACTTAAGAACATTTTTGTTCATACTCTTTCATAGAAAATATCTTTGTGTGTAATTCTTTTATATAAATTTGTGTAATGTGCTTTTTAGAAGAATCTTTGTAACATTGTTGATGTTCTGCTATGTAGAATTGTCTTATTGGCATCCATGCTTGGCTAAAACATAATAGCAGCTGAATGTAATATTGTATAAGTCTTGCAAATATGAAAAGAACAAAACGGGTACTAAAGCAAGATGTTATATGGAATGTCATGACTTCAACCATGACATCACGCCTGCACAACTGAGGAAGAAAGATTCAGTTTGGTTTAAAACAGATACAGAATATTCTATGTGAATATTATGTAATCCTATGTGGTGCATATTTAAAGGTCAAAGAATCAAGTCAGAATATTGAAGAATCAAATCTGAAGATTGGAGATTCAACGGTTTCTAATTTAGGAGATAAATTAGGAAACTTATTATTGAAAGACCTTATTTGTATCAGAATATTTTTTCCATATTTGTAACAGCCAGAGTGCTGCGATTTGTAAGCCCAAGTCCAACTAGGATCAGGTTATAAATAGAAAACTTTTTAACCTAATTTTAAGTGCTAATAACCAGAGCTAGGAAAATGTAGTCTCTAGGGTTAGCCGTGTAGGTGAACCACCCGGAGTGTGGGATGGTCACTGATTTGTGCCTCAAAGCCTGTAGGTGAGAGGTTAAGTATAATCACTCAGAAGTTGTGAAGTAATGAGTGAGATTTTTGTTCTTGGAGGAAGCTTGTAAGCAACTTCAAGTTAACATTGTGTTTGTGTTTGTAGTGTTGGGAATTAGGTTGTCGATGTAGTGGCTGAGTTGTTGACTGCTAGAGATCATTCCTATGATTGGGAGTGGAATGGAGATATTCCATATCTAGGGAGAACCTAGGTAGAGATTGCATTGGGTAGGGTTTAAGTGCGAAGTTGTAAACGGGGGAGTTTAGCTTCAAATTAAGACTATTGATAGTTGATTTCCTTCCTGGCTTGGTTGCCCCCAGAGTAGGTTAGTTAGAACCGAACTGGGTGAACAATTCTGTGTGTTGTTTATGTTTCTGCATTGTTTATTTGTTTGTTCAGTTTAGATGTCATAACGTCGTGCATGACATCGGTGTTTGGTTTAATGACTGTGCTGTCACAGAACCTCTACAAAGTAGGTTTATTTGTGTTAACTGGACTAATATGATCTCGGCACTCATGGACTTCTGCATGTTAGAAGTAATTAAAATTTGAGGGATCTGTATGTATTGCCTCAGCTAAGTTGATGACAAAAAAGGTGTCGTGACATTGTGTATGACATTCTGAGTCTGTCTTACCAGAATTTTCAATTGGTATCAGAGTAGGCATCCTGTCTGTTTCTGGATGAGATCCATGGGAGATACTTTCTGGTTGCTGGAGGTAGGAGATTGTTTGAACATTCTTGTTCATATTGCATGGTCCCTAGAAGTGGTGAATGGACCTATGTGTGGAAGACTGAACCAATCTGATCCAAACAGATGTACTCTCTTGGCAAGAGAATATGGTGTTGCTGGATTCAAGAATATCAAAAACTTCTTGCAGGAGTGAAGTTAATGAGAAGGTAATCTTTGTGCTTATCTGTTTCCTTTTAGTCAGAATATTGGTTAGGTCTTGTTGTGTTGGATTGTTCAGCTTCAATCCTTGGTTGTCATGCTTACCACTGGTTCGTGGAGTAAGCATTTGGTAACCTCTGTTGATATATGGCTACTTTCCGCTGCATAATATCTGATGCAAAATCCTATCTTTGAAAGAAGATGTCTAGGGTTATATGGTTTTCAACAGAGTTTAAAGCAGATCTTTCAGCTTTAGTGCAAGTGTCAAAGATACTTGAGATTTCTCTCAAGTCCATTCATAACGACATGGTTATTAAGGTTGGAGAGGTTCAATTGATCACTGTTCCTCATATTCATCTGCAAAGTTGTTTGATGATCTTCAAGATTGTCATGTATGGTATGTTCCAAGGAAAAGGAAATGATAGTATACTGGTATGCAGCTACCAGTTGAAGAACAGATGTTCTAGTACTAAACTAATGTAGTGTGAGTACATTCATTTGGAACCTACTCCTGATCTGGAAGAGGAGACATCTGCCTTGTGTGTCGATTGCTCAGAATACAATCAACTGAACCTTTCATCCTAATTGTCAGGTGATTTCGGGCATATATATGGGAATGTGGAAGTAAAGCTCAATGTAAGTAAAAGGAGTCATTCAGGTTTTCTTTAAAGACCTATATGAGTATTTAAGATGAGCTTATATCTGGTATTCTCTTCTGATCAAAGGAACCAGATATGTGGAATATTTTCTTAACCATCGAACAGTTAATGGTGAAAACTGAATACTGTGTCTCTTTCACAGTGAAATATGGTTTTGAATATTGTGTGATGATCTAAGGGAATCAGATTGCTGTGAAGAATCTGAGTTGTATTCATGTCATAATTGAATCTGTTCCAAAAACCTTATTGAGGGAATCTCCTTTGTAGGTACAGATTGTGACATCCATTATCTCAAAATCAGAATGAAAGTCTGAAGAAAAGTTTATTGAGATATGGCATATATTATCCCTTAATCATGACTGATGTGTAGCTGAGTTGATGGTGTGTGTCGTGCTTTCTCTGTCTTTCCTCAAGGTACATAAAAAGGATGATGAGTATGAGATCCTAAAAGCCTTAATAAATAATGTCATAACAGATGTTGAAATATCATTGCCAAGAATAATTCTCTTATGTATGGAGAATAAATCATTTAGAAGGATCTGGTGTGAGCAGTAAATTCTATCTGAGTGTCTAATAGGTGCTTTGACGGGAGACTTAGTACTTATTGAATGTACAACCTGAATACAAGACTCATAAACTCTGTCGGGAGCTGAGTATGTGTAAAGTATCCGTGGTCTAGTTTGAACTATGTATCAATTATAGTTCTGTGTTATCTTCTCTTAAGCATTAAGAAGGGCAATGGTTGGCTGGTGAGTTGATTCTAGCAGAAGTAACATATAAGAAATGATAAATATCTTGACGGGAGCTGGATATTAACATCTACTATGTGATAATTTGAAGAAAGATATATGTGATGCTTTGTTTATTACATCACAACACTTGAAGACACCAGTAAAGTTTAGGTTCAGACCTATCTGTTGAAGACATGTTCAGGGCTATTTAGAAGTTTCTCCTATTTCAAGGTACAGAAGTGGCAGTCTGGATCTTGTTTAGCAAGTAAACTAAGGATTCTAAATTTGGAAAGTGTGGCAAGTTCCAAATGAAGAATGCTTCAAGGGTAAGGATAATCATTCATAACATCCTTATGTTATATTTCTCAGGGGAAGAATGAAGCAAGACAAGACATCAACCAGTGTAGGAAAATGAACACTCAGAGGAATGGATGAGATTATAAGTCTGATAATCTAATGTCCTGTGTGATGTCACAACATCACTATATGTGAAGAATGAAAAAGAAGCATTAATGTCTGAAGTGACAGTTCTGACTTAATATGGATTAGAATAGGCAGATTCTGATCTTGGTGATTGTGACATGTTCTGGCAATACGTGTTTACTTTCATGATGAAAACTTCATTAGTGAGTATGACTATAAAGACAGAAGTTTGGTGAAATGATCAACATAGCTAAATATAAAAGAGGATTCTTCTAGTTCTATCAAGGAGGAGCTCAATTTGTCTTAGCAGACCATGATCTGATTGAAACATGGCAGGGTAATGATCAACAGTGGATGAAGTGGGAGTTCTTTATTTTGAGTTTGTGGCAACCTTTCTATGGAAACATCTAGTGTCAAAAGGTCATCAGTTGACTATTTCAGGTGAAGATAAGGTGGTAGACTTGAATCTGTTGCAGAAAGAGAAGTGGAGTTAGTGGAATGTACTGAACTGCTCAGCTGTATCCAAAAGTTATACAAAACGTTATAACATCTAATTTCTGATGTGAGTATTTTTTTTAGGAACAAATTTGCTATTGTGAGTGTGTTCGGTAGGATTGTTGAACAGAGGGTGCTGCTCTTGAAGATATTAAGATGAGTCTTATATTTTCCATTCATCATTTCAAACTTATTCCATTGGGGAAGCTCAGACTATCTCAGATAGGGGAGTGACTTCTTAGTTCAAGATATAATTCTAGAAAATTATCTTGGTCTGTTATACTCTACCATCTAAATGAAGATGTTCCAAGTCAGCAGAAGCTTCTTCAACTCAGTTAGAGGGAGTTTCCTATGAAAAGGTTTATATAACAAGATGTATCATTACAGTTAGTTATCTGGGAATGGTTAAATCCAACCATGTGCATCTGGTATCGACAATTCTTTATCTGGTCTAATGGTTGCATACTTCAACATGCGGTGAAAGGCTCTTCGCAGTTGCAGTAAAAAGTCTAAGGGTAATCATAACAACAGAAGTCTATGACTAGTGAGTCAGTAGAGTAAGCGGGAGGTCTATTACTTGGTTCATAGGAAGATTTGTCAAAATCTCTTAAAAGAATCTTAAGCATTGTGCTTAAAGGGTAAAAGAGGGACAATGTCTGACAGGATGTCATGACATAGTTAAAGACATTGATTCTTCAGGGTCAAACAAGGAAATCTGAATTGAAGTTTATCTACACGTCAGTGGCCGGTGTAAAGTTCAATCAATGACTTTGCATGCGCTGGATTAAAGATAACTCCTATCAGAAGAAAACAGTCAAAAACTGCTTTGGAAAGAGTAATTGCTTTTGGAACTGTTTCCTAATTAATCGGTTGACCATTGAACAAGACCAAAGACCATCGTTACTACCTATGATCTCAAATGGCTATAAATTAGCATCTTTGCAACAGGCTTAAGAAAATAAATATCTCAAGATGTGTTTCGTGAGTGTTCGAATTGGTGCGTGCAAGTTTGGCATTATGATCGATGCATTTACCAAAACTTGTCCAGAAAAGCACAGGGTGGAGAAATCATATGTCTCTACCAGTGGTGTTTCACAAATAACAACAAAAATGTTCCTCCTTATTCAGCCTTCGATAATGGAGTCATTTTAGTTGTGATTTGTGATCTGAGTGATGAACACAATTGTGATTTGTGTTATGAGTTACGAGGAAGGATGGCAGAAACTCATTCAAGCTTCATCTTGGACCTCAAGCTAGAAGGAGTGGGTTTTCATATTGTCACCAATAGTCCTCACAGTCAAAGGCGACCATCCATCGTCCTCCTCATCTACGAGTGTTGCATGAAGGTGTTGAACTTCAAAGGTATGACATTGATTCAAGCTTTGTCATATTATGGCTAAAAAGGGGGAGAGATGGTACATAGCATGCTGATTTTGCTACTGTCAAAAGAAACAAAGGAAGATCTGAAGACAGAGTGAATTGAAGATGTTATGATGTGGTTAAGCAGTGAATAACAGAAGTCCTAATTCTGAGAATGTAAAAGACTGTTCTTCCTGATGTCTTGAAAGTTGAAGCAGCTGCTCTTGATCTTAAATTTATTGTAAATGTAAGTTTTAGCCAAAATAAGCCAAAGGGGGAGATTGTTGATGTTCTGCTATGTAGAATTGTCTTATTGGCATCCATGCTTAGCTAAAACATAATAGCAGCTGAATGTAATATTGTATAAGTCTTGCAAATATGAAAAGAACAAAAAAAGTACTAAAGCAAGATGTTATATGGAATGTCATGACTTCAACCATGACATCGCGCCTGCAGAACTGAGGAAGAAAGATTCAGTTTGGTTTAAAACAGATATAGAATATTCTATGTGAATATTATGTAATCCTATGTGGCACATATTTAAAGGTCAGAGAATCAAGTCAGAATATTGAAGAATCAAATCTGAAAATTGGAGATTCAACGGTTTCTAATTTAGGAGATAAATTAGGAAACTTATGATTGAAAGACCTTATTCGTAGCAGAATATTTTCTGCATATTTGTAACAGCCAGAGTGCTGCGATTTGTAAGCCCAAGTCCAACTGGGATCAGGTTATAAATAGAAACCTTTGTAACCTAATTTTAAGTGCTAATAACCAGAGCTAGGAAAATGTAGTCTCTAGGGTTAGCCGTGTAGGTGAACCACCCGGAGTGTGGGATGGTCACTGATTTGTGCCTCAAAGCCTATAGGTGAGAGGTTTAGTGTAATCACTCAGAAGCTGTGAAGTAATGAGTGAGATTTTTGTTCTTGGAGGAAGCTTGTAAGCAACTTCAAGTTAACGTTGTGTTTGTGTTTGTAGTGTTGGGAATTAGGCTGTCGATGCAGTGGCTGAGTTGTTGACTGCTAGACATCATTGCTATGATTGGGAGAGGAATGGAGATATTCCATATCTAGGGAGAACTTAGGTTGAGATTGCATTGGGTAGGGTTTATGTGTGAAGTTGTAAACAGGGGAGTTTAGCTTCAAATTAAGACTACTGATAGTTGATTTCCTTCATGGCTTGGTTGCCCCCAGAGTAGGTTAGTTAGAACCGAACTGGGTGAACAATTATGTGTGTTGTTTATGTTTCTGCATTATTTATTTGTTTGTTGAATTTGGATGTCATAACGTCGTGCATGACATCGGTGTTTGGTTTAATGACTGTGCTGTCACAGAACCTCTGCAAAGCAGGTTTATTTGTGTTAACTGAACTAATATGATCCCGGCACTCATGGACTTCTGCATGTTAGAAGTAATTAAAATTTGGGGGATCTGTATGTACTGCCTCAGCTAAGCTGATGACAGAAATGGTGTCGTGACTTTGTGTATGACATTCTGAGTCTGTCTTACGAGAATTTTCAAACACACTTTGTATCTCAACTTTTGACTTGTATTTCCTTGAGATACTAGGGTATAGTCAGATTTCTCAAGAAGACATTGACAGTTAGTCTTTGTGGTTGTAAAATATTTGTGGGTGGACTAGAGGTAGCTTCATTTATTGTGAACTAGGATAAAAATATTGGTGTTCATTATTTTTATTCTAAGCTCTCTCGTTCTTATTTTGGTTAGCGAAAAAGTTTCATTCTAGAAACCCAATTCACCCCCCTTCTTGTGTTTCCTTAACCTTCAGATGTTGTGTTTTTCAACTTTTTATCGGATGATGATAGGTGTTTTCTTGAAGCTCCAGTTTTTCTAGAAGAGATTAAAAATGTGATTTGGTTAAGTGATTGTGATAAGAGTCTGAGTCCTATCCTGATGGTTTTAATCTTGTTTGTTAGGAAGTGTTGGAATTTTGTGAAAGATGACATTGTTATGTTTGTCCAGGAGTTTTCAGAGTTTGGTAGGATTTCTAAAGCAGTTACAACATCCTTTATTGCTCCCATTCCTAAAGCAGATAATCCGGAATGTAATGAAAAATTTAGGCTGATTTGTTTGGTGGGCTGTCTTTATCGTCTCATTTGTAAATTGTTGGCTGCCAAGTTGAAGTGTGTGATAGTGAAGTTAGCTTCTTCTATTCATACGACATTAATTAAAGGTAGAGAAATTTTAAATGGTGTTTTGATTCTTAATGAGTTTTTAGACTATGCCAAAAGAAAGAAGAAGAAATGCTTAGTGGTGAAGGTTAATTTTGAGAAGCCTTACGATTGTGTGTCGTGGGGCTTTCTTAGATATGTGTTTAAGAGGATGGGTTTTGGTCAGAAATTGTTGTCTTACATGGAAGCTACGGTTTTTTCTATTTCTTTGTCAATATTGGTGAATGGTAGTCCTACGAAGGATTTTATGGCTTCTAGGGGGCTTAGATAGGGAGGTCCCCTCCCCCTGTTCCTCTTTCTTTTGGTGGTGGAAGGGTTGGCTGCCTTAATGAGAAATGCTTCAAGTGTTGGTAGTTTCAAGGAATTTTTTTAATGAGGATATTCATTTTGAGATATTGCAATTTGTAAACGATACGATGCTTATTTGTGATGGGTCAAATTTTGAGCTAGCTTCAATTTTATGTATCAATTTGGATAAAAATAAGTAATATGGAGTTCATTTGGATGATTCTTTGTTGCAAGCAACATCAATGTTTTTGGCTTGTGAAATAGGAAAGTTACCTTTCTTGCTTCTTGGCATTATGTTGGGAGCTAATCATAAACGAAAGGAAACTTGGTCTTTTGTTCTTACAAAGTTGCACAAAAGACTTGGTTTATGGAGTGACAAGCACATTGGGAGGGAAAGTTACTCTCTTGAACTCGATTCTTAATAATATTTTGATTTATATGTTGTCTTTTTCCAAAGTTCCGAAAGGAATTTTAAAGGAGATTATTAAGATCCAAAGAGACATTTTGTGGGGTAAAGAAAATGGTAGAGGGAATGTGTGTTGGGTTAGTTGGGAGAGTATTTGTCTTTCTAAAAAGAAATAGGTTTATGAATTAAGAATATTGAGAGTTTATGTGCTTCTATGATTAGTAAGTGGGGTGTACACTTTTGACGGAAAACCATGTGTTGTGGTCTAATCTTAGTAAATTTAGATATGGTGATTGTATGTCAAATTTAATTGAAAATGACTCTCCTTGGTGTTTGAAGAATTCTTCGTTTTGGTGGAGACATGTTAGGGCGATTTGGAATCATAAGTTTAATGGTCAATTTTGGCTCACCGGTAGCATTTCTTGCAAGTTGAGGAATGGTGTGACCATTCATTTTTGGGATAATTGTTTGTTGGGTGTGGCCCCTTTAAAGGAGATGTTTTCGCTTGTTTATGAAGCTTGTGCTACTACTTCGCTTAACATTTCTAATATGGGTTATTAGGAGGATTCACATTGGCATTTGGATCTTGGAGTTGATGAGTTTGCTCTTCTTGGAGAGGTCGGTGTTGATTTCAACTTTAAAGGATGTCAAACTAAACGTGGATGAGGTTGATAAAGTGGTGAGGTGGAGAAATTGTGAGGGTTTTTCAGTTAAAAATACCTATGCGAGATTGCACAAGTTAAAGTCTCAAAGTATGTTGTTTAATGACGAGAGTTTATTTGACTTGAGATGGGTTTGGAAAGCTTTTGTTCATAGCAAATTTAAGTTATTCGGTTGGAGGCTTATTTTAAATATTACCCACTAAAAGTGAGCTTTTTAATAGAGGTGTGGAGCATTTGTCGAGTGGCAATTTTGCCCTCTTTGTGATTCGATGGGAGAATCTATAAACACCTTTTTGTGGCGTGTTGTAAAATCGATATGGTGTGTGGCGATGCAGCTTTATGATTTGAGGGTTGATTAAAAGTTACCGCTTCTATAGCATCTTAAGTGCATGTTATGTTGTATCATTAATCCTATTTTCTTCTCTTTCTTTTGGTTATTAATTTGTTGGTGTCTGTGGTTGAGTAGGAACAAAGTGGTGTTTAAGGATTATGTTTGGAATAAAGATGAAGTTTTGTTGTTGATTAAATTGTTGGGGTGTGATTAGATTTCCATTTTAGCAAAAGGAAAGCTTGATTTAGTTAAGGAAGTTTGGGTTTCTATTCCTCGAGAGTATGATATGGCTTAATTTTTGTTGTTAATGTGGGTTGTTTTCTTCTTTCTTTGTTGTTCGCCTTTCCTTGTATTGGGTTTAGCACCCCTTGTGCTTTATTAATACAATTGCTTATAAAAAATTGAAGTATTAATATGTGGTACTGAGTGCGTCCGTAAGTATCTAGATGACATCTCAAAATATATAGAAAACAAGGTAACAAAACAGGGTACATGTACAATGATAGATGTCTACACAAATACTACATAAGATAGCACGACGAAATACAAAACATGAACATCACGTTCTTCAACTCTTCAAGACATCTTGCCTTTAACTTTATCCTTCTTCAAGCTACCTGAAATGATTAAATATGGGGAGAGATACAACTTATCTTAGTGGATTCCTAACTAAATTATAAGTCCGCTTGGTATAAGGATTTTCTTTTCCTATTCTCGTTTTACTAGCACTACACTCACGTGATATTAAGTAAAACTAAAGGAAAGGAAGTTTGGTTTAGCTTCATACATCATGTGTGTTAGGTCATGAGGAGGTCCGTGGATCATCACATCGGGCTTTTTAGGAGCAACCACACAAGTGAGAGAGACACCACATATAATCTAAAACCTTAAGGCATTAGGTGTACGGGTCTTCTCACTTATAAAGTGTTTAAGATTCATTTTTCCATCCGATGTGGGACTCATACTCACACTTTATATACCAATAATCTCTCCCTCGAGTGTGAGTTTATCCTTTCTTATGGGTATAATACTCCTGAAATGGAAATTTTTTTATCCATATCTACTTGCACCAGTGTTGGATGGCCTCAACGAAACACGCCGTCTGAACACCCTTGGTTAGAACAAGATTTGTTCTGATCAATATTCTTAGTTTTGATGATAACAAGCATATGAATTTTGTATGAGATAATGTGGTACTCTAATACTATGCAATTTCCATTTCAGGAATTATATAAAGAGTATGCACAAAATCAGCGCAAGAAGCACTGACTCAAAAGGTTCAGCATGCAACATCAGAACATGGTCTGGCAAGACATCAGAAGATGGTCAAGCAGAATCAGAACATGGGTCTATGGAAGCATCAGAAGAACTTGAGATCATAAGCAGAAGCACTGAAGTTCTCACGGTATCACGCTCAGAAGCACTTCAAGGCCAGAAGACAAGAAGATGCTCTGCACCAAGCTGTTTGACTCTGATGACATTCAAACGTTGTTTACACAAACATCAGATCAGAAGCAAGTACTAGACTGGCAGGCTACTCTGACTGACAAAAGGAACGTTAGAAGCTATTAAAGGCAACGTCAGTAGACACAGCGAAAACAAGGCTCGAGGTAGTTGACAAAAGAGTGAAACATTAAATGCAATGCTGTACGGAATACGCAAAGCATTAAATGCTCCCAACGGTCATCTTCTCAAGTGCCTATAAATATGAAGTTCTGATGAGAAGCAAGGTTACAACTTACGAATTACAACACTTGCGCATTATACAGAAACGCTGTCAAATTCAAAAGCTCTCAAACTTCATCATCAAGCTCACTACATTGCTGTTGTAATATCTTAGTGAGATTTAAGCTTAAACTTAAGAGAAAATCACAGTTGTGATAATAGCTTTATAAGAAGCATTGTAACTCTTAAAAGAATTTGTTTACATTAAGTTGTAAGAACTAGAGTGATCAGGTTGTTGATTAGTATACTCTAGCAAGTCTTAGAAGTTGTCTAAGCAGTTTGTTCCTAGAGTGATCAGCTTGTGATCAGGATACTCTAGAAGACTTAGCAGTTGTCTAAGTGGAAAACCATTGTAATCAAGTGTGATTAGTGGATTAAATCCTCAGGTGAGGTAAATCACTCCAAGGGGGTGGACTGGAGTAGTTTAGTTAACAACGAACCAGGATAGAAATCATTGTGCAAATTGTTTTTATCTTACAAGTTTTAAAGCTACACTTATTCAAACCCCCCCTTTTGAAGTGTTTTTCTGTCCTTCAATTGGCATCAGAGCGCCGGTTCTAAGGTGCAAGCACTTAACCGAGTTTAGAAAAGATTCAGGAAGAGAAAAACACTAAGTCAAGATGGTTGAGACTCCAACACCTACATCTACATCTACATCTGGCTCAGCTGAGCAATACAATGGAAATGGTAACAATGGTTACACTAGACCGCCAGTATTTGATGGTGAAAACTTTGAATACTGGAAAGATAAACTTGAAAGTTACTTCCTTGGTCTAGATTGTGACTTATGGGATCTTCTGGTTGTTGGTTACAAACATCCAGTGAACGCTACTGGCGTAAGGCTTACAAGACAAGAAATGAATGATGATCAAAAGAAGCTTTTCAAAAATCATCATAAATGTAGGACTGTTTTGCTGAATGCTATCTCTCATGCTGAGTATGAGAAGATATCTAACAGGGAAACTGCCTATGATATATATGAGTCATTGAAAATGACCCATGAAGGAAATGCTCAAGTCAAGGAGACCAAAGCTCTTGCTCTAATCCAGAAATATGAAGACTTCAAGATGGAGGACGATAAAGATATTGAGAAGATGTTCTCAAGATTTCAAACGCTAACTGCTGGATTAAGAGTTCTGGACAAAGGCTACACCAAGGCTGATCATGTAAAGAAGATCATCAGAAGCTTACCCAGAAGATGGGGTCCAATGGTGACTGCATTCAAGATTGCAAAGAATCTGAATGAGGTTTCTTTGGAAGAGCTAATCAGTGCCTTGAGAAGCCATGAGATAGAGCTGGATGCAAATGAGCCTCAGAAGAAAGGTAAGTCTATTGCATTAAAATCTAATATTAAAAAATGAACTAACGCTTTTCAGGCTGAAGAAGTAGATTCTGAAGAATCAGAATCAGAAGAAGATGAACTGTCCATGATCTCCAGAAGGGTAAACCAACTCTGAAAGAGCAAACAAAGGAAGTTCAAAAGCTTCAGAAGTTCAAAGAAGTTTGAATGAGGAGAATCTTCTGGTGGCAGAAGATCTGACAAGAAGAAGGTCGTCTGCTATGAGTGCAATGAGCCTGGACACTTCAAGAATGAATGTCCAAAACTTCAGAAGAAAAATACCAAGAAGAAGTTTCATAAGAAGAAAGGTCTTATGGCAAAATCAGAATCAGACTCTGAAGGAGAGCAAGCCAACTTTGCACTGATGGCTACAATGGATGATGGATCAGAATCTACATTAGAATCAGATTCTGAAGAGGTATTTTCTGAACTATCTAGAGAAGAGTTAGTTTCCAGTTTAACTGAACTTCTGGAACTCAAGGCTCATCTTAGTATCAAATACAAAAAGCTGAAAAAGCAATTTGAATTTGAAACTAAGAAGCTGGAAGTGGAAAATTCTGAACTGAAGGAAAAAGTTTTAAAATTATCCAAAGATAGTGGATCTCCTTCTGAATCAGAAAAATCCATTCCTAGTCTCAATCATATTCTGAAATAATATGACTCGAGCTTCAGAAAGTTCCTATCTAGAAGTATTGGCAGAAGTCATCTTGCTTCTATGATATATGGTGTTTCTGGAAACAAAAGGTTTGGCTTTGGCTATGAGGGTGATACCTCACATAAATTTGAACCTGTTGATGATTTGAAAATCACATACAAGCCATTGTATGATCAGTTCAAATATGGCCACTCACATGATATCAAGCTCACATCACATGCACAGAGTTTTAACACAACACACACCAAGAAGCATGTGACACAACCTAAAAGATATCATGCTGACAAACACAAAGAATATCATGTTGTTCCTCCTGTCACTTATCATGCTAAACCCAAGGTCAATCAGAACTTGAGGAAAACTAACAAGAAAGGACCCAAGAAACTGTGGGTACCTAAGGAGAAGATAATTTCTGTTGCAGATATCCTTAGCAGTAAAGAAGGCAAAGCAAAAAATGTCATGGTACCTGGACTCTGGGTGCTCGCGACACATGACGGGAAGAAGGTCTATGTTCCAAGACCTGGTGCTTAAGTCTGGTGGAGAAGTCAAGTTTGGAGGAGATCAGAAGGGCAAGATTATTGGCTCTGGAACCATAAGTATTGGTAACTCTCCTTCCATAACTAATGTACTTCTTGTAGAAGGATTAGCACATAACTTATTGTCCATAAGTCAATTAAGTGACGATGGTTATGACATAATCTTCAATCAAAAGTCTTGCAAGGCTGTAAGTCAGAAGGATGGCTCAATCATATTTACAGGCAAGAGAAAGAACAACATTCATAAGATTGATCTTTCAGATCTTGAGAAGCAGAAGGTGACTTTCCTTATGTCTGTTTCTGAAGAGCAATGGGTCTGGCACAGAAGATTAGGACATGCTAGTTTGAGAAAGATTTCTCAGATTAACAAACTAAATCTGGTCAGAGGTCTCCCAAATCTGAAATATAAATCAGATGCTCTTTGTGAAGCATGTCAGAAGGGCAAGTTCTCCAAACCTGCATTCAAATCTAAGAATGTTGTCTCTTCCTCAAGGCCGTTAAAACTTCTGCACATTGATCTGTTTGGACCAGTCAAAACAACATCTGTCAGAGGGAAGAAATATGGATTAGTCATCGTAGATGATTATAGCCGCTGGACATGGGTAAAGTTCTTAAAACACAAGGATGAGTCTCATTCAGTGTTCTTTGAATTCTGCACTCAGATCCAATCTGAGAAGGAGGGCAAAATCATAAAGGTCAGAAGTGATCATGGTGGCGAATTTGAGAACAGATTCTTTGAGGAGTTATTTTAAGAAAATGGTATTGCCCATGATTTCTCTTGCCCTAGAACTCCACAGCAAAATGGAGTTGTAGAGCGAAAGAATAGGACTCAGCAAGAAATGGCTAGAACCATGATCAATGAGACAAATATGGCTAAGCACTTCTGGGCAGAAGAAATAAACACTGCATGTTATATTCAGAATAGAATATCTATAAGACCTATTCTAAATAAGACTCCTTATGAATTGTGGAAGAACAGAAAGCCCAACATTTCATATTTTCATCCTTTTGGATGTGTGTGTTTTATTCTGAATACTAAAGATCATCTTGGTAAGTTTGATTCTAAGGCACAAAAATGTTTTCTTCTTGGATATTCTGAACGCTCTAAAGGCTACAGAGTATACAATACTGAAACATTGGTTGTAGAAGAATCAATCAATATCAGTTTTGATGATAAGCTTGGTCTTGAAAAGCCAAAGCAGTTTGAGAATTTTGCAGATATAGATATTGACATATCTGAAGTTGTAGAACCAAGAAGCAAAGCTCCAGAAGCTGAAAGTCTCAGAAGCAAAGAATCGGAAGATCAAGTTGATGCATCTTTAGAGAATCTCAGAATTTTTGAAGAGCCAACAGTCAGAAGATCTTCTAGACTCACCTCTGCTCACTCAGAAGATGTGATCCTTGGAAAGAAAGATGATCCTATCAGAACAAGAGCATTCCTTAAGAACAATACAGAATGTCAATTAGGTCTTGTTTCTTTGATCGAGCCAACTTCTGTTGATCAAGCTCTAGAAGATCCAGACTAGATAATTGCCATGCAAGAAGAACTAAATCAGTTTACAAGGAATGATATATGGGATTTGGTTCCTAGACCTAAAGGATTCAACATCATTGGTAGAAAGTGGGTGTTCAGAAACAAGCTCAGTGAGAAGGGAGAAGTGGTAAGAAACAAATCCAGACTGGTGGCTCAGGGATATAGTCAGCAAGAAGGGATTGACAATACAGAAACCTTTGCACCAGTGGCCAGGTTAGAATCTATTCGCTTATTGATTTCTTTTGCCACTCAACATAACATCACTATGTATCAGATGGATGTTAAGAGTGCATTCTTAAATGGCTATATAGATGAGGAAGTCTATGTCCATCAACCTCCTGGTTTTGAAGACTGTAAGTCTCCAGAACATGTTTCTAAACTTAAGAAATCATTTTATGGATTGAAGCAAGCTCCCAGCGCTTGGTATGAAAGATTAAGTTCTTTCCTTCTGGACAATGGTTTCACTAGAGGACAAGTGGACACGACTCTTTTCTGTAAAACATCTAAGAAGGATATTTTAATTTGTCAAATTTATGTTGATGATATTATCTTTGGAACATCTAATGCTTCACTTGGAAAGGAGTTTGCTAAGTCTATGCAGGCTGAATTTGAAATGAGTATGATGGGTGAACTCAAGTACTTCCTTGGGATTCAAATCAACCAAACTTTTGATGGAACTTATGTTCATCATACGAAGTATGTGAAAGAACTTCTGAAGAAGTTTAATCTTTCTGAAAGCAAAGAAGCCAAAACTCCTATGCATCCAACGTGTGTTCTAGGTAAGGATGAGGTAAGTAAGAAGGTAGATCAGAAGTTGTACAGAGGTATGATTGGATCTCTTCTATATTTAACTGCTTCTAGACCTGACATTCTTTTTAGTGTTTGTTTGTGTGCTAGATTCCAATCAGATCCTAGAGAATCTCACTTAACTGCTATTAAAAGAATTCTAAGGTATCTGAAAGGTACTACTAATGTTGGTTTAGTCTACAGAAGATCTAAAGAATACAACTTAGTAGGATTTTGTGATGCTGATTATGCTGGAGATAGAATTGAAAAGAAGAGTACTTCTGGAAGTTGTCAATTTCTTGGAAGTCATCTGATCTCCTGGTACAGCAAGAAGCAAGCTACCATAGCTCTCTCAACAACAGAAGCAGAATATGTTGTTGCTGCTGGATGTAGCACACAAATGCTCTGGATGAAGAGTCAGCTAGAAGATTATCAGATATATGAGAGTAACATTCCTATTTTCTGTGATAATACCTCTGCTATATGTTTATCTAAGAATCCTATCTTACATTCCAAAGCTAAACATATTGAGATTAAACATCATTTTATGAGGGACTATGTTCAGAAGGGTGTTCTTTCTTTGAACTTTGTGGATACAGACCATCAATGAGCTGATATCTTTACAAAACCCCTTGCTGAAGATAGGTTTAAGTTCATTCTGAAGAATATCAGTATGGACTTATGCCCAGAATGAGAAGATGAGAAGATCTGGGTATGAATAACTTCTGAAGTGTGTTAGGACTAGGCAGCAATAAGAAGTTCTGATAATGATCAATTAGAAGTTCTGATTCTGTTATTACTAACGTTTCATTATCTGAGTTGATTCAGAAGCTCTTTTAAAGTAAAACAGCTGTCACCAGTCTTTCAAGAAAATGAACACGTGTTCCCTATTTTTGGACAAGCATGCGTGCAGTTGAGGAGACGCCGCCCTAGGTAACTGTGCAAATCATTTCATTTTGTCACTTTATCTCTCATAACGTCATTTCTCATTAAATGCATATTGATGTCATTTGTTTTGTAATCATTTCTTTTAAATAGTTTTTTTTATTATTATTTTCTTTTATTCAAACCGTTTAAATAACCCGCTTCATCTTCATTTTATCTTTTTCGCTCTCTCTCTCTCCATTTGTGTGTCTCTCTCTTTGCATTCGTTCTTTCAAACCCTAGTTTGTGATCTGAAACCAAGCAAAATCATCATGTATTCATCATCAAGTTCATCAAGCCCGGCAGAAAGACTTACTTCTACACAGATTCTTCTAAGAAAGTATGGGTATGCCCCTCTGAAGACTTGCATGATACCCACTGACGAACTGGAAGTTCTCTATGAGTCCGCTGTGGACTTCGATAATCTAAGAGCAAATGGCTTCCAGTCTGATGCAAGGATCCTAGCACAAGGATGGTCAAACTATCTTGATAGATTGGTTGGACCAATTTATCCTGAACTGGTGAAGGATTTCTGGGTACATGCAACGGTTACCCCAACTGCCATCATTTCCTTCGTGCTAGGGCATGAAGTTGTTATCACTGAAAAGCTAATCAGGAAGCTATACAACCTGGATGATGAAGAAGGTTGCACTGGTCCTCAACCTGGAAGGGTTAACTGGTTTCAGGTTGAACAACAAATCTCTCATGCTATCGGGATTGAATCTCATAAAATTGGTACTTTAAGGCCGTTTTATCAAGTGTGGGCTGAGATTATCCTGGGTTCTCTTCACCACAGGAAGCAGTTATTCTCCTCCTCCGCCTACATCAGTCCTGATCACAAGTATACTCTCTTCTGCATTGGCAGAAAGATGGAACTCAACATCTCTCACATTCTGTTTGAGAATCTGAAGACTTCTATAGTAGAGTCTAGAGAGGAAGAAAGGGCGAAGTATCCTCATATTCCAAGAAACATTATTCCTTTCGCCAGAATGATCTCTGATATTCTGACTGAAAGTAATTTGCTGGATTCTATTAGGACCATTGGAGCGTCCCAATTTCTTGGAGTTGTTCAAGGTCCTATCTTCAACGGTGTTGATCTGTTCAGACTTGATCTCATCCAGAAGGTATCTTCTGTTGGTACAAGCTTTCCAGATATTCTGTCTAGGAGAGTTCCTGTTGAAGGTTTTGCCACTTTGTTTCATTTAGAACTTCACAAGGCTGTCAAGCACCACTTGGAAGATTCTGTTAGGAAACAATCTGATATTGATCCTGCGTTGATTCGTGGTAGAGTGCTTCTGTCACTGGCTGATCTTCAGAAGAAGGATCAGAAGAAACAAGAAGCAAGGCTAAAAAGAAAGGCTCAAGAAGATGAGGCCAAGAAAGCCAAGAAGCAGAGGGTCACCTATGATCCTGACAAGGTGAACACTCCAGAATATCAGCAGCAGAAAATAAGAAGTTCTTTTCGTGCTCCCAGGTCTGCACATGTCTCCAGGCATGTTTTTACTCCTCCTTCTGTACCTCAAACTTCTACCCAACCACCTCCTTCTGAACCACAAAACACCTTCACCATACCAAATCCTCCTCCACCTTCTCTTTCTACTCCTGTCTTAAACCCTACACCACTAAATATCCATCCCCCAACTCCTTCTGATAAGCCATCCTCATCAACCCCCATCATTATAATTCCATCTTCACCCACTCCAATCACAGATATTCCTTCCTCCTCAATCATCCCCACAGATATCCCATCTTCTTCAAACACTGCACCTCCACCTTCTCTATCCCATCCCCTAACTACCAGAAAATCCAACCCATACTGCCTTCTCTACCCTGACTACAAATTCACCTTCAACCCACCTGAACCTGAACCCCATATCTACTTGGAGTTGTTCAGAAATGAAGTGATGAGCAGACTGGACTTTTTTAAGGATGCTTTCTTCAATGGTCTTGATGATGTTTCTACAAGAAACCTCTAGAGAAGCTTTCGCCAGGATTTTCAAGTAGGAGCTATGGGAGTTCAAAAGAGACAAGTGGTTGCTGCCCTTGGTTATGCTGGTTATCTTCTGGAGGGTGATAATGGTATCTACTATCATCCCCTCAGAAACAGGAGAGCTGTAGAGGAGAAGAGGTTTGTGGATGAGCTGGAAGAAGCAAGAATTGCTGCTGCAATGGAAGCTAACCCTTGCAGGGGGATTGTGGTCTGGAGACCTCAATATCCTGTTCTGATTGGAGACTTCAGGACTCTCTTTGAATTTCTGAGGGAAAATCCTTCTGAGGAAGACCCAGGCTTGGTCATTCTAGAAGTTGTTGACCCACCAGAAGTTGAAGGTCCTTCTGCTCCTAGGAATCTGGCTGCCATTCTTCAGGCTCTTGAGAATGGAGATTCTGAGGTTCCTGCTGCAGAGTATGGAGATGCTTCTATGGAAGAAGCAGATGCTGAAGATCATGTTGCTGAAGCCATTCTTGTTGAGGAAAATCCTGCAAATGATCTGACTATGGAAGCTGCGGATCAGAATGCCATCCCTCTGGAAAGAAGTTGTGAAGCTTCTTCTGATGAACCTTCTCGTCTCGCGAGGACTCTGGAAGTGATTCAGAAGAACCAGGATGAGCAGAGATCGATCAACACTGAGTTTCGTGCTTTCATGGAGAGGCAGAATGAGAGCAAAAATGGGATTCATGATATGCTGGCCAAGATCATGTCAAAACTAGGATCATCTTAGTCATTGAGTCTTAGATTGTTTTCTTTTGTTTTGCTGCATCTGTTTTTCTATGCATCTTCCCTTGCCCTCTTGTACTTCTGGAAAAAAAATTCCCTGTGCTATCAATGAAATTATCCTTTTCTTCTAGTGTTTGTCTTGTTTTTTCATCTGAATCTTTTATGTTTTTGATGTTATGACAAAAAGGGGGAGAAAATTTGATAAATGATCTGATTTATTTTATCAGTTGCTGGGAGAAAGGCTCCACATTTCTAACAGAACTTGCAAAGTTCTATGTCTTTGAGTGTTTTGCAGGAATTGAAGATCCTCTTTAACGCTCAACATAAGAAGCAGAGACATGGGGAAAAGCAATTCTGTATAGAAACAAGCTCATGGAACTTGAAGCAAGTTGAATGCTACAAAGCTTCAAGATCAGAAGCAAGAAGGAAGAATGTTCTGATATTCAAATGATAGAATATGCTCTAACACATTCTTATTTCTTATATGTTCTGATGCATGCTTTTAGTTACAAAATATGCTCTGCAACATTATGTTTGTGTGCTCTGATACATAATTATATGTTCTGATACATATTTTATGTCCTGATTCATTCATGCTGACTTTTGTCGTTTAGTTTGTTCTGTAACATTTCAGGATGTAAAGATGCTCTGATGATGCTCTGGTACATTCAACAATGTTCTGATACAATCTAGCATGCAATGATTCAAGAAGAAATTCAAGCTCTGAGGCTGTCCAATGGAAGCAAGAATCAGAAGCTATGAATGGTCTGAAGATCGAAGAAATTCAAGTTCTGAAGCTGTCCTATGGAAGCAAGAATCAGAAGCTGTGAATGTTCTGAAGATCTAAGCATATGTGAACGTCTCAACTGAAATACTCAGGGAAGTCTTTTATTAATAAAATTCTTTTAGTATTTATTTCAGGGGGAGATTGTTTATCTCAGGGGGAGATTGTTAATCTCAGAGGGAGACATATTCACACACTATGTTTATATGCTTATGCTATAGCTGTGTAATTGTCTTTATCCGTCGGATATTCCGATCACAAATTCATATCATTTATGTATGTTTTTGTCATCATCAAAAAGGGGGAGATTGTTAGAACAAGATTTGTTCTGATCAATATTCTTAGTTTTGATGATAACAAGCATATGAATTTTGTATGAGATAATGTGGTACTCTAATACTATGAAATTTCCATTTCAGGAATTATATAAAGAGTATGCACAAAATCAGCGCAAGAAGTACTGACTCAAAAGGTTCAACATGCAACATCAGAACATGGTCTGGAAAGACATCAGAAGATGGTCAAGCAGAATCAGAACATGGGTCTATGGAAGCATCAGAAGAACTTGAGACTTGAAGCAGAAGCACTGAAGTTCTCACGGTATCACGCTCAAAAGCACTTCAAGGCCAGAAGACAAGAAGATGCTCTGCACCAAGCTGTTTGACTCTGATGACATTCAAACGTTGTTTACACAAACATCAGATCAGAAGCAAGTACTAGACTGACAGGCTACTCTGACTGACAAAAGGAACGTTAGTAGCTATTAAAGGCAACGTCAGTAGACACAGCGAAAACAAGGCTCGAGGTAGTTGACAAAAGAGTGAAACATTAAATGCAATGCTGTACGGAATACGCAAAGCATTAAATGCTCCCAACGGTCATCTTCTCAAGTGCCTATAAATATGAAGTTCTGATGAGAAGCAAGGTTACAACTTACGAATTACAACACTTGCGCATTATACAGAAACGCTGTCAAATTCAAAAGCTCTCAAACTTCATCATCAAGCTCACTACATTGCTGTTGTAATATCTTAGTGAGATTTAAGCTTAAACTTAAGAGAAAATCACAGTTGTGATAATAGCTTTATAAGAAGCATTGTAACTCTTAAAAGAAGTTGTTTACATTAAGTTGTAAGAACTAGAGTGATCAGGTTGTTGATTATTATACTCTAGCAAGTCTTAGAAGTTGTCTAAGCAGTTTGTTCCTAGAGTGATCAGGTTGTGATCAGGATACTTTAGAAGACTTAGCAGTTGTCTAAGCGGAAAACCATTGTAATCAAGTGTGATTAGTGGATTAAATCCTCAGGTGAAGTAAATCACTCCAAGGGAGTGGACTGGAGTAGTTTAGTTAACAACGAACCAGGATAAAAATCATTGTGCAAATTGTTTTTATCTTACAAGTTTTAAAGCTACACTTATTCAAACCCCCCCCCTTTCTAAGTGTTTTTCTATCCTTCACCCTTGACAGGAAAACTTTCGATACAAGGCGCCAATCCCTTACTCAAACCAGGCTCTGATACCACTATTGGTCCATGAGGAGGTCTGGGATTTTTTTATCCATATCTTTTCGAGATTTTTATGAGAACTCACACAAGTGTGATAGACACCACATATTAACCCAAAACCTTAAAGCATTGGGTCTATGTGTTAGAACAAGAATTGTTCTGATCAATATTCTTAGTTTTGATGATAACAATGTACATGAATTTTGTATAAGACAATGTGGTACTCTAATCCTATGCATTTTCCATTACAGGAAATATATAAAGAGTATGCACAATTCAGCGCAAGAAGCACTGACTCAGAAGGTTCAGTATGCAGTATCAGAACATGCTCTCGCAAGACATCAGAAGATGGTCAAGCATAATCAGAACATGGTCTACTGAAGCATCAGAAGAACTTGAGATCAGAAGCAGAAGCACTGAAGTTCTTATGGTATCACGCTAGAAGCACTTCAAAGTCAGAAGACAAGAAGATGCTCTGCACCAAGCTGTTTGACTCTGATTAATTCAAACGTTGTATCTACAAAGATCATATCAGAAGCAAGTACAAGATGGCAGGCTACGCTGACTGACAAAAGGAACGTTAGAAGCTATTAAAGGCAAAGTCAGTTAAAGCAGGAAAAGCAAGGCTCGAGGTAGTTGACAAAAGAGTGAAACATTAAATGCAATTTTGTACGGATCACGCAACGCATTAAATGCTCCCAACGGTCATCTTCTCAAAACGCCTATAAATAGTGAAGTTCTGATCAGAAGCAAGGTTAACAATTTACGAACAACTCTTTCAAACTTGCTGAAACTCTGCTGAACTCAAAAGCTATCAAACTTCATCTTCAACCTCACATTAGTGTTGTAATATCTTAGTGAGATTTAAGCTTAGAACTTAAGATAAATATCAAAGTTGTGATTATAGCTTATTAAGAAGCATTGTATTACTCTTGTAAGAATTTATTTACATTAATTTGTAAAAGGTTCCTAGAGTGATCAAGGTGTGATCAGAATACTCTAGAAGACTTAGAGGTATCTAAGTGGATAACCATTGTAATCAAGGTTGATTAGTGGATTAAATCCTCAGGTGAGGTAAATCAGTCTAAGGGGGTGGACTGGAGTAGTTTCGTTAACAACGAACCAGGATAAAAATCATTGTGCAATTGTTTTTATCTTAAGAGTTTTTAAAGTCACACTTATTCAAACCCCCCCTTTCTAAGTGTTTTTCTATCCTTCAATTGGCATCAGAGCGCCGGTTCTAAGGTGCAAGCACTTAACCGTGTTTAGAAAAGATTCAGGAAGAGAAAAACACTAAGTCAAGATGGTTGAAACTCCACCACCTACATCTACATCTGGCTCTACTGAGCAACACAATGGAAATGGTAACAATGGTTACACTAGACCACCAGTATTCGATGGTGAAAACTTTGAATATTGGAAAGATAAACTCGAAAGTTACTTTCTTGGATTAGATGGTGACTTATGGGATCTTCTGGTGGATGGTTACAAACATCTAGTGAATGCTAGAGGAGTAAAGCTGACAAGACAAGAAATGAGTGATGATCAAAAGAAAGAATTCAAAAATCATCACAAGCGTAAGACTGTTTTGCTGAATGCTATCTCTCACGCTGAATATGAGAAGATATCTAACAGGGAAACTGCCTATGACATATATGAATCATTGAAAATGACTCATGAAGGAAATGCCCAAGTCAAGGAGGCCAAAGCTCTTGCCTTAATCCAGAAATATGAAGCCTTCAAGATGGAGGATGATGAAAACATTGAGAAAATGTTCTCAAGATTTCAAACACTAACTGCTGGATTAAGAGTGCTTGACAAGGGATACACAAAGGCTGATCATGTCAAGAAGATCATCAGAAGCTTGCCCAGAAGATGGGGCCCAATGGTGACTGCATTCAAGATAGCAAAGGATCTGAATGAAGTCTCTTTGGAAGAGCTGATCAGAGCTTTGAGAAGTCATGAAATAGAGTTGGATGCTAATGAACCTCAGAAGAAAGGTAAGTGTCATACCCCAAAATTTGCCCACACTTTTCAAAAAAATTCAAAACTATTTCAAAAATTGGATTTCATACAATCTCGGGTTCATTTACATTGACATCCTGAATTTTATAAATATTCGATTTAAAGTCTATTTCAAAATATAGTAGTTTACTCTTAAATTGCTTATATTTTAATAAATAGAAAATGTTGGCCGATGCTTCATATACTTTCAATTGGTTTTTTATTTCAAATAAATAAAATAGCACAATTGGTAAGAATGGAAGGCTTGCAAACAGAAGGTCACAGGTTCAATTCCTGCTTGGTGCATTTCTATGTTTTTGAAACTATTTTTTTAATCTTTTTTTTGCACCTGGACGCACCTAGACACAAGTGCGTCCAGGTTCATAATCTTGGTCATCAGGAAAGATCCATGGGCCTCTGGGTTGGATCTTTTCCTTTTTAGGATTGGTTTGACCTAAATTTCACTCTATAAATAGAGCACTCCATTCTAACATTTTCCATCAACAAAGTCATCAACAACTTTTCTAACCCTAATCAACAATTTTCTAATCCTCATTCTCACACTTTCATTCATACATTTTTAAGCTTTACACGCTTTTTATCAAAAACTTTTCACTTTTCACGGTTTTTTTTAATCTCGTCTTGGCCAATGATGACACCTGAGGCCTCATATTTTCCAAAATGTTTTTTTTACAATGTTTTTGGCCAATGATTTTATATGAGGCCCCTCAAATTTACCTTCGATTTTTACCCCGTTTTATTTTTAATTTGTTAAAACCAAATGATGAACGCATGATGGTTCTATTTTTTTATTCTAGGATTATAACCTAACAATGTTTACATTCACTAATTTTTTCATGTATAATATACAGTCCACGTTCTTGAAAGACCAAGTGACACAACACAAAACCTTTGTTTTTTTATTAATCATATGCAATTTCTAAACTAATATTTGACCACAATTTTTATTGTTCCACGTATTTTTTTTCTAGTGTGTATATACACACGTTAACATCACTAATACATCCCAATTTTGTTTTCACATAGCCATGAGAAACAGATTAAGAAAAGTTAATCTTGCACAGTAGCGATCCAAAAGGTGAAATCTCCAAAAAGAAAGTACAATAACATAATGAATTTGCTTGAATTTTCTTTACAGGATATCAGTTCGGACCAAACGGGAGTACGGCCAAAACTCGGCGGAAGCCCCTCCGAATCCGATCCAACCCCTCCCTCACGAGCAGTACCGCAGCCACTCAATGACTACGGCATCCAACAACATAGCACTGTGTTCATCATTACCGGAAACGCAACAACTTCAACATCATAGCTCAAACTAATTTCCATCTTTCCATTAAATCTTACACCGACAACATACATGAACATGAAGCTTTGGTGAAATTCACGGCACACTAATCTTTTGTACTTGCATTAACTTGATTTTGTTTTTGCAGAACAAACCAAAGACCAAGTTTATCACCTACAGATCATCATCATCCGATTCAAGAAAATCCGAAGACGACATTAACAGATTCAGCAACGTTCAATGTAAGATACCGATTCAAACAAATACATTCGTTCACCTCCGGTCATGAACAGCACATAATCACCATGTCAGATTCAAGTGAACGTCATCAACGACTCGGCATCACATCTTCGAGATTTTTTTCTTCTCCGACGGTAACCTTTATTATTGATTCTTGTTAATGTTTGCCTATGAATGAATCGGACCTTGATTAGGATTTTTTTGTTCTTCCATTCTGTTGATTTCATCGATTGAGTAGTGTGTTGATGCTTTGTTTTCCTGTTAAGTTCGAGACACCATAATTGATTCCTCTCTTGGTTTAGAATAAGAAATGAGTGTTGTTTTGTTGAATTGAGGAGATGAAGCCATGGAAGTAACAGAAACAAAGTGTGAGTTGAAAGGGAGAGGAGGCGGATCAATAGGGTTCTATATCTAAACCGGGTTTATATGTTAATGGTATCGGATCCGGGTCAAAATCGAACCGGCCCCATAAGCTGGTTTTTCCTGGACCTTTTCTTTTGCACTTATGGGCTTTAAACTCAACCTGTTTACATGCTGCATATTACTCTCAGCCAACGCCCATTTTTCTTTTACACCCCCTCTTTTATTGGTTTTTTTTTAAGTTATTTACTTATTAATTTTAATTTCTATAATAGTTTTAACTTTTTATAAAAAAAAAAATATCAAAAATAGATTTTATTAATTAGTTTTCTTTTAGTAAATAAAATACAAAAACATGCTTTTTTTTAAGTTTAGTTTTAATTATCAAAAATCCAAAAAACATTTTAATTAGTCATCTTTTAGAATTTGATAGGTTAAATCTTATCTTCATTGTAATTAATAATTTTACCATTTCTCACGTGTCATTTTATATCCGTTGCTAACTTTTTTCTTGATTTTTTGTGAGGTACTAAATTCAAGCTATTGGACTATCCTTGTGGACATTTGCAAGTTTATGCTTAACTTCGTACCTTTAACTATTTTTATTTCCACTTTTAATTTCATTTGGGTTTGTAATAATTTTATCCTCATTCGGTAGTTTGTAATCCCCATCCCCGAAGCCATGTAATAGCGTAGATTTTACATTCCGCTCTTTAATTTTCTGTACATATTTAACTGCTAGATGTATGGCTAATAGGATTGTATGGCAAGATAATAACTGGATGGTAGCTCACTAACTCCAAGATTAAATACTCGAATCCGACACACTTGCACGCACTCACCCTTAGGGTACGCCCCTCTTCGGTTGCCTTCGATTATAAGGTCGTGTCCCTCGAATGTAGAGGTACCAATTAGCAAAGTCCCTCGATTAAAAATCATCGCAAAGATCATAAGTCCCTCGATGACCCACGATGTTGCCTACAATGATATGATCTAGTCCCTCGAATGGTTTCCTACGAAACGATGATTGTCCCTTTGAATATTGCTAAAGGTATCTCTACCTGTTGCCTTCAACGACCTCGATGACCCTTCGATGACCCGCACGTCCAATATAACAAGGATTTCCTACTTCTATATAGTATGGATGATCCTAGGAATTGTAAAAAATATAGAAAAGGACCAAGTAATTAGGGTAGTTCTCGTAACCTGCCTAGCTCAATAAAAAACATCTTTTCAAAAACTTTTTCAAAGGCGAAGGCTACGCATTTACGCTAAAGTCCTTACGTCCCTCTTCAATTCAAAACAAACAAAACATGAGCTAAGCAAGTTAAGAGCCCGTAGATAACTACGGATGAAAAGGGTGCTTGCACCTTCCCTTTTCATAACTTACCCCCCGAGCCCGCTTTCTTTCAAAAGGGTCTTTTTCTGTACTTTTTGCCCTTCCTAACATTGGACAAAATAAAAGTCGGTGGCGACTCATGCTTCACCGCAACATTTGTTGCTTATAAAGATAAAAAGTCAGTTCACCGTGTTACAGAACTGGCGACTCTGCTGGGGATTCTTTAAGAGGGGTTTACCTTAGGGCTTAGTTCATTGTAAATGTTTTTAATTGTTTGTTGGTATGCTTTATTTTTAAGGGAAATGCTTGGGTTTGTTATTGTGTGAAAGATCCTACACCCGGATCTGAGTACCTTAGGTAAATGGCATGAGATCAAGGAGACTGCACAGCGTATACTGATGTGGTTGATTTGATGGCCATCGTTAGTGTGACACATTGGTTTGTCCTGGTGTTCCTTGGGATCCGACCTGAGGAAATGCTTGGCTACCGCGTGGTGTCATTAAGCACTAATTCGCCCCTAGAACCTTAGTTGAACTAAACTTTGGCCTTTTAGAAAGTAGCGAGATGGCTGGCTTTGGTTCCGACTGAAGTTGGTTGATACTCGAAGCTACACTCATATGGACTGGACTTTCGGGACCTTTTCGGTTGGTGATTCGATCGCCGAACTGAAATAAGCGCCTTCGAGAAAGGTCAATGATATGAGCTCCCTAGAACCCGATCTTTATCTAGGACAGGTTGAACCAACTAAACTTCAGTGGGAGGGTACTTACCTTTGAACTTCATGCAAGCCTTTAAACCTAAGGCTACTTGTGTGACTTGTTTGTATTCATTATCTAACCGTTGGTTTTCTTGCAAGGTTTGTTTATACCCTAATCGTTTGGTTTCCTTGCAGGATTTGTTCATACCCTAACAGGTTTTGTGTGTAGGACTTACTTGTCCATATTACCTCATGCTTTTACCTAACATGCTGACTAACCTTTTTCAAGGATCTTAGGGATTCATAACACATACTTTCCAGGTACTATGGAAGGACTATCAAGAGCCTAAATTTATATCAAGGGGCAAGAGGATTTATTTTCCTCTAGCCACATGCCTTCAAACTCAAGGGTAAAATTCCTATCAAGGGGCAAGAGGATTTATTTTCCTCTAGCCAAATGTCTTCAAACTCAAGGGTACAGTTCTTATCAAGGGGCAAGAGGATTTATTTTCCTTTAGCCACATGCTCTTAAGCTCAAAAGTACCATACCCTGAATCAGAGGCTATGACCCACTAGATATGGTGAGCTTGATTCCTATAGAAGAATGTCCAAGAATCAGAGTTCTTCAAACGAAGAGGCGACCAATCAACTTTCTAATGTTGCAAACTGGATTATCTAAAGATATTTGAAAACATTGCATATGCATTTGCATACATATAATCGCATAACAGGTTTCCAGACAACGAGTTTCTCAACTTCTTCCTCAAATCCCTGAAGCTCTCTAGGGCACTTGGTTTATCGATTGATGTTTGTCAGCCGATCCGAGACAAGGTTCAAGACTTGATTGATGCAAAGGTCATCACATTCACACCTACAATCCAGATTTGAAGTTCTCCTTCGACTCAACAGATCTTCTGAAGCAATAAGTCCATACGGAGAAAATCTCCTCAACTCTGACAATCTCTACACATCATGCATGTTCATGCGTAGTCTTTCTTGTTTTGATTCAATACTGTTTATATGCAATACTTGTTTGTTTTTGAACTATAATAATGATGCATTGAATATGTTTGTCTTGAAAAATTCATTCGCTCTCGCTCTAACATGTTTTCTTTGCTTGTGATACTAAACTCTCAGTGATAAAGCATGATGACTCTGAAAGGAGAATGACGAACATATAATACCAATAATCTCAAATGGTGTGCTTTCGAGTAAAACCATGTTGATGATGTACAGGCATTGTTTCAAATCCCCAAACACTGGAGATATAAGGAAGTTATCCCTTGTCAACCCCTTTGAGCCTTGAAGTAGGAGTTTCCTTTCTATACAAAAAAACACCCTCATATTTAACCTAGGGGCAGGGTAGTGTTCAGTTAACCTGATCGAGCGTTCAAAATTCATCAGGAGCTCGCATCTAAGGATACAACAATGGTTATCTTTCAAAAGGTTGAGGAAAGCCAATACCACAATGGTTATCCTTCATCAAGCAAGAAATGAGGCAGTCGCTATCTCTCCAAAGAATCGAATACATCTCAGGATCATACGACTGGTTCAAAAGAAGAAAAATGAATGAAAAAATAAGAGAAAAGAAAGCTCGCTAAGTCAACAAACTTGAAATCAAATGACTTAGGCAAAACTTAGGGCATCCCGGTGGACATCGAAATCATAATTCAAAAGACTTTGTCCACGCAAAAGTTAGGGAAACAAAAAGATCCTCAACAAAAAGGAAAAGTCGTGTGACTAAAAATTTGAGATCGTGTGATCAAACACCAAGAATAAAAGGTTAGTGACTGCCATGTCTAAACACCTCATCAATACGTCTCAAACTCCTTTTGAAGGATGAATGCTCGCATCGAGTTAACTGAACTTAGGTTGGAGAACATCACGAAGGGGGTGGGCACCAATAAAATTTTGATCCTAAAACTCCTTTTTTTTTTTTTCTAAAACCGTGAACCTGACCACGTTACAACCCTCAAAAGTCCTAATTGAAGCAGGGTTAATTCGAAAGCATACTATAACGAGAATACGGTAAACTGACTCCTAGGAGTTTTGCTAAAACGCTTGAGTTGATATCACACCACCTTTCACATAAAAAAAAAATCGATATTTTGACATCCTTTCAAAAAAAAAAAAAAAACTTCTTTAAACTTCAAGACAAACATGAACTTTGCATTAGAATTATATTTCTCATACTAAACAATCTTTGCATATGAACAAGTACTTGACACCAGGAAAGCTTCCATCATGAGCTGCCGACGAAAAGTCTAATCCTCTCAAGTGACAAGTTGGCTTCAGAACTCTGTTGAGTTCGAGCGAGAATATCTCAAATACTGATCACCCTTAGGGGCACAAAAAAAGTTGAATACCCTTTTGAGTAAGAATTCATATATCTGGGGCAATCAAGTCAAGACTCGAAGACTCTCTCAGAAGTGTTGATCAATCAGGGGCATCGTTCCTAAACTCATGATACTGGGGCAGGTTGCTTGTGGTATCACAGAACTCAGAAAGTCCTCCCGACAGACAAAGACGCTTCAAAAGCGCATCAAAAGCAGAAATGTTTCCTACGCCTGACTCAGTCAGCTAAAAAGCTTGTACATAGAAGGAGCATATTATCACTCCATCTACCAAAGGCAATCAAGTCAAGATTCAGAGAATCTCTCAAAGGCACTAAACAGTCAGAGAGGCAAGCCTATCACTTGGGGCATGTTGCATTAGTCACAAATCTCAGCAAAATCTATTTAGCTACTAGCAGCAGGATCATTATCTCCTTCAAAGTTTTAATCCCAGTAATCTCAAGAATCAAGTATACCAGGTTACCAACTCCAGGGGCAGATAGACCTCCCCATGCAAAGGGCCACATACGGTTAAGAAAATGTTTTCCAACATCAAGTGACATGGGGGCAATGAAAATTGAAATCTCAAGGGATCTTACCCACAAAGTTGTTTTCACAACAATATCCCCACAAAGTAATCCTCGAGGAGTTACCTTCAAATAATCTCTTCCCAACAGAGACTTGGCTCCCCAACACTACAGGCTCTCCGATACAATCTTCTTCTCCAACATGGTTTATTCAAACTCACTGTTCCCAGTAAAGTTGGCACTCACAGTGGAAACTTGGTCAATTATCCATCTTTCTTATCCCTAGTCAGGGCACATCAAGATCAAATCACTCAAGCTACTTTCATCCCCAAGCGGTAATAAAAATCCCCAACTGGATATCCTCAAACAAAAGACAGGAATTCTCAACCACCCTGTCATTATCTCCAGCAGCATACAAGATTTATTTTCTCAACCAGCAATTACCTTACAAAGTTACCAATATGCTTCGACTATATAGTCAAGCCATGCATTATTCATAATACATACATAACATACAACATTCTTGTTTATTTTGAGAACCTCATTACACAATACATGCATCATGACATTGCATAAAACTTATTTCGCCTTTTCAGGTCATTCCTCAATCAAAAGAACATTATCATCCAGATACAGTGCAAAATTGTATCAACGATTCAATCTTAACGCTCATTCAAGACACAAACACATTTTTTGATGCTTCATTCTGGGTCTTTCTTCAAAGATAATTCAGAAACAATCAAAGAATTTCTCATCCTTTCTAGGAACCTTTCTAGGTAGTCTTTTTCTAAGACGTTTATCAACCTTTCTAGGTAGTCTTTTCTAAGACGTTTATCAACCTTTCTAGGTAGTCTTTTCTAATACGTTTATCAACCTTTCTAGGTAGTCTTTTCTAAGACGTTTCATATCCTTTCTAGGAGCCTTTCTAGGTAGTCTTGTTTAAGATGTTTCATATCCTTTCTAGGAACCTTTCTAGGTAGTCTTTTCTAAGACGTTTATCAACCTTTCTAGGTAGTCTTTTCTAAGACGTTTCATATCCTTTCTAGGAGCCTTTCTAGGTAGTCTTGTTTAAGATGTTTCATATCCTTTCTAGGAACCTTTCTAGGTAGTCTTTTCTAAGACGTTTATCAACCTTTCTAGGTAGTCTTTTCTAAGACGTTTCATATCCTTTCTAGGAGCCTTTCTAGGTAGTCTTGTTTAAGATGTTTCATATCCTTTCTAGGAGCCTTTCTAGGTAGTCTTATTTAAGACGTTTCATATCCTTTCTAGGAGCCTTTCTAGTTTAGTTTTGTTTAAGACATGTCTCAACCTCTTTAGGTAATCTTCTTTAACATATTTATCCAATCTTTTCTAAGACATTTCTTTCCCTTTAAGGGAGCTTCTTAGTTAATCTTCTACAAGACAGTTCTTCCCGAGCTTTGTTTAAAGCCTAATCTTTTTTACATCAGTCAATGATCTTCCCTATTCAGGAACCTCTCCAGGTAGTTTTTTGTGAGACATTACTTCATTTTGATGAATCTCTCCTTCAGATACAATCAATGCATATGATACAGTCTGAAGAGCGTCTGCTTTAGACAAGCATCTTGTTAAAACAACTGGATGACATTCTTTAAGCTCATCTCCAACATTATTCCCGCACCAGCAAGCACAAATTTCTGGGTATTCTAGTGTTCAATCATCTTCCACCTTCAGATTCCGACAGGCACACAGGCCAATCTACATCTCCAGGTTTAAGAAGATTGAACAGGGGCAGCTGTCATACCCCAAAATTTGCCCACACTTTTCAAAAAAATTCAAAACTATTTCAAAAATTGGATTTCATACAATCTCGGGTTCATTTACATTGACATCCTGAATTTTATAAATATTCGATTTAAAGTCTATTTCAAAATATAGTAGTTTACTCTTAAATTGCTTATATTTTAATAAATAGAAAATGTTGGCCGATGCTTCATATACTTTCAATTGGTTTTTTATTTCAAATAAATAAAATAGCACAATTGGTAAGAATGGAAGGCTTGCAAACAGAAGGTCACAGGTTCAATTCCTGCTTGGTGCATTTCTATGTTTTTGAAACTATTTTTTTAATCTTTTTTTTGCACCTGGACGCACCTAGACACAAGTGCGTCCAGGTTCATAATCTTGGTCATCAGGAAAGATCCATGGGCCTCTGGGTTGGATCTTTTCCTTTTTAGGATTGGTTTGACCTAAATTTCACTCTATAAATAGAGCACTCCATTCTAACATTTTCCATCAACAAAGTCATCAACAACTTTTCTAACCCTAATCAACAATTTTCTAATCCTCATTCTCACACTTTCATTCATACATTTTTAAGCTTTACACGCTTTTTATCAAAAACTTTTCACTTTTCACGGTTTTTTTTAATCTCGTCTTGGCCAATGATGACACCTGAGGCCTCATATTTTCCAAAATGTTTTTTTTACAATGTTTTTGGCCAATGATTTTATATGAGGCCCCTCAAATTTACCTTCGATTTTTACCCCGTTTTATTTTTAATTTGTTAAAACCAAATGATGAACGCATGATGGTTCTATTTTTTTATTCTAGGATTATAACCTAACAATGTTTACATTCACTAATTTTTTCATGTATAATATACAGTCCACGTTCTTGAAAGACCAAGTGACACAACACAAAACCTTTGTTTTTTTATTAATCATATGCAATTTCTAAACTAATATTTGACCACAATTTTTATTGTTCCACGTATTTTTTTTCTAGTGTGTATATACACACGTTAACATCACTAATACATCCCAATTTTGTTTTCACATAGCCATGAGAAACAGATTAAGAAAAGTTAATCTTGCACAGTAGCGATCCAAAAGGTGAAATCTCCAAAAAGAAAGTACAATAACATAATGAATTTGCTTGAATTTTCTTTACAGGATATCAGTTCGGACCAAACGGGAGTACGGCCAAAACTCGGCGGAAGCCCCTCCGAATCCGATCCAACCCCTCCCTCACGAGCAGTACCGCAGCCACTCAATGACTACGGCATCCAACAACATAGCACTGTGTTCATCATTACCGGAAACGCAACAACTTCAACATCATAGCTCAAACTAATTTCCATCTTTCCATTAAATCTTACACCGACAACATACATGAACATGAAGCTTTGGTGAAATTCACGGCACACTAATCTTTTGTACTTGCATTAACTTGATTTTGTTTTTGCAGAACAAACCAAAGACCAAGTTTATCACCTACAGATCATCATCATCCGATTCAAGAAAATCCGAAGACGACATTAACAGATTCAGCAACGTTCAATGTAAGATACCGATTCAAACAAATACATTCGTTCACCTCCGGTCATGAACAGCACATAATCACCACGTCAGATTCAAGTGAACGTCATCAACGACTCGGCATCACATCTTCGAGATTTTTTTCTTCTCCGACGGTAACCTTTATTATTGATTCTTGTTAATGTTTGCCTATGAATGAATCGGACCTTGATTAGGATTTTTTTGTTCTTCCATTCTGTTGATTTCATCGATTGAGTAGTGTGTTGATGCTTTGTTTTCCTGTTAAGTTCGAGACACCATAATTGATTCCTCTCTTGGTTTAGAATAAGAAATGAGTGTTGTTTTGTTGAATTGAGGAGATGAAGCCATGGAAGTAACAGAAACAAAGTGTGAGTTGAAAGGGAGAGGAGGCGGATCAATAGGGTTCTATATCTAAACCGGGTTTATATGTTAATGGTATCGGATCCGGGTCAAAATCGAACCGGCCCCATAAGCTGGTTTTTCCTGGACCTTTTCTTTTGCACTTATGGGCTTTAAACTCAACCTGTTTACATGCTGCATATTACTCTCAGCCAACGCCCATTTTTCTTTTACACCCCCTCTTTTATTGGTTTTTTTTTAAGTTATTTACTTATTAATTTTAATTTCTATAATAGTTTTAACTTTTTATAAAAAAAAAAATATCAAAAATAGATTTTATTAATTAGTTTTCTTTTAGTAAATAAAATACAAAAACATGCTTTTTTTTAAGTTTAGTTTTAATTATCAAAAATCCAAAAAACATTTTAATTAGTCATCTTTTAGAATTTGATAGGTTAAATCTTATCTTCATTGTAATTAATAATTTTACCATTTCTCACGTGTCATTTTATATCCGTTGCTAACTTTTTTCTTGATTTTTTGTGAGGTACTAAATTCAAGCTATTGGACTATCCTTGTGGACATTTGCAAGTTTATGCTTAACTTCGTACCTTTAACTATTTTTATTTCCACTTTTAATTTCATTTGGGTTTGTAATAATTTTATCCTCATTCGGTAGTTTGTAATCCCCATCCCCGAAGCCATGTAATAGCGTAGATTTTACATTCCGCTCTTTAATTTTCTGTACATATTTAACTGCTAGATGTATGGCTAATAGGATTGTATGGCAAGATAATAACTGGATGGTAGCTCACTAACTCCAAGATTAAATACTCGAATCCGACACACTTGCACGCACTCACCCTTAGGGTACGCCCCTCTTCGGTTGCCTTCGATTATAAGGTCGTGTCCCTCGAATGTAGAGGTACCAATTAGCAAAGTCCCTCGATTAAAAATCATCGCAAAGATCATAAGTCCCTCGATGACCCACGATGTTGCCTACAATGATATGATCTAGTCCCTCGAATGGTTGCCTACGAAACGATGATTGTCCCTTTGAATATTGCTAAAGGTATCTCTACCTGTTGCCTTCAACGACCTCGATGACCCTTCGATGACCCGCACGTCCAATATAACAAGGATTTCCTACTTCTATATAGTATGGATGATCCTAGGAATTGTAAAAAATATAGAAAAGGACCAAGTAATTAGGGTAGTTCTCGTAACCTGCCTAGCTCAATAAAAAACATCTTTTCAAAAACTTTTTCAAAGGCGAAGGCTACGCATTTACGCTAAAGTCCTTACGTCCCTCTTCAATTCAAAACAAACAAAACATGAGCTAAGCAAGTTAAGAGCCCGTAGATAACTACGGATGAAAAGGGTGCTTGCACCTTCCCTTTTCATAACTTACCCCCCGAGCCCGCTTTCTTTCAAAAGGGTCTTTTTCTGTACTTTTTGCCCTTCCTAACATTGGACAAAATAAAAGTCGGTGGCGACTCATGCTTCACCGCAACATTTGTTGCTTATAAAGATAAAAAGTCAGTTCACCGTGTTACAGTAAGTCTATTGCATTAAAATCTAATTATAAAAAATGCACTAACACTTTTCAGGCTGAAGAAGAAGATTCTGAAGAATCAGAATCAGAAGAAGAAGATGAACTGTCCATGATTTCCAGAAGGGTAAACCAACTCTGGAAAAGCAAGCATAGGAAGTTCAAGAACTTCAAAAGTTCTAAGAAGCTTTAAAAAGGAGAATCTTCTGGAAGCAGAAGATATGACAAGAAGAAGGTCACGTGCTTTGAGTGCAATGAGCCAGGTCACTACAAGAGTGAGTGTCCAAATCTTCAGAAGGAGAAGCCCAAGAAGAAGTTTCATAAGAAGAAAGGTCTCATGGCAACTTGGGATGATTCAGATTCATCAGAATCAGAATCAGACTCTGAAGGCGAGCAGGCAAACATTGCGCTGATGGCCACAGTTGATGATGGATCAGAATCTACATCAGAATCAGATTCTGAAGAGGTATTTTCTGAACTATATAGAGAAGAGTTAGTTTCCAGTTTAACAGAACTTCTGGAACTCAAGGCTCATCTTAGTATCAAATACAAAAAGGTGAAAAAGCTATTTGATTCTGAAACTAAGAAGCTAGAAATGGAAAATTCTGAACTGAAGGAAAAAATTTTAAAATTATCCAAAGATATTGGATCTTCTTCTGACTCAGAAAACTCTATTCCTAGTCTGAACCATATTCTGAAATAATATGACTTGAGTTTTAGAAAGTTCTTATCTAGAGGTATTGGAAGAAGTCAACTTGCCTCTATGATATATGTTGTTAGTGGAAACAAGAGAGTTAGCATAGGATATGAGGGTGATACCCCATACAAACTTGAACCAGTAGATGATATGAAAATCACATACAAGCCATTGTATGATCAGTTCAAGTATGGCCACATCCATGACATTAGGCTCACATCACATGCTAAAAGCTTTCACATTACACACACTAAGAAGCATGTGACACAACCTAGAAAATATCATGTTGCTCAACCTAAGGAATATTATATTGTACCTCCTGTTAATTATAATACTAAACCCAAGTTCAATCAGAACTTGAGGAGAACTAACAAGAAAGGACCCAAGAAAATGTGGCTACCTAAGGAAAAGATTATTCCCGTTGCAGATATCCTTGGCTGCAAAGAAGACAAAGGAAAGCATGTCATGGTACCTGGACTCTGGGTGCTCTCGACACATGACAGGAAAAAGGTCTATGTTCCAAGACCTGGTGCTTAAATCTGCTGGAGAAGTTAAGTTTGGAGGAGATTAGAAGGGAAAGATAATTGGCTCAGGAACCATTAGTACTGGTAACTCTCCTTCCATAACTAATGTTCTTCTGGTAGATGGATTAGCTCATAACTTGTTGTCCATAAGTCAATTAAGTGACAATGGTTATGACATAATCTTTGATCAAAAGTCTTGTAAGGCTGTAAATCAGAAGGATGGCTCAATCCTATTTACAGGCCAGAGAAAGAACAACATTTACAAGATTGATCTTCAAAATCTTAAGAATCAGAAGGTAACTTGTCTTATGTCTGTTAGCGAAGAGCAATGGGTCTGGCACAGAAGATTAGGCCATGCTAGTTTGAGAAAGATCTCTCAGATTAACAAACTAAATCTGGTCAGAGGACTCCCAAATCTGAAATATAAATCAAATGCTCTTTGCGAAGCATATCAGAAGGGAAAGTTCTCCAAACCTGCATTCAAGTCTAAGAATGTTGTTTCTTCCTCTAGGCCGCTAGAACTTCTGCACATTGATCTGTTTGGCCCAATCAAAACAGCATCTGTCAGAGGGAAGAAATATGTATTAGTCATCGTAGATGATTATAGTCGCTGGACATAGGTAAAGTTCTTGAAACACAAGGATGAGTCTCATTCAGTGTTCTTTGACTTCTGCACTCAGATTCAATCTGAGAAAGAGTGTAAAATCATAAAGGTCAGAAGTGATCATGGTGGCGAATTTGAGAACAGATTATTTGAGGAGTACTTCAAAGAAAATGGTATTGGCCATGATTTCTCTTGCCCTAGAACTCCACAGCAAAATGGAGTTGTAGAGCGAAAGAATAGGACTCTACAAGAAATGGCCAGAACCATGATCAACGAAACCAATATGGCTAAGCATTTCTGGGCAGAAGCAATAAACATTGCATGTTATATTCATAATAGAATCTCTATAAGACCTATTCTTAATAAGAATCCTTATGAATTGTGGAAAAACAGAAAGCCCAACATTTCATATTTTCATCCTTTTGGATGTGTTTGTTTTATTCTGAATACTAAAGATCATCTAGGTAAGTTTGATTCTAAGGCACAGAAGTGTTTCCTTCTTGGATATTCTGAACGCTCTAAAGGCTACAGAGTATACAATACTGAAACATTGATTGTTGAAGAGTCAATCAATATCAGATTTGATGATAAGCTTGGTCTTGAAAAGCCAAAGCAGTTTGAGAATTTTGCAGATATAGATATCTCAATCTCAGAAGCTGAAGAACCAAGAAGCAAAGTATCAGAAGCTGGAGAACCCAGAAGCAAAGGATCAGAAGATCAAGTTGCTGCTTCTTTAGAGAATCTCAGAATTTCCAAAGAGCCAACTGTCAGAAGATCTTCTAGACTCACCTCTGCTCACTCAGAAGATGTCATTCTTAGAAAGAAGGATGACCCTATCAGAACAAGAGCATTCCTTAAAAACAATGCAAAATTTCAATTAGGTCTTGTTTCTCTGATCGAGCCAACCTCTGTTGATCAAGCTCTAGAAGATGCAGACTGGATAATTGCCATGCAAGAAGAACTAAATCATTTTACAAGGAATGATGTATGGGATCTTGTTCCAAGGCCAAAAGGATTTAACATCATTGGTACAAAGTAGGTCTTCAGAAACAAGCTAAGCTAAAAAGGAGAAGTTGTAAGAAACAAAGCCAGACTGGTGGCTCAGGGTTATAGTCAGCAAGAAGGTATTGACTATATAGAAACCTTTGCACCAGTGGCCAGGTTAGAATCTATTCACTTATTGATTTCTTTTGCCACTCAACATAACATCACTCTATATCAGATGGATGTTAAGAGTGCCTTCTTAAATGGTTATATAGATGAGGAAGTCTATGTCCACCAACCTCCTGGTTTTGAAGACTCTAATTCTCCAAATCATGTTTTCAAACTAAAGAAATCATTATACAGTTTGAAGCAAGCTCCTAGAGCTTGGTATGAAATATTAAGTTCTTTCCTTCTGGATAATGGTTTCACTAGAGGAAAAGTGGATACTACTCTCTTTTGTAAAACCTTTAAAAAGGATCTTTTAATTTGCCAAATTTATGTTGATGATATTATATTTGGAACATCTAATGCTACACTTGGAAAGGAGTTTGCTAAGCCTATGCAGGCTGAGTTTGAGATGAGCATGATAGGAGAACTCAAGTATTTCCTTGGGATCCAGATCAATCAAACATCAGAAGGAACGTATGTTCACCAAACCAAGTATGTGAAAGAACTTCTGAAGAAGTTTAATCTTTCTGAAAGGAAGGAAGCAAAGACTCATATGCATCCAACGTGTGTCTTAGGTAAGGATGAGGTAAGTAAGAAGGTAGATTAGAAGTTGTACAGAGGTATGATTGGATCTCTTCTATATCTCACTGCTTCTAGACCTGATATTTTATTCAGTGTTTGTCTGTGTGCAAGATTCCAATCAGATCCTAGAGAATCTCACTTAACAGCTGTTAAGAGAATTTTGAGGTATCTGAAAGGTACTACTAATGTTGGTTTAGTCTACAGAAGATCTAAAGAGTACAACTTAGTAGGATACTGTGATGCTGATTACGCTGGAGATAGAATTGAAAGAAAGAGTACTTCTGGAAGTTGTCAATTTCTTGGAAGTCATCTGATCTCCTGGTACAGTAAGAAGCAAGCTACCATTGCCCTCTCTACTACAGAAGCAGAATATGTTGGTGCTGCTGGGTGTAGTACACAGATGCTCTGGATGAAGAGTCAGCTAGAAGATTATCAGATATATAAGAGCAACATTCCTATCTTCTGTGATAATACTTCTGCTATATTTTTATCTAAGAATCCAATCTTACATTCCAAAGCTAAACATATTGATATCAAACATCATTTCATTAGGGACTATGTTCAGAAGGGTGTTCTATCTTTGAACTTTGTTGATACAGACCATCAATGGGCTGATATCTTTACAAAACCCCTTGCTGAAGATAGGTTTAAGTTCATTCTGAAGAATATCAGTATGGACTTATGCCCAGAATGAGAAGATGAGAAGTTCTGACGTATGGATTAGTTCTGAAATGAGTTTGTTTTATCTTCTTATAAGAAGTTCTGATGTTGATCAATTAGAAGTTCTGATTCTGTTATTACTAACGTTTCATTATCTAAGTTGATTCAGAATCTCTTTTAAAGCAAAACAGTTGTTACCACCTTTCCAGATGTTGAACACGTGTTCACTCTATTTGGACAAGCACGTGTACAGTTGAGGAGACGCCGCCCTAGGTAACTGTGTAAATCATTTCAAATATTACGTTATCTCTCTTAACGTCATTTCTCATTAAATGCATTTGATTACATGTTTTTCTGTAATCATATTCATTCAAACGCATATTGCATTACATTTTCAAATCCGTCTCTATATAAACTCATCTTCATAACAATTCATCTCTTTACATTCTCTTTCTTCATTCATTGTCTCTTTCGTTCATCTCTTCTTCTCATTGTTGCATAAACCCTAGTTTCTAAACCGAATCTCATAGTGAATTCATGCTTTCATCCTCAAGTACTCAACAAAAAATTTCTTCAGCACATCTTGTTCAACACAAATATGGTTATCATCCCCTGAAGACTTGTTCTATTCCTAATGAGGAACTGGAAGTTCTTTGCGAAACTATGGTGGATTTTGACAATCTGTTGGAACATGATTTCAAAACCAAGGCTGCAATGCTAGTACAAGGTTGGTCAACTTACTTTGAAAGATTGATTGGACCAGTTTATCCCCTATTGGTGATGGATTTCTGGACTCATTCAACAGTTACTCCAACTGCTATCATCTCATTCGTATTAGGGCATGAAGTGGTTGTAATTGAGAAGATGATAAGGAAGCTTTATAGTCTTGATGACTCTGAACGAATCACAGGTGCTCTTCCTGGTAGAGTTGATTGGGAAAAAGTTGATAAAGAATTATCTACTTCTTCTGGATCTGCATCTCATCAAACTTCTTCGTTGAAGCCTTCCTACAGAGTTTGGGCTGAGATTATTCTGGGATCTCTTTATCATAGAAAGCGATATCTTGCCTCTACGTATGTAAATCAGGATCAGAAGTATGTACTTTTCTGCATTGGAAAAGGTACTAAGGTTAATCTCTCAAACATTCTATTTCAACATTTGAAGACAAATATTGAAGAATCAAGAGATGAAGAACGTAAGAAGAATCCAGATTTCAAGAAGAACACCATTCCTCTTGCCAGAATGATTTCAGACATTCTGATAGAAAGTGACTTGTTGGATCTTCTGAAAGCTGTTGGTACGCCCAAGTTCTTAACTATCATTCAAGGACATGTTCTGAATGCTTTTGATCTACAAAGGATGCTTCTGATTGAGAAGGTAACTTCTATTCCGAGAATATTTCCAGATATTCTGACTAGAAGAACCCCTGTTGAAAGATTCTCAAAATTGTTCAAAGAAGAGCTTGACAAATCTGTTAAGCGTTATTTGAAGTCCTGTGTCAAAGCTCAATCTTCTGTTGATCCTGCGTGGATAAGAGGAAGAATTTTTCCATCTCTGGCTGAGTTGAAGAAGAAAGAACAGAAGAAAAAAGAAAAGAGACTGAAGAGAAAGGCCTTTGAAACAGAATCCAAGCCAGCTAAGAAGCCAAAGCTACCCTATGATCCTCTCAAGGTACAATCTGATGAATACCGTGATAAGCGCATCAAGAAAGCTTTTTGTGAAGATGCTGCTGCTTGTTCTTCTCAGAAAAAACCTCCTCCTTCTGAACCCCAAAATTCTTTCACCATTCCAAACAGTTTCCAACCACCTCCTTCTACCCATATTTTGAACCCTGAACCACTAAATGCCATTCCCCCAACACCTTCTGAAATTTCATCTTCATCCTCTTTCACCACAGATTCTACACCTTCTCTAATTCATTCTCTACCCTCAAGAAAATCCAAACCCTATTGCCTTCTGTACCCTGATTATAGATTCACCTTTAATCCTCCTGAACCCTCTCTTGATGTCTGCTTTGACCTATTCAAGCTCATGTTCAGAACAAGGATGGAAACTTTAAGAGCTGCTCATGACTCCAAGTTGGATCATGCTAATATTCGAAGCTTATGGAGAATCTTCAGGAAGGATTTTCAGCTTGATGCTATGAAAATCCAGAAGAGATGTGTTGTTGAGGCATCTGGTTCTTCTGGTTACTGCTTGGAGCTTGATGATGGTAAGTACTATCATCCAATCAGAAATTGGAGATCACTTGAGGAGAAGAAATTTGTAGATGAGCTGGAAGATGAACCTTGTCTTACAATGGTTGTATAGAAGCCTCAATTTCTCATTATGACTGGAGACTTTCAGTCTATATTCAACTGCCTAAGGGAGAATCCCTCCAAGAAAGCACCAGATATGGTATATCCTGTTGTTGAATATCCATCAGAAGTTGCCGCTCCCACTCCTCCAAGGAATCTGGCTGCAATTCTTCAGGCTCTTGAGAATGAAGATTCTGATATCCCTGCACCAGAATATGCTGAAGATGCTTCTATGTCAGAAGCTGATGCTGAGAAGCAAAGTGCTAAGAATCATCCTACTGAGAAACTTCCTGTTCAGGAAAATCAAGATGATGTTCTCATGCTAGATGTTGCTGGTGAGCATGATATTCCTCTGAATGATGGTTTTGAATCTTCTTCTATTGAACCTTCTCTTCTGGTGAACACCATGAAGGCTCTTCAAAAGAACCAAGATGCTCTGGCTTCTCGTTTGGATAAGCATGAAGATACTCACAATGAGTTTCGCTCATTCATGAAGACGCAGACTGAAAGCACTTATGAGATTCAAAACCTTCTGGCCAAGATCTTCTCTAGGCTAGGCTAGTCGTAGTCTTTTGGTCTTAGTTGTTTGTTGTTTCTTGCATCTGCTTCTCTCTTTTGTATCTTTTGATATATTTTGATGAATCAATGAAACATTATCTTCTCTCATATTGTTTGTTTTTCATCTGAATCTTTTAAATGCTTTTTGATGTTATGACAAAAAGGGGGAGAAAAACGTGATAATTGATTTGATTTATTATATCAGTTGCTGGGAGTAAGTCTCAACATTCCTAACAATATTTGCAAGTTCTATGTCTTTGAGATTTTTGCAGGATTGAAGATATTCTGAAAAAGCTCAACATGAGAAGCAAATACATGGGGAAATGCAATTCTATAAAGAAGCATGTTCTTGGAAATTGAAGCAAGCTTAGTGCTGTGAAGCTTCAAGATCAGAAGCAAGAAGGAAGAATGTTCTGATATTCTCGTGGCAGAATATGCTCTAACACATTCTTATCCCTTATATGTTCTGATTCATTCATGCTCTGACTTTTGTCGTCTAGTTTTTTCTGAAACATTTCAGGATGTAAAGATGCTCTGATGATGCTCTGGTACATTCAAGAATGTTCTGATACAATTAAGCATGCAATGATTCAAGAAGAAATTCAAAGCTCTGAAGCTGTCCTATGGAAGCAAGAAGCAGAATCTCTGAATGTTCTGAAGTTCTAGGCAAATGTGAACGTCTCAACTGAAATGGAAAATACTCAGGGAAGTCTTTTATTTATAAATTCTTCCAGTATTTATTTTAGGGGGAGATTGTTAATCTCAGGGGGAGACATATTCACACACTTGTTTATATGCTTATGTTATAACTGTGTAATTGTCTTTGGTCATCTGATATTCTAATTGCAAATTCATATCAATTATATATGTTTTTGTCATCATCAAAAAGGGGGAGATTGTTAGAACAAGAATTGTTCTGATCAATATTCTTAGTTTTGATCATAACAATGTATACGAATTTTGTATAAGACAATGTGGTACTCTAATCCTATGCATTTTCCATTTCAGGAAATATATAAAGAGTATGCACAATTCAGCGCAAGAAGCACTAACTGAGAAGGTTCAGTATGCAATATCAGAACATGCTCTCGCAAGACATCAGAAGATGGTCAAGTAGAATCAGAACATGGTCTACTGAAGCATCAGAAGAACTTGAGATCAGAAGCAGAAGCACTGAAGTTCTTATGGTATCACGCTAGAAGCACTTCAAATTCAGAAGACAAGAAGATGCTCTGCACCAAGCTGTTTGACTCTGATTAATTCAAATGTTGTATCTACAAACATCAGATCAGAAGCAAGTACAAGATGGCAGGCTACGCTGACTGACAAAAGGAACGTTAGAAGCTATTAAAGGCAAAGTCAGTTAAAGCAGGAAAAGAAAGGCTTGAGGTAGTTGACAAAAGAGTGAAACATTAAATGCAATGTTGTACGGATCACGCAACACATTAAATGATCCCAACGGTCATCTTCTCAAAACGCCTATAAATAGTGAAGTTCTGATCAGAAGCAAGGTTACCAATTTACGAACAACTCTTTCAAACTTGCTGAAACTCTGCTGAACTCAAAAGCTATCAAATTTCATCTTCAACCTCTATTTACTGATGTAATATCTTAGTGAGATTTAAGCTTAGAACTTAAGAGAAATATCACAGTTGTGATTATATCTTATTAAGAAGCATTGTAATACTCTTGTAAGAATTTGTTTACATTAATTTGTAAAAGGTTCCTAGAGTGATCAAGGTGTGATCAGAATACTCTAGAAGACTTAGAGGTATCTAAGTGGATAACCATTGTAATCAAGGTTGATTAGTGGATTCAATCCTCAGGTGAGGTAAATCACTCTAAGGGGATGAACTGGAGTAGTTTCGTTAACAACGAACCAGGATAAAAATCATTGTGCAATTGTTTTTATCTTAAGAGTTTTTAAAGTCACACTTATTCAAACCCCCCCTTTCTAAGTGTTTTTCTATCCTTCACTATGGATCTTCTCACTTATAAAGTGTTCAACATTCAATTTTCAATCTGATATGCGACTCATACTCACACTTGATATACCAACAACATGAAAGTTGATATCCTATTTTCACAAGCCATGTAGAACTTAAGGTGGTTAGCGTTTCAAATGTCCATGACGAACAACTATCCCATTACCATTAAGGCAAGGTTTTACAAGTTTACCTACCTCCGTTCTTTCGGGATCTTATCCACTAAGGTAAGGTCTTCGGGATTTACCTATCTTCCTTCTATTGGGTTATTATCCTCTTAATTTTTTAACTACACTGAAGTAAATCCCTAGGAATCATAATTTTCACCTATTAGATTCCCTTTTCCATAATCAATTTACCGAGAATTGAAGTGCAATCACACTTTAGAGGATTTCTGAGCATTATATTCTAACTTGATCCTAGGTGTTCTCACTTAAAATATTATTTCCTTGTTGCAAACACATACACAACAATAGGATTTCTCATTAATCTTTTCTAATTGATTAAACTAAGTGGATTCCTCCTAATTTTTTATATCAATCAAATTGATTGCCTTTCACATGTTTTCCTTTCTTAGTGACCTCCATAGCTTATTTCAAGTGGATTCCAAGTGTTTTCAGTTCATTTAACCTCACTCCAATCACTTATAAGCATTACAAGAAACATCACTACCCTACCAAATCGGGCTTCATGTGGATGCTTAGAATTGGTGGATTTTCGAGTGATTTTCTGTCTCTTTTCTTAGACAACACTCTTACACCTCTAAGCATAACACATGATACACAGCAAATGTACCAACTAGGGTTAAGGAAAGCAAAAAAATAGAGAAGTCTGTGGGAAAAACGGGCCATGTTAGGGTCAGAACACCCCCTCATACAAAGGTCGGGGAGGGATATGGTCTGCCTGTGCTGGTCAACATGGTTAGGCTTGGACCCCCATATGAAACAAACAAGAAACACAGTTCCCCCGTGTTAGTGGACACAGGTCATGTCCAACCCAGAAAATAGGGGTTTCTCACACCTTGGGACCTTGGCACTTGCAATCAGTCCAAAACCAGACACAACTCAAAACAAACATGATCAGTTCAGGAGAAAACTACTAGGAACACATGCCAACTATAAAAGGCATTGATTCTACATATAATCACCTATTCAATTCAAGTAGTTCTCATATTTTCATGAACCATCCATCAACATCATTACTCTTTCTACTCTTGGTGCAACAGAATCATGGTTCTACCAATAATGTGGTGTATTGATCATATGAGAATACACACAAGCAATTAAACATGAACCATCAAGTTCATATACATGTTATTCACATATTTCATACTAATTTAAACAATCATTCACATAAAATCATGATAAATGATAATACATGGATTCATCAAAAAAAAACATACCAAAACCCCCCAACATGCATTTTCTAATGGTGTTAACCTAATCAAAACCTAAGATAAGAGACCCACCTTTAAAGTTTAGATCCTAGATTTCTTTTGAAAGGAAGGATATTGAAATGTTTTGCTTCTTAGGATAAATCTTGAGCTTGCTTTACTCTCAAGAATTAAAAACCTACAACATGCAATGATGAACCAAGATTTTCCTCCCCCCTCCCATCAAGTTTCGCCCTAGCTCTCTTTCTCACTCTTCAATTCTCTCAATTCTGATGTGAGGAGACATGAAATTGTAGAACCTTGTTTTACAGGTCATTGATCAATGAAGCTCTTGAAAAATAAGAACATGATTTTGATGATGGCAACTAGTCCTTGATGATAACAACTAAAGTCAAACATAAAGAGGTTAAAGATACAACCAAATCAATAGGGCTATATATAAATAATTCTTTGATGATGGCATAAAAATGGAATATAACTCAAGACTTATCTCAAAGTAAAATCTTGATTAAGTTTCTATAAGAGTAAAGCAACTTACAAGACTTGAAGTATGTGAAAGCTCGCCCAAATGCGTCTGAGTGAATATACATTGTAAAGCATAAGGGCTTTCTCGTAAAGTATACAGCTAATCACACACACAAACACATATAAACACATTTTTAAACTTATTTTTCTCAGAAAAATATTTCTAAAAATGCCTTGAAGACATGCTAGATGAGTTGGAAGCTGTCCTAAAAACTATGGGAAATTTTGGCTCTTGCCAATCGATTGGCACATCACCCAATTGATCGGGTTAGTACAAAAATATTCCCTAAGCGATTAGGAAAACATCTTAATGGCAAGCAACGACTATATATTTTTTATTGCCTTGTACAATCTGCCCCAATATTTTTAACCACAAACTTCATTTTCCTTGTACAATATTTCTCTTCGGTTATAACTAGCAACCATTATGATATGTATACTTGAGTTTATTATAACTTAAATGTAAAGCTTATTTAACCAAGTTGTCAAAAAACATATTACCTTTCAATCTGATTTAGAAATTAATAATATGACAAATTAAGTTATATTAGAAGAACAAGTTACACTAATCAATGTTTTTCGAGCTTTCTACAATCCATTATATGTATCTTTCCCTTTGACTGTTGGAATTTGGTTTCATGTTTGTAGTTCTTCAATCAACACTTCATTTTTTTAATAGTTCATTCTACAAAGATAACACTTTGCACAATAAACTAGTAAAAAAGAATATTTTAATTGAAGATCTACAAGCATTAAATCAAATTCTAACAGTCAAAGAGCGAGATACGAATAATGGGCTGAAGAAAGCCCGTAAAAATTTATTAATGTAAGTTGTTTTCTAACATAAGTTAATTTTTCATATTATTAATTTATAATTTAATTAGAAAGGATATATATATATATATATTAAATGAGGGATTGATAAAACACTCAAACCACATACAGTATATTAAACTCATCTTCTAGGGACATGTTGAATGAAGAACATGATAGCTGCTATGTACAAGTAATAACACACCACTACAAAATATACCTTTGGTAATACCATATTACTACAGTCGTTTAAACAACTATAGTAATAACTCATTTTTGCTTGCCTAAATTATTTTTTATTTTATTAAAAGAAATTTAATCACGGTCCTTAAAATCAGCCATTGTAGTAGATGTAAGGTTACTTACTTCAATTCCCAACATCAACAATTTTTCATTTTTTGTTACAAAAAGGGTTTGACCTTATCATATAAATATATTAAAATTGAAAGACTTATTACCACGATTATAACCAGAAACTGTTGTGAATAGTACTTACATTGTATCACGATTTTTTTTAATAACTATAATGGTAAATGTTACATATATATAAGCAAAGTTATCATGCTTTAGCACAGAATAGCAGTCACCCTCAAAACAAAACCATAACATTTTTATTCTACATGCAGCGAACCCGTCCTGATAAGCTTCTTATAACTAAAAAGTAATCAAGTTCATATACTTTATCTTTCTTCTTCTTCTTCATAAGCTTTCTTCCATGTTATTCATACGCTTTCTTCCATTTTTCTCAAAACAAAACCCTAACATTTCTCTCTTTCACATGCAGCGAACTACTCCTCGTGATAAGCTTCTTCAAACTAAAAAGTAATCCAATTAACGCTTTATCTTTATTCTTCTTCTTCGTAAGCTTTCTTCCATGTTATTCATACTAGTTTATGTTTCCAAATCAGGTTAACATTCTGAAAACTATTTATATTTTCAAATCTGGTTCAAGAGTTTATGTATCCAAATATGATTGAGTTTATGTTTCCCAATTTGTTTACATTTGGCATTGTAAAAGCTCGCCCAAATGTGTATGAGTGAATATACATTGTAAAAGCATGAGGGCTTTCTCGTAAAGTATACGACTAATCACATATACACACATATAAACAAGTTTTTAAAATAATTTTTCTCAAGAAAACATTTTAAAACTGCCTTGAAGTCATCCCAAATGAGTTAGGAGCTATTAGAAAAACTATGGGAAATTTTTTCTCTTGCCAATAGATTGGCACCTTACCAAATCGATTGGGTTAGTGAAAAAATGTGCCCTAAGAGATAAGGACATCTTATTAATGATAGGCAACAACTATGTATTTTTTCTTCCCTTTTTAAACTTATGAATCGATCATTTTTAGGCCAACCAATCGATTGGAACATTATCCCAATCGATTGGCTCATCAATTTTGGCCACAAAAAATTCCATTCTTTTACTTTCTCTCACTAAAGTTTAGCTCTAGCACTTTCAAGAAAGTTGTTTTGTAAGTGAGGTTGTTGTAATTATGGAAGGGTAGACTTGTAAATTCACCAAGGGAGCTTGTTTTTACCTTGGTTGAATAATTCATCCATTGAGATATTATTTATTTGTGTTCAAAACTAAACTCGTTAAAATCTTGGTTTTGGGGATTTAGTTACTAAGACGTCGATTCGGTTCTAAGATTCATTTTGTTCAAAAGTCTACATCCGGTTCAAGCTCAGCACGATATTAAAAGCTTATTAAGGTTGGAAATCAGCCCATTATAAAATTTCCTAGGCTCTTGGTTAGCCTAGTATGAAACAATGGTTTGATTGGTGAGCTCATCCTGGTGTGTTAAAAGCTCTGCCAAGTTCAAGATCAACCCGTGTAAAACCTTGGTTTATAGCTTAAACTCTAACCGCTCCAATTTTCTTATAGAAAGAAGACTAATCGCATCAATCCATCATTTGGAAGGAAGAATCACTACTTCTCTCCTTGTCTAATGTTTGATTTGAAGTTAGCCACAAACTTAATTTTCCTTATATAAGGGTGTTCGAGAGTTTAACCAACTAAAAGCTCTTAAGTTTTATTGGATTCTCTCAAGTTCAAATCTTAGGAACATGACTAAGTCTTTTTTTACTAAACTTGTATAATTCTTGGTTTCTTCTCTCTTCCCCTAACTTTTATTTTGCATTGCTTATTTCAAAAACCTTTTACAAAATGTTTTTAAACTTTGAAATTAATTTTAAAAGTTTTTCTAAAACACACAATTCAAACCCCCCCCCCCCCCCCCCCCCCCCCCCCCCTCCCTCTTGTGTGTGAAGTCACGCGTCCAATAAAAATTATGTCATAAATGATCTTTCTTCTCACATTTAATCTTATATAGGCTAACCATGAATTTACAAGTTTGTCCTCGCCACTTCTTAGGATTTACTAACATGCCATCCCTTTCCAATTATGGAAATTAGGGTTTATTAATCCAAGTGATCATTCTAATTATAAAACACTTATTAAGAACTTAGAACATGATTAATAAATGAGGGTGTTACAAAGTAATAGATTTTGTGAACTTTGATGCTATCAACCCAATCTCTGAGGAACCTAGTGTTTTTGGTTCGGATGATAATGTACTAGAGGTTTGTGAATTGGATTATCTTAGACTCGATTTTGCCGAAGTCGATGACATATTTAATTTTATTTATGGAATGTGAAAAGGAGGATAATATTACTTGAACTATATAAATGTATCTCAGCTAGTTAACGGACTCTGATCATATATCATAGATGATGTTCATGCATCGTGATACTTTACTACTGGTGAGAAGATATATTTTTTCAAAAATATTTTTCCCATGTGAAGTTAGCCTCCAAATAATATAGTTGGTTGAGTTAACTATATTATATGGCTTGCAACTAAGATGCATTTTGCAGATATTTACTTGAAACTAAAATGTTCTCTACTATAAATAGTTATAGAATAGATAACATGTCACAAGGAAAAAACATTCGATTAGGAGTTTTCTTTTTCTCAATATGATGGATGTGTTTGATAATTTGAATGATGTCAAAAAGGAATATAATAGAAAAATGTATAATGCAAAGAGTCCAATAGATTCAAATAGCTTTGATGATGCCATGGATCATGGTGAGTATTATTTAGTATAGTCATCTCTATGTATTGCTAAATTTGATTGATTGTTGAATGTTGTTGAAAGTCTTATTATTTTTATAACTATACATTGCTAATTTTGATTGGTTTTAGAAAGTGTTATATTTATGATGTATCTGGAAGGATTATTTCGGTATGAGTTGTTCCAGATGAAACAATTCAGAGGGAAACTTACGAGGAAAACAACAACGTAGATCTGGACGGATCCTTTCGAAACACCCTATACTAAAAGCATCTTGCCGAACACACCACAGAATGCCACAAGTATATTATTACATATAATGTAGGTATTTATAACTTATAACTCAACAATGAATATAAAATTTAGCTATCTTATAACATAAATTGGAAATGAAATAGTCATTATATATTTAGATGAGATGAAAACGTTTGGTAAATAGTAAATAAATAACATCAAATATCCTATCTACCGAGTATGATGTACAATTCTTCACCTCATATGCCTCTTATATTATAATACACCATGTGTTCCATTCTAATATCGTCTACATCGTGTCCCATATATAGGTGCCTTCTTTTTTTTTTCTTTTTTCTTTTTTAAAAGTTGATGCCATATACATGTTTATAAAGAAAATATTACATTTGTTGCCGCCAACGATCGAACCCCAGACCAACAACCTACACCCGCTCAATTAAGGGTGTGACATTTTGTAAAACCATCGGATGTAACCGAATGCAATTATCCATTGTCGGTCAATTAGAACACTTGATATTTCCACTGGAACCAAATTCTTTAGGTAGTCCTCAAACAATATATCAATATTTGTATGAGTTAAATGTAGGAGAGGCGTCAATGGTGAGATATTTGGGATTGTCTGCACAAACCCATTTGTGTTTTAGGCCTAGTAAAATATAAGATCATTTTGGACCTATTTCAAAAAATATAAGACCATTTTGGACCAATTTCAAAAATAAAACTGACTGATATATTACTGATATATTACACCTCTATACCTTCTCAGGCACCTCTAGTGCAATTACATTTTTACTCTCGAAATTCGAAGATGCATCTCCGAACGCACCACATTTCGTTTTTTTAGAGGTGTTTTCGGAGATTCATCTCCAAATTCACTCTTTTTTCAAAATCAGGGGTGTTTCGAATATGCATCTCCGAATAAACTCAATTTTTTAATTTTGGTCTTTTCGGAGATGCATCTCTGAATTAGGCTATTATATCAAACTAACGCAGAGGCACCCCCTCAGTATGATGTTTGCTCTTCAAACCCCAAACTAAAAACCCCATTCATTAACTCCCAAATATAGACTTTCAAACTTCATTTTCATTCATTTCCATAAATTTTACTACATTCATTGCAACTCCTAACAACTCATTGCAACATCATTCAACAAATTTCCACCACATTCCTGGTTTTGATCTTGATCTTGCCTATACGGAGGTTATGTCGAGGGCTTCCATGTATCTCCCCCACAGAGAGAATCGGGTTGTGTTGTCGTTCCAGATGTATCTCGATCAGGCTGTTCATGATGACATCCTATGGACGCCGTTCGAGGATCACAGAGAGGTTATTCCATTCAACTCCATCTCTTTGTACTCTGGGTGGCTGGCATGTGGAACCGACACTATGGTCAGGTATCTGTCGCAGCGATACATGTGACAATTTGACTATATCCAGATCATACCCAAATCTTCATCTCAGACTGCTCCCGACACCATTGTCCGTCGGGATCTCGATGAGATCTTTGATGATTGGGAGCATCATTTGGTTCCACGAGACTATCGGACATTGCAGGCATCCAACAGTTGGCATTGGTGTAGAGGGATACGTGACATGGTTCTACGTAGTGTCACACCCTATCATGACATCGGATGCTCCTAGACGTCCATCTAGGCCAGCCCATAAGGAGATTTTGGAGAACCAGCAGGTCGAGGATGATCATGCCACTAGGGGTGGCAAACGGGCATGCCCGCCCCGCTTAGGCCCGTCCCGCAAAAGCCCGCGAAAAAACGAGGTGGGGCGGACATATTTGATTGTGCGGCTCTAAAACCTTGTCCCGCCCCGCAAAAAAGTGAGGGCGGGCGGGGAAAGCCTGCAGACATTTAACCTTTTAGGCCTAAAAATAGTAAAATTGTATGATAAAGCTAATGCCCGCAAAAAAAACGGGGCGGGGCGGACACATTAAAGGGAGCGGGCCTAAAACCTTGCCCCGCCCCGCGTAAAAGTGCGGGCAAAACGGACTTGTCCCGCCGGCCGGGCCCGTTTTGCCACCCCTACATGCCACTGATGTCTTGCCGATCTGTCAGCGGATACGGACGATTGGGCAAGAGGCTCTGGACTTAGGGATCGTTGAGAGGGACAGACCTGAGGCGGTGGCCATCATGGAAAGGGTGGTAAGTGAGGCAGCGACTGTGGTGGGATACAGGAGGCAGAGGAGGGGTCAGGGGTGAGGGGTGAGGATTGGACAAACGCAACAGGCTATGTTTTTTTTATGGTGAGGATTGGACAAATGCAACAGGCTATGTTTTTTTTATTCCCGAACAATATTTGTATAATATTTTACTATTTTCATAACTACATATTATAGTTTGTTATCGTTGTGCTTATCATTTATTATCGTTTGCACTTTTATTCCGTTCGCGTTTTTATTATCCATATTTAACTTAATTTTGATAATTTTTAAAAACATTCTTAATGGTTATTTCGGAGATGCATCTCAGGAGTGATTTTCAGCACCACAATGTGTAATGGGAAATTTCCTATTACTAATAAATCAGTAAGGAATTCTTTGCATTCATCCCTTACAATCTAAATCCATCCAATTTTGTCACCCTCCCTACATGAAAATTTCATATTGATTCTGTAACTTACGATCTTTGGAATGTTTCTTTCCCCAAATCGAAAGACCCAATCAACAAAAGAGACTAGCAATCATAGAGCATGTTGCCAGATATGTTTGATAGAACATGGAATGAGAGATAAAACGAGGAGATTGCTCATTGCACCCTTAGCAATTCTCTCAAATTCTATGAAAATCCAAAAATACCATTTCGTACCGTCCAGAGATTGAAATCCAGATACACTACATGTTAGAAAAGAGCTCAAAGTTCACTTAAAATATTCCAAATGTACAAATAGCCCTGTCCAAATTATGAGAAATTAAACAAGTGAATTGCTCATTCACAAGGCCCATTTTGATTTCAAAATTAAAATTTCAGTTTAAAAAATGATAAATTACATGATGAGGAAAATAGTTTTCCACAATCTTCATGGCAAATTTACAGTATAATTGGCATTTAGAAATAACAAACTTAACCCAGATTTGAGGTATTTGATCTATAAGGCAATGACCACTCATATTCTAAAAGAATAATAAATTTTAAAACCAAATTTGCAAAATTGAATGCACATCCTCTAAACTTAACACTTCTTTATGCCATCTCTACTATGCATGTGCAAAAAACAGTAAGCCAAAAGCTTCAACTGCTAAATTCTCTCTTCTTCAAAATCTTTTCTGCTTCAGATACACTTAAATTCCTTAGCCCAATAAGCTTAAAGCTTCAACTTGTGAATACTCTGTTCTTCAAAAGCTTTTCTGCCTCAGATACACGTACACTTAAATGACTTGGCCCGGTAAGTTAAAAGCTTTAACTTGTGAATACTCTGTTCTTCAAAATCTTTTCTGCTTCGGATGCACTTAAATGTCGAATCCCATTATCTTTCAACCATCTCTTCCCCCCTGTCATACATTCTTGCACTCTCTTTTCGTCCATCTTCAACAACTTAAGACCTTCATTTGACTTCGGAAAAAACCCTTCTGGCCTCAAACACCATGCCCCAAATACCCCAAATAAAACATCCAAGTCGCTACCAAATCTTTCAACTCCGCCATTATGAAATTTCGCATTGCTAAGGAGAATACCGTTAAAAATTAACCGATCTATTCCTGCTGCCAAACTCCTCCAAACCGCCACAAAATCCCTACTGTTTAAACCTTCTTCTACCACAGACATTTTACCTTGCAGATGATCCAAGGCCTCTATTAGAGTCTTTGACACTGTCCATCCTTCTTCGCTCTTTTGCCATTGCTTTTTGTTCTTCAGATATTCTCGAGAACGTGCATCAAATCCTCTTAAAATAACTACAGCTATCTTTTCAACCCACTCTGTTCTAAACTCTTCCATCTTTTTTATCTCATCGTCGAAGATAATTCTATTGGAACTCTCTGGTAACCCTTCACTATCCCTATTAGTGTTACTTCGTAATTCTCCGTTGTCGTCTTCATTCACTCCCATCTCAAGGAAAAATACATCCTCAGACCATTCCTTTAAAACAGATTCAAAGTAATGAGCAGCATTGATGGAAACTGCAACTTTAACTAAAGCATCGTTGTCAGTTAAGGCAGTCAACCCTTCAGCTTCTTGGCAGCGGATAAGTACGGAATCAAAAAACTTTCTTATAATTGGCACACCAACTAATCTGAGAAATTTTGACCTCAAAGTAACAGTAGGCAAAGACCGACAACGTTCAACAACAGATGCTAGACGGCGAACAAAGGCACTGGAAACCAGAGGAGACTTATGATCATTGGTACCTGTTGAAAGAACTGCACTTTCAATTTTCTTTTTCCAATTACTCTCGTTTTCGGTCTCTGGTTTCAGTTTATCTAGGGCATCACCTAGCTCTATTTCTGCCCACAGATCAAGCCAGTCTGGACGATCACAAAAAACAGATAGAGAAGAAATTCTCCGCAAGATATCATCATCTAAAGATAACAAAATCCCAGAATGTTCTACCATAGATATAATCTTTTTGTCAAAAGCTATCATCAAGTCAATGAGGTGCAGCCATGATATTTTAGCGGATGACTGAACACCTGTAACACTCTCTTCATCTAGTTGAGTAATGTAACTAGGGAAAACTTCCTTTGCCAAGTATGTGGATAAAGAGGTTACCATTGCTGAGATCCATTCTTCTCGGCAACTATATCCAACTACCTTAGCTTCATCAACCAATGGCTGCAACATTTCATCCACAGAGTCAACATAATCCCTTGTGATTTTAAATACAAGGGTAAAAATAAATTCTGGTTTATCAACCCATTTGGAAAAATGCTTTTGGGAAGCCAACGATAGGGGATTCACAAGCTCTTCAATTGCCCATAGAGGTTGTCGTAGCGCAACCTCCCTATCGTGGCCCACAAGTTGTCTAGATTTCCTTTTCCTTTGCAACTCCTGTAGGTTGCACAAAGCAAGAAAATTTTCTGAATACTTGAGCTTATGATCGGCTTGCATACTTTGTAGAGGATTCGAGACTTGATTTGCGTTCCTTGCATCTGAGTGCGAGGAAGTTAATGCAGACAGAGCTGGAGGCCATCCAAGCAGAGCTAGAAGTGCCCGATGATCAGCAATTGCCTGAGGTCGTAAAATAGCTAGAGCTCGATCTACTCTATGGTCAACTGCTGATACAATATGCCTCCATTGAGGGTGCATCTTTGTAATTGAAGTCAAAATTTCTTCTGTCGTTTTAAGTGTTTTAATAGCAAACAGACGCATATCCTGCAACATTTGAAGATACATTAAGCAATATAGTAATGCATTAATTCCCAATATCTTCAGATTACATTATGAAAGGATGCCTACTCCTGAATTCTCGTCAGAAGAATGTTTCCTTATGTTTTTGCTCATGGTATACGATACAGCATCTTCGATATCACCAACCAAAGTATCAAGCTTCAGTGCTGTCTCTGGAAGACACACAAAGGACTTTTAAGAAGCTAAAAGGTAATACCTAAGAAATCAAACCAAAGACAGTATAGTAACCATCACTGAAAAGCAATACTTTTCTTGATAATCACAACAAACACATCACTAAAATCATTGTAACTTTCAAGAAAAACATCATCTCTCATTCTTCCCAAAATGTTCCAATAACAATGAATATATCAAGCTTTTATGCCATATCTATAAGAAAATAAAAGTAACATTAACATTAAAGGGCAACACCATAAAAATCATACCAAAGACAATAACCATAGTTAAAAATAAAAAAAGAAGCATATCATAAGAATCTATGTAGCACCCAGAATTGAAAATGTGGCCAGTATCAGAGTCTCACACACCGGTACCAACATATGTGGTGAGATATATGCTTGCGTTGAGTTACTTCTATTTTCTCAAATTATTACCGATGTGCTTGTGTCAATTATGTGTGCGGTGCATCCTATGAGCTTCATAGATAACAATCACTCCAAACATGAATTGTAAAAACTTCATCTTGCATTTTCCTGTAAAATTCTGGTAGCACCAACACCTCTCAAAAACGGTTTGTTCTTGTCAATGTCGGTATCCAAAACCGACACCAACAATTGTGATTAAATATAAGTTATTCATTTTTTCAAATTAATATCGGTGTCATTGTATCTGTGTTCGTGTCATGTTTCCAGAGTCCATACTTCATAGGTAAAATGTTCTTTGATTTAGACGATTTAAAAACATCAAATTACAATTCTTTCCACAATGTTCATCAATTTGCACATTTAAAAACCAATTCAAGCAATAGAAATAAAACTAACCTGCATAAACACGAACTGTTTCCAACCTAGCCACTTCCTTTGCCAAAGTCGCAAGTTCTTCTCTGAAACCTTTCCCCCCTTTACCCTCTTCCTCGGCTCTTCCCTCATCTTCACTCAACAAAATAAAAAACAATTTCTCAAAAACCGAAAAACCCTAAATCAAAAAATCATCAATCAAATCACGAATCAAACCTGTCACAATGCCGGAGGAGCACGTAGCCGCTAATTCATTCAATTTAGAGTTAACACCATCAAAGAGACTATGAATTTCTCCGGAAAACGACGCATATGCTGCAAGACCTGCTCCGAGTCTCCGAGTCAACTCGGAAAGAGCCCGATCCAACTCGGAACACTGAGTTTGAAGCTCGGCGACGAAATTGGGAGATTCAGCGAGGACAGTTGCGGTGTGAAGCTTGTGGTCGAGGAAGGAAAGTGCGGAATGAGAGAGGTGAGAAGGCGGTGGCAGTGTTTGGAGTTGTTCCATCGGTGAATTTTATATCGGTGGTTAACTGAGGTTGTTCTCCGCCGTGTGTGGTGTTCGCCGGTGTCGGAGTAATACGAGTCGGCGGTGATGAATCGGACGCTGTTACGATCGAGTAGATTTTGTTGATTTGGGTTTGATCCAAAGCAGGTTCTAGTTTGGTTGTTTTCATTTTATTTTTTATTTTTTTAATTTTGTATATTAATAAAATGTTTTTCTCGTCATACTTTCATTCTTACTGAATTTTTTTACTAATTAATTTAATTTGAGAAAATAAAGTGAAAATTAATCTTCGTTAATATTTTGAAAACATATTTTATTTTTACAGTAAATTTTATATTATCATTCAATACAAATATATTATAAGTAATTTAAAATTTTTAATTTAATTTGAGAAAATACATGATCTTATTGTTTAATATATTTTTATAATGTCAATTCATCATTTTTTTCTTTAAAAATATATAATCACTTTATGTTGTTAATATAATTTAATATCATTTAAATAAGTTATTGTTATGAGAAATAATGCAAATGTTGTTTGAATATAAATTTTGAAAATAAATAAAATGAATTTTAAAAATTTTTAATATTTTCTAAAAAAGTACTATATAATTATTTATTTGAAAAGGCTAAATTTTATTGTTAATGATTAAAATAAATACAATATTTAAGATAAAAATAAAAAATATACTTTTACAAAGTATACTTAGCATTAGTTTTTAATTAAAATTTAATATTCGATAAATGTCTTAAAGGAAAAATCTCTCCTACAAAAATTTAAATGACAAATATTTTTTTAGTTTTAAAATATGCTCTTTTTTTATTGGCATAATTATCAACTAATCATTGATGGAATATTAAAACGGGCAAGAAGGTCCAATTTAGGTCTGCCTCGCAAAAACATACAAAAAAATAGAGTGGGATGAGGCGGACATAGTTGAGAGTGCGAGCAAAAAACCTTAACCCGTCTAGTAAATAAGTGAGGGCGATGAGGCTAAACCTGCATGCACTGTACTTTTTAAGCCTAAAAATGTAAAAAATTATGTTATTGTTCGTACTCGCAAAAGTCCGCATAAAAAAGGGGCGGGACAATGGACGGTCACATTAAAAGGTGAGGGTGTAACACTTTTCTAAACCCCATGTGAAATTAAAAAATATAAGTATTAATTAAAATACAACACAATGATGTCACACGTCATAAAAACATAAGTCAATCATGCTCCGTAACACGGGTTACCAAGTAGAATAAATTAAATGGTTAATACCTATTTTCACCCCTGCCATATTAGGTTGGTTTGAAAAATCCCCCTGCCAAATAAAAAGTTGCAAGAATTCCCCAAACATTTGAAGATTCTCTCGTTTTAAACCTTGCAAAAAATTTGTTTTTAAAATCAACCTTTCCATTTGAAGATTCATTCCTTTTAAACCCTATAATCTTGTAGATTATGTCATTTTAAACCCTCTGGAATATGACGGGCAAGGTTGGTTTTACTAAAAATAATAATTTACAGGGTTCAAAATGATAGAGTCCTTCAAGTGGCAAGGTTGGTTTTAAAAATAAAAATTTTACAAGGTTTAAAATGAGAGAATCTTCAATTGTTAGGGGAATTCTTGCAACTTTTTTTTTGGCAAGGGAATTTTTCAAACCAACCCCATATGACAGGGGTGAAAATAGGTATCAACCCTAAATTAAATTACACATTTTTATACCTTGGATGTTACACAACATTTAAACACGTCTGATAACTTACCTGGGATGTTACATGACATCCAAGCACATATGATAACTTACTTGGAATGTTACACGACATCCAAACACATCTGAATAGCATCACAGCGGAATACAACTAAAACATACAATCCAACATACATGCAAACACGTCATTGGTCTCATAAAATCCTTTTCAACTTCAATCAATATAAATAAGAGAGTAATAATATTTTACTCTCAACAACATAGAAACATAGGTCCAATAAAATTAATCAACAAAAGTAAGTAATACAAAACAGTTCTCATCCCGACGTTACATGATCAGAGCAAGACCCTACTAAAAATAAAACGATAATCTAAGGAAATAACTTCAAGCTATCTTCCACTTATTTCAACAAGCTATTCTTGAATATTTGTGTTAGAACAAGATTTGTTCTGATCAATATTCTTAGTTTTGATGATAACAAGGATATGAATTTTGTGTGAGATAATGTGGTACTCTAATACATTGCAATTTCCCTTTCAGGAAATATATAAAGAGTATGCACAAATCAGCGCTCAGAAGCTTTGTCTCAGAAGGTTCAGCATGCAACATCAGAACATGGTCTGGCAAGACATCAGAATATGGTCAAGGCAGAATCAGAACATGGGTCTATGAAAGCATCAGAAGAACTTGAGGTCAGAAGCAGAAGCACTGAAGTTCTCATGGTATCACGCTTAGAAGCACTTTAAGGTCAGAAGACAAGAAGATGCTATGCACCAAGCTGTTTGACTCTGATGATATTCAAATATTATATTCAAACATCAGATCAGAAGAAAGTACAGGTGGCAGGCTACGCTGACTGACAAAAGGAACGTTGGAAGCTATTAAAGGCAACGTCAGTAGACACAGCGTGAACAAGGCTCGAGGTAGTTGACAAAAGCGTGAAACATTAAATGCAAAGCTGTACGGAACACGCAAAGCATTAAATGCGCTCAACGGTCATCTTCTCCAACGCCTATAAATATGAAGTTCTGATGAGAAGCAAGGTTGACGATTTTGCTAACAATTAACTTGCTGAAACGCTGATCAAAATCAAAAGCTCAGAAACTTCATCTTCATCAAAGCTCACTACATTGCTGTTGTAATATATTAGTAAGATTAAGCTTGAACGTTAAGAGAAATATCACTGTTGTGATTATAGCTTTTCAGAAGCATTTGTAATACTCTTAGAATTGATTACATTAATTTGTAAGTAACTAGAGTGATCAAGTGTTGATCAGGATACTCTAGGAAGTCTTAGCTTCTGTCTAAGCAGTTGTATTTAGAGTGATCACGTGGTGGTCAGGATACTTTAAGAAAGTCTTAGCTTGTGTCTAAGCATTTGTTCCTGGAGTGATCAGGTTGTGATCAGGATACTCTGGAAGACTTAGTCGCGGACTAAGTGGAAAACCATTGTAATCTGTTGCGATTAGTGGATTAAATCCTCAGGTGAGGTAAATCACTCCGTGGGGGTGGACTGGAGTAGTTTAGTTAACAACGAACCAGGATAAAAATAACTGTGCATATTGTTTTTATCGTTCAAGTTTTTAGACTACACTTATTCAAACCCCCCCTTTCTAAGTGTTTTTCTATCCTTCAATTGGCATCAGAGCGCCGGTTCTAAGGTGCAAGCACTTAACCGTGTTTAGAAAAGATTCAGGAAGAGAAAAACGCTTCAGTAAAAGATGGCTGGTGAAATTCCAACAAATCCAGCTGCATCTACATCTGGCTCTGCTGAGCAATACAATGGTAACAATGGTTATACTAGACCACCAGTATTTGATGGTGAAAACTTTGAATACTGGAAAGATAAACTGGAAAGTTACTTTCTTGGTCTGGATGCTGATCTATGGGATCTTCTGTTGGATGGTTACAAACATCCTGTTAAAGCTACTGGTGTAAGGCTCACAAGAAGCGAAATGAATGATGATCAAAAGAAAGATTTCAAGAATCATCACAAATGCAGGACTGTTTTGCTGAATGTTATCTCTCATGCTGAGTATGAGAAGATATCTAACAGGGAAACGGCCCATGACATATATGAGTCCTTGAAAATGACTCATGAAGGAAATGCTCAAGTCAAGGAGACTAAAGCTCTCGCACTAATCCAGAAGTATGAAGCCTTCAAGATGGAAGATGATGAAGACATTGAAAAGATGTTTTCAAGATTTCAAACTCTGACTGCTGGATTGAGAGTTCTCGACAAAGGCTACACCAAGGCTGATCATGTAAAGAAGATTATCAGAAGCTTACCCAGAAGATGGGGCCCAATGGTGACTGCATTCAAGATTGCGAAGAATCTGAATGAAGTTTCTTTGGAAGAGCTTATCAGTGCCTTGAGAAGCCATGAAATTGAGCTGGACGCAAACGAGCCTCAGAAGAAAGGTAAGTCTATTGCATTAAAATCTAATATTAAAAAATGCACTAACGCTTTTCAGGACAGAGAAGAAGATCCTGAAGAATCAGAATCTGAAGAAGAAGATGAATTGTCCATGATCTCTAGAAGGGTAAACCAACTCTGGAAGAGAAAGCAAAGGAAGTTCAGAGGCTTCAGAAGTTCAAAGAGATTTGAACATGGAGAATCTTCTGGTGACAGAAGATCTGACAAGAAGAAGGCTGTCTGCTATGAGTGCAATGAGCCTGGACATTACAAGAACGAGTGTCCAAAACTTCAGAAGGAGAATACCAAGAAGAAGTTTCATAAGAAGAAAGGTCTTATGGCAACATGGATGATTCTGAATCAGAATCAGGATCAGACTCTGAAGGAGAGCAGGCAAACTTTGCGCTGATGGCGACAGAAGATGATGGATCAGAATCTACATCAGAATCAGATTCTGAAGAGGTATTTTCTGAACTATCTAGAGAAGAGTTAGTTTCCAGTCTAACAGAGCTTCTTGAATTAAAAGCTCATCTTAGTATCAAATACAAAAAGCTGAAAAAGCAATTTGAATTTGAAGCTAAGAAGCTTGAGTTGGAAAATTCTGAATTAAAAGAAAAAGTTTTAAAATTATCCAATAATGTTGGATCTCCTTCTGATTCAGAAAAATCCACTCCCAGTCTGAATCATATTCTGAAAGAATATAATTTAAGTTTCAGGAAGTTCTTATCTAGAAGTATTGGTAGAAGTCAGCTAGCTTCTATGATATATGTTGTGTCTGGGAACAAAAGAGTTGGCATTGGTTATGAGGGTGAAATCCCATACAAGCCTGAATCTGTGGATGATATGAAAATATCATACAAGCCTCTGTATAACCAATTTAAATTTGGCCACTCCCATGATATTAAGCACACATCACATGCACTAAGTTTTCACATAACACACACCAAGAAGCATGTGACACAACCTAAGAAATATCATGGAACTCAGAATAAGAAATATCATGATGTTCCTCCTGTTAAATATTTTGCTAAACTCAAGTTCAATCAGAACTTGAGGAGAACTAACAAGAAAGGACCCAAGAAATTGTGGGTACCTAAGGAAAAGAGTATTCCTATTGCAGATATCCTTGGCGGAAAAGAGGACAAAAAGCAAAATGTCATGGTACCTGGACTCTGGGTGCTCGCGACACATGACGGGAAGAAGGTCTACATTCCAAGACCTGGTGCTTAAATCAGGTGGAGAAGTCAAGTTTGGAGGAGATCAGAAGGGCAAAATCATTGGCTCTGGAACCATAAGTCTTGGTAACTCTCCTTCCATAACTAATGTACTTCTTGTAGAAGGATTAAAGCATAACTTATTGTCCATAAGTCAATTAAGTGACAATGGTTATGATATAATCTTCAATCAAAAGTCTTGCAAGGCTGTAAGTCAGAAGGATGGCTCAATCCTATTTACAGGCAAGAGGAAGAACAACATTTATAAGATTGATCTTTCTGATCTTGAGAAGTAGAAGGTGACTTGTCTTATGTCTGTTTCTGAAGAGCAATGGGTCTGGCACAGAAGATTAGGTCATGCTAGTTTGGGAAAGATTTCTCAGATTAACAAACTAAATCTAGTCAGAGGACTCCCAAATCTGAAATACAAATCAGATGCTCTTTGTGAAGCATGTCAGAAGGGCAAGTTCTCCAGACCTGCATTCAAGTCTAAGAATGTTGTTTCTACCTCAAGACCGTTAGAACTCTTGCACATTGATCTGTTTGGCCCAGTCAAAACAGCATCTGTCAGAGGGAAGAAATATGGATTAGTCATCGTTGATGATTATAGCCGTTGGACGTGGGTAAAGTTCTTGAAACACAAGGATGAGTCTCATTCAGTGTTCCTTGAATTCTGCACTCAGATTCAATCTGAGAAAGAGTGCAAGATCATAAAGGTCAGAAGTGATCATGGTGGCGAATTTGAGAACAGATTCTTTGAGGAGTTCTTCAAAGAAAATGGTATTGCCCATGATTTCTCTTGTCCTAGAACTCCACAGCAAAATGGAGTTGTAGAGCGAAAGAATAGGACTCTACAAGAAATGGCCAGAACCATGATCAATGAAACCAATATGGCTAAGCATTTCTGGGCAGAAGCAATAAACACTGCGTGTTATATTCAGAATAGAATCTCTATAAGACCTATTCTAAATAAGACTCCTTATGAATTGTGGAAGAACAGAAAGCCCAACATTTCATATTTCCATCCTTTTGGATGTGTATGTCTTATTCTGAATACTAAAGATCATCTTGGTAAGTTTGATTCTAAAGCACAAAAGTGTTTCCTTCTTGGATATTCTGAACGCTCTAAAGGCTACAGAGTATACAATACTGAAACATTGATTGTTGAAGAATCAATCAATATCAGGTTTGATGATAAGCTTGGTCTTGAAAAACCAAAGCAGTTTGAGAATTTTGCAGATTTTGATATTGATATATCAGAAGTTGAAGAACCAAGAAGCAAAGCTGCAGAAGCTGGCAGTCTCAGAAGCAATGGATCAGAAGATCAAGTTGTTGCATCTTTAGAGAATCTTAGGATTTCTGAAGAACCAACTATCAGAAGATCACCTAGACTTGCTTCAGCTCATTCAGAAGATGTGATCCTTGGAAAGAAAGATGATCCCATCAGAACAAGGGCATTCCTTAAGAACAATGCAGAATGTCAATTAGGTCTTGTTTCTTTGATCGAGCCAACTTCTGTTGATCAAGCTCTAGAAGATCCAGACTGGATAATTGCCATGCAAGAAGAACTAAATCAGTTTACAAGGAATGATGTATGGGACTTGGTTCCTAGACCAAAAGGATTTAACATCATCGGTACTAAGTGGGTTTTCAGAAACAAGCTAAGTGAGAAAGGAGAAGTGGTAAGAAACAAAGCCAGACTGGTTGCTCAAGGTTCTAGTCAGCAAGAAGGAATTGACTACACAGAAACCTTTGCACCAGTGGCCAGGTTAGAATCTATTCGTCTATTAATTTCTTTTGCCACTCAACACAACATCACTCTTTATCATATGGATGTTAAGAGTGCCTTCTTAAATGGTTACATAGATGAAGAAGTTTATGTCCATCAACCTCCTGGTTTTGAAGACTCCATGTCTCCAAATCATGTTTTCAAATTAAAGAAATCATTATACGGATTGAAACAAGCTCCCAGAGCTTGGTATGAACGTTTGAGTTCTTTCCTTCTGGAAAATGATTTCACTAGAGGAAAAGTGGACACTACTCTCTTTTGTAAAACATTTAAAAAGGATATTTTAATTTGTCAAATATATGTTGATGATATTATCTTTGGAACATCTAATGCTACACTTGGAAAGGAGTTTGCTGAGTCTATGCAGGTTGAATTTGAAATGAGCATGATGGGAGAACTCAAGTATTTCCTTGGGATTCAAATCAACCAAACTTCCGATGGAACCTATGTTCATCAAACGAAGTATGTGAACGAACTTCTGAAGAAGTTTAATATTTCTGAAAGCAAAGAAGCCAAAACTCCTATGCATCCAACGTGTGTACTGGGTAAGGATGAGGTAAGTAAGAAGGTAGATCAGAAGTTGTACAGGGGTATGATTGGATCTCTTCTATATCTAACTGCTTCTAGACCTGACATTCTCTTTAGTGTTTGTTTGTGTGCTCGATTCCAATCAGATCCAAGAGAATCTCATTTAACAGCGGTTAAGAGAATTCTAAGGTATCTGAAAGGTACTACTAATGTTGGTTTAGTTTACAAAAGATCTAAAGATTACAACTTAGTAGGATTCTGTGATGCTGACTATGCTGGAGATAGAGTAGAAAGAAATAGCACTTCTGGAAGTTGTCAATTTCTTGGAAGTCATCTGATCTCATGGTACAGCAAGAAGCAAGCCACTATTGCCCTCTCAACAACAGAAGCAGAATATGTTGCTGCTGCTGGTTGTAGCACACAAATGCTCTGGATGAGAAGTCAGCTGGAAGATTCTCAGATATATGAGAGTAACATTCCTATTTTCTGTGATAATACTTCTGCTATATGTTTATCTAAGAATCCTATTTTACATTCAAAAGCTAAACATATTGAGATTAAACATCATTTTATAAGGGACTATGTTCAGAAGGGTGTTATATCTTTAAACTTTGTGGATACAGACCATCAATGGGCTGATATCTTTACAAAACCCCTTGCTGAAGATAGGTTTAAGTTCATTCTGAAGAATATCAGTATGGATTTATGCCCAGAATGAGAAGATGAGAAGATCTTATGTATGAGTATCTTCTGAAATGAAATTGGATTTTTGTTTATAAGAAGTTCTGATTGAAATCAATTAGAAATTGTGATTCAGTTATTACTAACGTTTCATTGTCTAGGTTGATTCAGAATCTCTTTAAAAGCAAAACAGCTGTAACTGGCTATCCAGATGGTAAACACGTGTTCACTATTTCTGGACAAGCGTGCGTGCAGTTGAGGGGACGTCTACTTAGGTAACTGTGCAAATCACGTCTTTTGTCATTATTATCTCTCCTCACGTCAAATAACATTAAATGCCATTCATCATTTCTTTTATGGTCCTTTATGTTTTTATATCCGTCAAACGTTTCCCTTCCCTAGAACGTTTTCCTTCCCCACATTCCCTCTATTTATTTCTCCAATTTCTTTGCATTCTTCAATCAATCTTTGTGCTCTCGCTTTCTTTCTCTCACTTTTCTATGAATATCTTTTGCATAAACCCTAGTTCATTCTTCATCGATCTAGCATTCATCATGAATCTTTCGCCCAGTTCCCCTCATCAAAACTTTAAACCTGTTGAAGAAACTAAGTCTCAAAAGTGGATGATATATTTGAATAGAACGAATGGAAGGGTTAATCGGTTACAGGATGAGAAATATATCTCGGGATGGCATTCCAAGTTCTTCTCAAGTCAGACCTCTTCTTTGATGCTGTTGTCAACATCTGTCCAAAGGAAGAAGACTTTCTTGAGATATTGGATAAAGTTGGGTTCCATAAGGACTTAACTTCTATGTTAAGGGAAAGCCCATCTGAGAATACGCTCTCTCCTGGTGAACTGTTCTCAGTTCCTCTTTTGTATTCATTTACTTCTTTCTCTGGGAGCTGCTCAGGCATGCAAAGTTTCAAGCCTTCATGGCTGAACAAACTGAGAAGACCGCAGGGATTCATGATATGTTAGCTAGGATTATGTCTAAGTTAGAGTTGTAGCTCTTAAGTCTTTGTAGTTTTCTTTCCTTGTTGCATCTGTTTTCCTGCATTCCTCTTTTGTAATCTTTCTTGTTGAAATCAATGAAAAGTTATCTTTTTTCTTTCCTTTTGTCTCTTGCTTTACATCTGAATCTTTTATGCTTTTTGATGTTATGACAAAAAGGGGGAGAAAATATATGATAAATGATCTGATTAATATTATCAGTTACCGAGTAAAAAGACCCCACATTTACTAACAGAAGCTGCAAGCTTCATATGTTTTTAAGTTATGTTGTTGCAGGAATCGAAGATTCAAGATCAACATAAGAAGCAACGAGATAAGCAAATGAGATGATGAAGCAACTCTTTAGAGAATCAAGCTCTTGGATTCTTGAAGCAAGCTGAGTGCTAGGAAGCTTCAGAATCAGAAGCAAGAAGGAAGAATGATCAGAAATTCTGATAATAGAATATGATCCAAATCATTGTCTATTTGCTCTGATACATTGTCTATTGGATCTGATATATTCTATATGGCTTATATGGCTCTGATACATATTTTGTGTTCTGATACACATCTTATGTTCTAACTCATTCATGCTGACTTTTGTCGTTTAGTTTTGTTCTGTAACATTTCAGGATGTAGAGATGCTCTGATGATGCTCTGGTACATTCAACAATGTTCTGATACAATCTAGCATGAAGTGATGTAAGAAGAAATTCAAAGCTCTGAAGCTATCCGAGGGAAGCAGAAATCAGAAGCTGTGAATGTTCTAAAAGATCCAGAAAACTCAAGTTCTGAAGCTGTCCTAAATGGAAGCATGAATCAGAAGCTGTGAATGTTCTGAAGATTAAAGAAATTCAAGTTCTGAAGCTGTCCTAAATGGAAGCAGGAATCAGAAGCTGTGAATGTTCTGAAGATCAAAGAAATTCAAGTTCTGAAGCTGTCCTAAATGGAAGCAGGAATCAGAAGCTGTGAGGGTTCTAGGGATCTAAAGTAATTCAAGTTCTGAAGCTGTCCAATGGAAGCAGAAGTCAGAAGCTATGAATTATCAGAAGCAAGAAGCTTATGTGATCGTCTCTACCGAAATAATCAGGGAAGTCTTTTATTATTAAAGTTCTTCGAGTATTTATTTCAGGGGGAGATTATTCATCTCAGGGGGAGATTGTTAATCTCAGGGGGAGACATATTCACATGCTTATGCTATAGCTGTGTAATTTGTCTTTAGCCGTCTGCTCTTTCTGATCGCAAATTCATATCATTTATATATGTTTTTGTCATCATCAAAAAGGGGGAGATTGTTAGAACAAGATTTGTTCTGATCAATATTCTTAGTTTTGATGATAACAAGGATATGAATTTTGTGTGAGATAATGTGGTACTCTAATACATTGCAATTTCCCTTTCAGGAAATATATAAAGAGTATGCACAAATCAGCGCTCAGAAGCTTTGTCTCAGAAGGTTCAGCATGCAACATCAGAACATGGTCTGGCAAGACATCAGAAGATGGTCAAGGCAGAATCAGAACATGGGTCTATGAAAGCATCAGAAGAACTTGAGGTCAGAAGCAGAAGCACTGAAGTTCTCATGGTATCACGCTCAGAAGCACTTCAAGGTCAAAAGACAAGAAGATGCTATGCACCAAGCTGTTTGACTCTGATGATATTCAAATATTATATTCAAACATCAGATCAGAAGAAAGTACAGGTGGCAGGCTACGCTGACTGACAAAAGGAACGTTGGAAGCTATTAAAGGCAACGTCAGTAGACACAGCGTGAACAAGGCTCGAGGTAGTTGACAAAAGCGTGAAACATTAAATGCAAAGCTGTACGGAACACGCAAAGCATTAAATGCGCTCAACGGTCATCTTCTCCAACGCCTATAAATATGAAGTTCTGATGAGAAGCAAGGTTGACGATTTTGCTAACAATTAACTTGCTGAAACGCTGATCAAAATCAAAAGCTCAGAAACTTCATCTTCATCAAAGCTCACTACATTGCTGTTGTAATATATTAGTGAGATTAAGCTTAAACGTTAAGAGAAATATCACTGTTGTGATTATAGCTTTTCAGAAGCATTTGTAATACTCTTAGAATTGATTACATTAATTTGTAAGTAACTAGAGTGATCAAGTGTTGATCAGGATACTCTAGGAAGTCTTAGCTTGTGTCTAAGCAGTTGTATTTAGAGTGATCACGTGGTGGTCAGGATACTCTAAGAAAGTCTTAGCTTGTGTCTAAGCATTTGTTCCTGGAGTGATCAGGTTGTGATCAGGATACTCTGGAAGACTTAGTCGCAGACTAAGTGGAAAACCATTGTAATCTGTTGCGATTAGTGGATTAAGTCCTCAGGTGAGGTAAATCAATCTGTGGGGGTGGACTGGAGTAGTTTAGTTAACAACGAACCAGGATAAAAATAACTGTGCATATTGTTTTTATCGTTCAAGTTTTTAGACTACACTTATTCAAACCCCCCCTTTCTAAGTGTTTTTCTATCCTTCAATTTGCACGATGCCCATGTAAAATCAACATTCAAACATAAGTGGGAATGGCAATGAGCAGGTCTGGGGAGGGTATTATAATATTCGTCCCCATATCCGCAATTTGAAAAAATCCTTGTACCCGAGCCCATACCCGCATGGGCATCAACATTTGTGCCCGTACACGTATCGTATGGGTGCCTAAGTACCCATACCCATACTTGCTTACCCGCATTTCTAATGAAAAAGTTATCAATCAATTGTAATTTATCATGTCATTTTAAGTTTTTTACAATATTTAAAAAAATTCAAGAAGGTTATTGTTGAGTTAAGAAATAATCAAAAAAATTTATTAAAATACGTACAAGTTTAATAGAGATGTAGCTAATAAAATTAATAAGCATACATGTATATATAATAATAAAAATAAAAATATGTAAATATATATATTGTGTTGATATGGGGAGGGGTAGGTACTAAGGTACTTGTACCCGGACCCATACTCTCTTATTTTCGTGGATAAATGATGCCTGTATCCCTTTTGCAGGTTTTTACCCTACCCGTTATGGGTGATTTTTAAAGGTACCCTCTGGATATGGGTATAATTGCCATCCCTAAGAAGAAGGGGTGAGAATACAATCCAATAATAAGTGGTAGAAACAATTGAAAGCAGATTAGTTATAACATCACATATAATCAAGTATTCTCATCCACACATCATAATACTGAAACAAAATCACCAAGAATGCAACACAAATGCAAATGTACTCAACAACTGACTCGACATGCATGTGGTACCAAATTATGAACACTTAGGTCCATTTCACTCCATGATCTCCACCATATGATTGATTCTCTCTTAAAACCGAAGTACACCAAAACACTATCATCACCATAGGTAACGCTTTCCCCACCTTAAAAATTAGCTACTCTCACCTGATCCATCACCATAAGATCAATGCCTCAACATAATTAGAACTGAAGTTCCGACAACAGGGATTCTCAAATCATGCAACAACACCACTTACACTTGGCCCCTCTTCTGACCGTGTATATCACCAACAACATAATATCAAAGTCAAATCATGCATATATTAGGACATGTATCATCATTAACAACATTATCATGATAGCATCAACATAACAGCATCATTATCATACACCATTAATACAAAACACAACGATTCATTAAAAATCATGTAAATTCAACCAAATCAATGACATATTCACACTCTAAGTATACTATCATCAGATAGGAAATCGCTCAGCTTTCTAACGCTTAAAATGGAATTACATTTAGATTTACGGTTTAAAAGTTATGGCTAAAATCGTCTGGTCCTCAAACTAGGGTAAAAATTGAATTTTTGAAAAAAAAGGCTATGACAATCGATTGTCATATAACTACAATCGGTTATATTTTTTTTTGGAATTTCACTACTGACTTAATTTTCCAAAACAATAATTGATTGCACTTTAACTATAATCGATTATCCCTTGGCTTCTATACTCAGTTTCCACAACTTTTTTCAAATGATAATCAGTTGTCATTCTATTGCAATCAGTTGTACTTAGTAAATTTTTGAAAGAAAAAAACTTAATTTATCTGTTACGTATGAGTAAAAACAGAGCCTTATTACTATCCAAGCATACCCTACACCTAATTAGCTTACTTGAATGTCATGCTTTTGATCAAGTCTTCCAAGTATCGTCTCATATTCTTGAAGTTTTTCGAACAACATTGCGGAAGTTATTTTGGATAGATTTGTCTTCCCGAATATTGTCGTCACTTTTGGTTGACATTCTCTGGTTAAAGATCTAATCACTTTAAGATTAAGTTCAACAATAGTAAGAGTATTACCAAGTACTTTCAAGTTATTTATCAAATGCACAAATCTTTTCTGCAAGTCGAGGATTGATTCTCGGGGCTTCATTCTGAATAATTCGTATTCTTGACACAACGTGTTCGATCTAGATCTTTTAACTTTAGCGGTTCCTTCATAAGTTTCCACCAATGTATCCCATATTTCCTTTGTCATTGTGCATGCCGAAATACGAAAGAATTCATCAATGCTAAGAGCACCTAAAAAAATATTTATTGCTCGGTTATACATAGAGAACTTTTTCTCATCATCTTCATTCCATGCACTTTCGAACTTTGTGAAGGATATAAAAACACTTAGAAAGGGGGGTTTGAATAAGTGTAGTTTTAAAACTCTTAAGATAAAAACAATTTGCACAATGATTTTTATCCTGGTTCGTTGTTAACTAAACTACTCCAGTCCACCCCCTTTGAGTGATTTACCTCACCTGGGGATTTAATCCACTAATCACACAAGATTACAATGGGTTTCCACTTAGATAACCTCTAAGTCTTCTAGAGTATACTGATCACAACCTGATCACTCTAGGAACACAATGCTTAGATACCCTCTAAGACTTTCTAGAGAATCCGGTTACAACTTGATCTCCTCTAGTTCTTACAAATTAATGTAAACAAATTCTTATAAGAGTTACAATGCTTCTTAATAAGCTATTATCACAACTGTGATTTTTCTATTAAGTTTAAGCTTAATCTCACTAAGATATTACAACAGTAATGAAGTGAGGTTGAAGATGAAGTTTGAGAGCTTTTAGAATTTGACAGCATTTCTGTATGTTTGCGCAAAGTGTTGTATTCAGCTTCTCATCAGAACTTCTATTTATAGGCGTTTGAGAAGATGACCGTTGGGAGCATTTAATGCGTTGCGTGATCCGTACAACATTGCATTTAATGTTTCACTCTTTTGTCAACTACCTCGAGCCTTGATTTTGCTGTGTCTACTAACGTTGCCTTTAATAGCTTCTAACGTTCCTTTTGTCAGTCAGCGTAGCCTGCCATCTTGTACTTGCTTCTGATCTATGTTTGTGTGAACAACGTTTGAATATCATCAGAGTCAAACAGCTTGGTGCAGAGCATCTTCTTGTCTTCTAACCTTGAAGTGCTTCTAGCGTGATACCATGAGAACTTCAGTGCTTCTACTTCTGATCTCAAGTTCTTCTGATGCTTCAATAGACAATGTTCTGATTCTGCTTGACCATCTTCTGATGTCTTGCGAGAGCATGTTCTGATGCTGCATACTTGAACCTTCTGAGTCAGTGCTTCTTGCGCTGATTTTGTGCATACTCTTTATATATTGCCTGAAATGGAAATTGCATAGAATTAGAGTACCACATTATCTCAAGCAAAATTCATATACATTGTTATCATCAAAACTAAGAATATTGATCAGAACAAATATTGTTCTAACAATCTCCCCCTTTTTGATGATGACAAAAACATATATAAATGATATGAATTTGCAATCAGGATATCAGACGGCTAAAGACAATTACACAGTTATAGCATAAGCATATAAACATAGTGTGTGAATATGTCTCCCCCTGAGATTAACAATCTCCCCCTGAGATAAATAATCTCCCCCTGAGATAATTACTGGAAGAAATTTATAAATAAAGGACTTTCTTGAGTATTTTCCATTTCAGTTGAGACGATCACATATGCTTAGATCTTCAGAACATTCAGAGCTTCTGCTTCTTGCTTCCATAGGACAGCTTTAGAGCTTTGAATTTCTTCTTGAATCATTGCATGCTAGATTGTATCAGAACATTCTTGAATGTACCAGAGCATCATCAGAGCATCTTCTACATCCTGTAATGTTTCAGAACAAACTAAACGATAAAAGTCAGAGCATGAATGAATCAGAACATAAAATATGTAACAGAGCATATAGTATGTGTCAGAGCATAAAATAGATTGTATCAGAACACATAAAATGCATCAGAACATAAAATATGTATCAGAGCACATAGAAAAAATGTATCAGAACATATAAGGAGTAAGAATGTGTTAGAGCATATTCTATCACAAGAATATCAGAACATTCTTCCTTCTTGCTTCTGATCTTGAAGCTTCACAGCACTCAGCTTGCTTCAATTTCCATGAGCTTGTTTCTATATAGAATTGCTTTTCCTCATGTCTTTGCTTCTCATGTTGAGCTTTTTAGAATGTCTTCAATCCTGCAAAACACTCAAAGACATAGAACTTGCAAATTCTGTTAGAAATGTGGAGACTTACTCCCAGCAACTGATAATATAAATCAGATCATTTATCACATTTTCTCCCCCTTTTTGTCATAACATAAAAAAACATAAAAGATTCAGATGAAAAAGACAAACAATATGAGAGAAGATAAAAGATTTTCATTCATCAGAATTTATCAGAAGATACAAAAGGAGATGCAAGAAGACATATGCAAGAAAAAAAGAGACAACAAAGACACAAAAGACTACGACTAGCCTAGCTTAGACATAATCTTGGCCATATTTGGAATAACTTCAGGAATAACCATATCTGGTGCTTCCTCAGAAGGAATCATCCTTAACTAGTTGAATAACCATTGGAAGTCTCCAGTCAGAACCGGATATTGAGGCTTCCAAACAACCATAGTCAGACATGGTTCATCTTCCAACTCATCAGTGAACTTCTTCTCCTCAAGAGCTTTACAGCTTCTGATGGAATGATAGTACTTGCCATCATCAAGATTCAAGTAGTATCCAGAAGATCCAGATGCTTCAGCAACACATCTTTTCTGGATTTTCAGTGCATCATTCCAAGACTCTCTTCTGAAGCGATTCCATAAGCTTCGAGTAGCAGCATGATCCAGCTTGGAGTCATAAGCAGCTCTCAGAACTTCCATTCTATTTTTGAACTTTAAGCTGAACAGAGCAAAATCAATAGGAATGGTGGGTTCAAGAGGGTTAAAAGTAAAGCAAAATTCAGGGTAAAGAAGAGAATAGGGGTTGGATTCTCTGTCAGGTAAGGAAAGAGTATCAGAAGGTGGAGATTCTGTGGTGAGGGTGGATGAAGAGGGGATATCAGAAGGTGTTGGGGGACAAACGATTAGTGGTTGGGGGTTAAGAATAATAGGAGAAGGAGGTGGTTGGATACTGTTTGGGATGGTGAGAGTATTCTGAGGGTCAGGAGAAGGAGGTTTTGGCTTAGAGGAACTGCCAGCTCTTAAAGCACGGAAAGTATCCCTGGTGCGCTTCTCGCGATATTCCTTGGAATTTACTTTGAGAGGATCATAAGTAATCTTCTGCTTCTTAGCTTGCTTAGCTTCTTCTTCTAAAGCTTTTCTCTTCAGCCTTGCTTCTTTCTTCTTCTGTTCCTTCTGCTGCAGCTCAGCCAAAGAAGGAAGATCTCTTCCTCGAATCCATGCAGGATCAACAGAAGATTGAGCTTTTACAGAAGCTTCCAAATAACGCTTAACAGCCTTGTTAAGCTCTTCTTTGAATAAGGAGGCAAAGCCTTCAACAGGAACCCTTCTGGTCAGAATATCTGGAAATATTCTTGGAACAGAAGTTACCTTCTCAATAAGACGCATCCTTTGTAGATCAAAGCCATTAATAACATGACCTTGAATGACACCAAAGAACCTAGACGTTCCAATAGTTCTTAGAGGATCCAACAAGTCACATTCTATCAGAATGTCTGAAATCATTCTGGCGAAGGGAATAGCATTCCTCTTGAAATCTGGAAACTTCTTGCGTTCTTCATCTCGTGATTCTTCAATACTTGTTTTCAAATTCTGAAAAAGAATGTTTGAGATGTTAACTTCAATCCCTCTTCCAATGCAGAAGAGAGCATACTTGTGATCTGGATTGATTTATGTAGAGGTAAAAGATCTCTTTCTATGATAGAGAGATCATAGAATAATCTCAGCCCAAATTTTGTAGAACGGCTTTAACAACCCAGTTTGATGAGATGCAATACCAGAAGCATTAGATATTTGTCTCTCAACTGATATCCAACAAACTCTACCAGAAAGAGCACCTATACATCCTTCTTCATCATCCAGATTATACAACTTTCTGATTAACTTCTCAGTTATCACAACTTCATGCCCTAACACGAAGGAGATGATTGCAGTTGGAGTAACCGTTGCATGAGCCCAGAAATCTTTTACTAATGCAGGATAAATTGGTCCAACCAATCTATCAAGGTAGTTTGACCAGCCTTGTGCCATTGTCTCAGCATCAGTGTTGAAACCATGTAATCTTAGATTATCAAAATCTACCGAAGATTCACATAGAACTTCCAGTTCAGTTGAAAGAATGGAACATGTCTTCAATGGAGCATAACCATACTTGCGATGAACAAGATGAGCAGAAGACATTTCTTCTTTGCTAGCGGAACTTGATGAAGAAAGCATGGAGATATACTGAAGATTCAGTTACGAACTAGGGTTTATGCAGAAAAAGAAAGAGGAAGATGAATGAAGAGAGATAATGTAAAAAGACTGAAATGAATGTGAGATGAGTATATAAAGGGACGGATTTGAAATGAAATGCAATAGTGTTTGAATGAATATGATTACAGAAAACATGGAATCAAATGCATTTAATGAGAGATGACGTTAGGAGAGATAAAGTGAAAATTGAAATGATTTGCACAGTTACCTAGGGCGGCGTCTCCTCAACTGTATGCATGCTTGTCCAAAAAGAGTGAACACATGTTCATTTTTTGGAAAGCTGGTGACAGCTGTTTTGCTTTAAAGGAACTTCTAAATCAACTTAGATAATGAAACGTCAAAGATGACTGAATCAGAACTTCTAATTGATCACTATCAGAACTTCTTATAAAAAGATAACATGAGGTCATTTCAGAACTAATCCATACATCAGAATTTCTCATCTTCTCATTCTGGGCATAAGTCCATACTGATATTCTTCGGAATGAACTTAAACCTATCTTCAGCAAGGGGTTTTGTAAAGATATCAGCCCATTGATGGTCTGTATCCACAAAGTTTAAAGATAGAACACCCTTTTGAACATAGTCCCTAATGAAATGATGTTTAATCTCAATATGTTTAGCTTTGGAATGTAAGATTGGATTCTTAGATAAACATATAGCAGAAGTATTATCACAGTAGATAGGAATGTTACTCTCATATATCTGATAATCTTCTAACTGATTTTTCATCCAGAGCATCTGTGTGCTACAACCAGCAGCAGCCATATATTCTGCTTCTGTTGTTGAGAGGGCAATGGTAGCTTGCTTCTTGCTGTACCAGGAGATCAGGTGACTTCCAAGAAATTGACAACTTCCAGAAGTGCTTTTCCTTTCAACTCTATCTCCAGCATAGTCAGCATCACAAAATCCTACTAAGTTGTACTCTTTAGATCTTCTGTAGACTAAACCAACATTAGTAGTACCTTTCAGATACCTCAGAATTCTCTTAACAGCTGTTAAGTGAGATTCTCTAGGATCTGATTGGAATCTTGCACACAAACAAACACTAAATAAAATGTCAGGTCTAGAAGCAGTTAAATATAGAAGAGATCCAATCATACCTCTGTACAACTTCTGATCTACCTTCTTACTTACCTCATCCTTACCTAGGACACACGTTGGATGCATAGGAGTTTTGGCTTCTTTGCTTTCAGAAAGATTAAACTTCTTCAGAAGTTCTTTCACATACTTCGTTTGATGAACATATGTTCCATCAGAAGGTTGGTTGATTTGAATCCCGAGGAAGTACTTGAGTTCTCCCATCATACTCATCTCGAACTCAGCCTGCATAGACTTAGCAAACTCCTTCCCAAGTGAAGCATTAGAGGTTCCAAAGATAATATCATCAACATAAATTTGACAAATTAAAATATCTTTCTTAAATGTTTTACAGAAGAGAGTAGTATCCACTTGTCCTCTAGTGAAACCTTTGTTCAGAAGGAAAGAACTTAATCTTTCATACCAAGCTCTAGGAGCTTGCTTCAATCCATACAATGATTTCTTTAATTTGAAAACATGTTCTGGAGACTTAGAGTCTTCAAAACCAGGAGGTTGGTGGACATAGACTTCCTCATCTATATAACCATTTAAGAAGGCACTCTTAACATCCATCTGATATAGAGTGATGTTGTGTTGAGTGGCAAAAGAAATCAATAAGCGAATAGATTCTAACCTAGCCACTGATGCAAAGGTTTCTGTATAGTCAATACCTTCTTGCTGACTATAACCCTGAGCCATCAGTCTGGCTTTGTTTCTTACTACTTCTTACTTAGCTTGTTTCTGAAAACCCACTTTGTACCAATGATGTTAGTTCCTTTTGGTCTAGGAACAAGATCCCATACATCATTCCTTGTAAACTGATTTAGTTCCTCTTGCATGGCAATTATCCAGTCTGCATCTTCTAGAGCTTGATCAACAGAAGTTGGCTCGATCAACGAGACAAGACCTAATTGACATTCTGCATTGTTCTTAAGGAATGCTCTTGTTCTTATAGGATCATCCTTCTTTCCAAGAATGACATCTTCTAGTGAGCAGAGGTGAGTCTAGAAGATTTTCTGACTGTTGGCTCTTCAGAAATTCTGAGATTCTCTAAAGACGCAGCAACTTGATCTTCTGATCCTTTGCTTTTGAGATTTTCAGCTTCTGATACTTTGCTTCTTGGTTCTTCAGCTTCTGATATATCAATATCTATATCTGCAAAATTCTCAAACTGCTTTGGCTTTTCAAGACTAAGCTTATCATCAAATCTGATATTGATTGATTCTTCTACAACTAATGTTTCAGTATTGTATACTCTGTAGCCTTTAGAGCGTTCAGAATATCCAAGAAGGAAACATTTCTGTGCCTTAGAATCAAACTTACCAAGATGATCTTTAGTATTCAGAATAACACAAACACATCCAAAAGGATGAAAATATGAAATGTTGGGCTTTCTGTTCTTCCACAATTCATAAGGAGTCTTATTTAGAATAGGTCTTATAGAGATTCTATTCTGAATATAACATGCAGTATTTATTGCTTCTGCCCAGAAGTGCTTAGCCATATTGGTTTCATTGATCATGGTTCTGGCCATTTCTTGTAGAGTCCTATTCTTTCGTTCTATAACTCCATTTTGCTGTGGAGTTCTAGGACAAGAGAAATCATGGGCAATACCATTTTCTTTGAAGAACTCCTCAAAGAATTTGTTCTCAAATTCACCACCATGATCACTTCTAACCTTTATGATTTTGCACTCCTTCTCAGATTGAATCTGAGTGCAGAATTCAAAGAACACCTAATGAGACTCATCCTTGTGTTTTAAGAACTTTACCCATGTCCAGCGGCTATAATCATCTACGATGACTAATCCATATTTCTTCCCTCTGACAGAAGCTGTTTTAACTGGGCCAAACAGATCAATGTGCAAAAGTTCTAACGGCCTAGAGGAAGAGACAACATTCTTAGATTTGAATGCAGGTTTGGAGAACTTGCCCTTCTGACATGCTTCAGAAAGAGCATCTGATTTGTATTTCAGATTTGGGAGTCCTCTGACCAGATTTAGTTTGTTAATCTGAGAAATCTTTCTCAAACTAGCATGTCCTAATCTTCTGTGCCAGACCCATTGCTCTTCGGAAACAGACATAAGGCAAGTCACCTTCTGCTTCTCAAGATCAGAAAGATCAATCTTATAAATGTTGTTCTTCATCTTGCCTGTAAATAGGATTGAGCTATCCTTCTGACTTACAGCCTTGCAAGACTTTTGATTGAAGATTATGTCATAACCATTGTCACTTAATTGACTTATGGACAATAAGTTATACGCTAATCCTTCTACAAGAAGTACATTAGATATGGAAGGAGAGTTACCAATACTTATGGTTCCAGCGCCAATTATCTTGCCCTTCTGATCTCCTCCAAACTTGACTTCTCCACCAGACTTAAGCACCAGGTCTTGGAACATAGACCTTCTTCCCGTCATGTGTCGCGAGCACCCAGAGTCCAGGTACCATGACATGTTGTGCTTTGTCTTCTTTGCTACCAAGGATATCTCTTCAGAATCTGATTCTGATGTAGATTCTGATCCATCATCAACTGTGGCCATCAGTGCAATGTTTGCCTGCTCGCCTTCAGAGTCAGATTCTGATTCTGAATCTGAATCATCCCATGTTGCCATAAGAACTTTCTTCTTATGAAACTTCTTCTTGGGATTCTCCTTTTGAAGTTTTGGACACTCATTCTTGTAGTGACCAGGCTCATTGCATTCATAGCATGTGACCTTCTTCTTATCAAATCTTCTGCTTCCAGAAGATTCTCCACGTTCAGGCTTCTTAGAACTTTTGAAGTTCTTGAACTTCTTATGCTTGCTTCTTCTGATTCTGATTCTTCAGAATCTTCTTCTTCATCCTGAAAAGCGTTAGTGCATTTTTTATAATTAGATTTTAATGCAATAGACTTACCTTTCTTCTGAGGTTCATTAGCATCCAGCTCAATTTCATGACTCCTCAGAGCACTGATCAATTCTTCAAGAGAGACCTCATTCAGATTCTTGGCAATCTTGAAAGCAGTCACCATAGGACCCCATCTTCTTGGCAAGCTTCTGATGATCTTCTTGACATGATCAACCTTGGTGTATCCCTTGTCCAGAACTCTTAATCCAGCAGTTAGCATTTGAAATCTTGAGAACATTTTCTCAATGTTTTCATCATCCTCCATCTTGAAGGCTTCATATTTCTGGATCAAGGCAAGAGCTTTGGTCTCCTTGACTTGGGAATTTCCTTCATGAGTCATTTTCAATGATTCATATATATCATAGGCAGTTTCTCTGTTAGATATCTTCTCATATTCAGCATGAGAAATAGCATTCAGCAGAATAGTCCTACACTTGTGATGATTTTTGAATTCTTTCTTTTGATCATCACTCATCTCTTGTCTTGTCAGCAAGTCGAGGATTGATTCTCGGGACTTCATTCTGAATAATTCGTATTCTTGACACAACGTGTTCGATCTAGATCTTTTAACTTTAGCGGTACCTTCATAAGTTTCCACCAATGTATCCCATATTTCCTTTGTCATTGTGCATGCCGAAATACGAAAGAATTCATCCATGCTAAGAGCACCTAAAAAATATTTATTGCTTTCTTGTCATAGAGAACTTTTTCTCATCATCTTCATTCCATGCACTTTCGAACTTTGTGAAGGATAGAAAAACACTTAGAATGAGGGGGTTTGAATAAGTGTAGTTTTAAAACTCTTAAGATAAAAACAATTTGCACAATGATTTTTATCCTGGTTCGTTACTACTCCAGTCCACCCCCTTGGAGTGATTTACCTCACCTGGGGATTTAATCCACTAATCACACAAGATTACAATGGTTTTCCACTTAGATAACCTCTAAGTCTTCTAGAGTATACTGATCACAACCTGATCACTCTAGGAACACAATGCTTAGATACCCTCTGAGACTTTCTAGAGAATCCGATCACAACTTGATCTCCTCTAGTTCTTACAAATTAATGTAAACAAATTCTTATAAGAGTTACAATGCTTCTTAATAAGCTATTATCACAACTGTGATTTTTCTCTTAAGTTTAAGCTTAATCTCACTAAGATATTACAACAGTAATGAAGTGAGGTTGAAGATGAAGTTTGAGAGCTTTTAGAATTTGACAGCATTTCTGTATGTTTGCGCAAAGTGTTGTATTCAGCTTCTCATCAGAACTTCTATTTATAGGCGTTTGAGAAGATGACCATTGGGAGAATTTAATGCGTTGCGTGATCCGTACAACATTGCATTTAATGTTTCACTCTTTTGTCAACTACCTCGAGCCTTGCTTTTGCTGTGTCTACTGACGTTGCCTTTAATAGCTTCTAACGTTTCTTTTGTCAGTCAGCGTAGCCTGCCATCTTGTACTTGCTTCTGATCTATGTTTGTGTGAACAACGTTTGAATATCATCAGAGTCAAACAGCTTGGTGCAGAGCATCTTCTTGTCTTCTGACCTTGAAGTGCTTCTAGCGTGATACCATGAGAACTTCAGTGCTTCTGCTTCTGATCTCAAGTTCTTCTGATGCTTCAATAGACAATGTTCTGATTCTGCTTGACCATCTTCTGATGTCTTGCGAGAGCATGTTCTGATGTTGCATACTTGAACCTTCTGAGTCAGTGCTTCTTGCACTGATTTTGTGCATACTCTTTATATATTTCCTGAAATGGAAATTGCATAGAATTAGAGTACCACATTATCTCAAGCAAAATTCATATACATTGTTATCATCAAAACTAAGAATATTGATCAGAAAAAATCTTGTTCTAACACTTTGGGGGTGCCAACACCAACAACAATACTGGTAAGAATGAAAAGACCCTATACTACTGCTTTCCAAACTTCTTTTCCTTGATATTCTTAATGCGCCTTCATGCGTATTTTCTAAAAATCAAAGTATTCACCTGTCATACCCCAAAATTTGCCCATACTATTTCTCTTGTTCAAACTTAAATCAAGATACAAAGCTCCAAGATACACTCTCCTAAGCAAAGATCAGAGAATTAGGGTTTTGTTATTTTGAAGCAAAATCAATGAATCAATAGCTCCAAGGTATTCCATATGGTCTATGATGTCTCACATTACCTCTATGACAAGTCTTAAGTCTCAGCTCAAAGGATTGGCCACTCAATTGTTCAGAAGGTCAACAATCGACTAGATCGACCTAAAAGTCAACTAAGGTCAAAGTACAGTCAAAACTCCTGATTTTTTGTCAACATCCTTCCATTTAAGTATCATTCACAATTTGATCAAGAATTGATCATGGTTCATCAAGGAAAGATCAAAAATCAACAGTTCAAAAAGTTTCTAAATTAGGGTTTGTGTAGGAGAAAGTCAACTGAACTTTGACCAGCCATAAATCTTACATGGAACATCAGAAATTTTCCATCCAAAGCTCAATTTGAAGGAAATTTCATTCTCTACAACTTTGTCTCTCACATGCCAAGTCTAAAAATGCTTCATTTGAGAGGTATGGACCAAAACATTATAGGTCCTTTTCAAAAGTCAACCAAAAGTCATTTTTTTCAAAAGAACACACAAGGAGCATGGAACATTATTTTGATATGAGATCAAAGACACTGGTTAGAGGACTCTTCAAGGTTTCTAAAAAAGTCCTAGAACACTTCCATACCTCAAAAATTGAGAGAGATAGGCCTTGTCAAAGTTGGGCTATTTTGGAGGGAAAAATGTGAAAGAATTTGGATATTTTTGCAAAGAGGCCCATGAGTTTAAGATCCAATCTTGCAAAACAAGTCATCTAGAAGCTCTAATCTTAAGGCCACGAAAATATGATGAATATTTGATTTTTATTTGAATGTTTTATTCATTTAAATCATATATTTAATTAATATTGGAAGAAAAATTGAAAAGATTTGTTTTCTCTTCAATTTCAATCATCATTAATCATCAAATATATTCAATATTCATTACAAATTTTGTGCAAGAGCAAAGTGGTGGAAAAAGATTGAAATTGGCCAAAATTAGGAAGTTCCATAACTAAATTTCAATCATATTTTCTTAAATTGCAAATCAAAGATTTACAAAGATTCAAATCAATTTTGTTGACCTAATCTCTCCTCTATAAGTACATGAACAAAGCCAGATGCTAGGGTTACGATTTTCTGCATCCAAGAGCCTCTAACCCGAGTTCAAAAAAGAGAAAAATTTTAAGATTCAATTTGGAGTTCTAGGCGAATTCAAGGTTTGTGAGTGATTCCAATACCTTCCCTGATCATCACTGAACGATTCTCCATCATTCTCAAATTCCAGAGCACCAGGAATCGTCTCCTATTTGCCACGGTTTGTCAATTCTAAACTTGGTTCGATTTGCAACATACAAGCATTGCTAGTCGTATTTAATTGCATATCTATGTTTAGTATATCCTAATGACCGATTCTGGAAAGTTTGGAACGATTTGATGCTAGTATGAACATGATGCCATGTTAGGGCTCGAAGCTCCAATTTGGGGTTTTCTAGTACAGGTAAAATTAGGGCTAATCAATGCCATAGCCATGTTCGCAAGAACCAGACGAATCTATTGGTAGGGGTGCACCAAATTTCTATAGCACTTTGGTCGTATTCGCTATTTTTTTCAGGTGTGGTATATAAGGGCTTTTATAGCGCATCAAGCCAAAAAGCGCTGTAAAAGATGTTTTGCAGGTTTCCTTGTGAAGAAGATGACTGCGTGGCGCAGTCTGATTGGCTGGATTCAAACGATTTTGCGCGCGCAGATTTTGTGACTCCCAGGGTGATTCAGTGCATTAAGACGCATGCGATGCCATACTCCCTCATCCAACCAGCCCTCTGATCATGATCTTCTTCGATCCAACGCTTCCAGACGTGAGGGCGCACCATGGACCATGCGCGTGAGCCACACCCGATCGCAAGTTAAGTTTTTTGCAATTTTTTTTTTTATTTTTAATTACATAGCCTACTTTATTTTATTTATAATATATATATATATATATATATATATATATATATATATATATATATATATATATATATATATATATATATATATATATATATATCTTGTTTTTTTTATTTGTTTATTTGTTTTTCACTCATAAAAACTAATTCCTTTTTCTAAAAAAATTTATTTATTTTATTTTCTTATTATAATTTATTTATTTTTTTTATTTATTTATTTTAAATAGATTATTTATGTTAAATAGATTATTTATTTATATATATCTTCAATAATTCCTATTTATTTTATTTTTATTCTAAAAAATTCATAAAAAATACCTTTGTGTCCGATTTTATTTTCTCTTCTCGATTTAATTAATTAGGTCGCGAGACCAATAATTAATTAAAATTGTTTACGTTTTTATTCAATTTGTACCTTAATCTGGGTTTAAGATCATTCCATACACTGAAATATTCGTTTTTTAGTGCCTTTTTCAGGGTTGCTCTTCCAATACACTCCGACTATGCGCCACGTCAAATTCAAAGCTAAGTTCTAACCTTTCTTATTTAAATATTTTTGCTTGTTATTTTATTTTAGGGTTTAATTCCCGCTGTCAATGAACTCCTCCTACACTTACTTCTTCCTTTTATTCTTTTGCCAATTCTTTAATGGTCAGGGTCAATGCTTAATGCTCAAGGCAAATCTTTGCCCATCCACCTTCATTAATCGAAGCTAAGTGTTTTTTACCCCTTTTCTCGTATTTTTACTTTTATTGATTAAGGTTAGCTAGGATATGAAACGTCTTAGAAAAGACTGCCTAGAAAGGCTCCTAGAAAGGATGAGAAATTCTTTGATTGTTTCTGAATTATCTTTGAAGAATAACCCGAAGTTAAGCATCAAGATTGTATCTGTGTCTGGAATGAGTGTCAAAATTAAATCGTTGATAAGATCATCTTTGCACCATATTAGGATGATAATGTTCTTTTGATTAGGAAATGACCTGAAAAGGCAAAAATTAGTTTTATGCACTGTCATGATGCATGTATTGTGTAATGAGGTTCTCGAAATAAACAAGAATGTTGTATGTTATGTATGTAATGTGAATGAGGTTCTCGAAATAAACGAGAATGCTATATGTTATGTATGTATTGTGAATGATGCATGGATGGACTATATAGTCGAAGCATATTGGTAACTTTGTATAGCAATTGCTGGTTGAGAAAATAATCTCTGTATGCTGCTGGAGATGATGACAAGGTGATTGTGTTGAGAATTCATGTCTTCTGTTCGAGGATATCCAGCTGGGGATTTTTATTATCGCTTGGGGATGAAAGTAGCTTGTGTAATTTGATCATGATGTGCCCTGATTGGGGATAAGAGAGATGGGTAACTGACCAAGTTTCCACTGTGAGTGCCAACTTTACTGGGAACAGTGAGTTTGAATAAACCCTGTTGGAGAAGAAGATTGTATCGGAGAGCCTGTAGAATTGGGGAGCCAAGTCTCTGTTGGGAAGAGATCACTTGAAGAAAACTCCTCGATGATTACTCTGTGGGGATATTGTTGTGAAAACAACTTTGTGGGTAAGATCCCTTGAGATTTAAATTTTCATTGCCCCCATGTCACTTGTTGTTGGAAAACATTTTCTTAACCATATGTGGCCCTTTGCATGGGGAAGTCTATCTTCCCCTGGAGTCGGTAACCTAGTATACTTGATTCTTGAGATTACTGGAATTAGAACTTCGAAGGAGATACTGATCTTGCTGCTAGTAGCTAAATAGCTTTTGCTGGGATTTGTGACTAATGCAACATGCCCCAAGTGATAGGCTTGCCTCTCTGACTGTTTTGTGCCTTTGAGAGATTCTCTGAATCTTGACTTGATTGCCCCAGCTGAATGAGATAATAACATGTCATGCCCCTTGTATATACAACCTTTTGACTAACTGAGTCAGGCGTACGAGACATCTCTGCAGCTTTATCTGTCGGGGGGACTTTCTGAAATTCGTGCTATCATAAGCAACATGCCCCTGTATCATGAACTTAGGAATCATGCCCCTGGTTGATCAGGGTTGGAGGTAATTTCAACTGTGCTTGGGTGAATGCCCCTGATTGCCCAATGCTTCTGAGAGATTCTTCGAATCTTGACCTGATTGCCCCAGATATCTGAGCGCTTACTCAACGGAGTATTTCGACCGCTTTTTTTTGTAGGGTGATCAAAATTTGAGATATTCTTGCCCGAACTCAACGGAGTTCCGAAGACAACTTGCCCCTTGAGAGGATTAAACTTTTCATCTGCAGTTCATGATGGAAGCTTTCCTGGTGTCATGTACTTGTTCATATGCAAGAATGTTTATTATGAGAAATATAATTCTAATGCAAAGTTCATGTTTGTCTTGAAGTTTTAAAAAAGGAGTTTTTTGAAAGGATGTCAAAACATCGATTTTTTTTGTGAAATGTGGTGTGATACCAACTCAAGCGTTTAGCAAAAATCCTAGGAGTCAGTTTACCATATTCTCGTTACAGTATGCTTTCGAAATAACCCTGCTTCAATTAGGACTTTTGAGGGTTGTAACGTGGCCAGGTTCACGGTTTTTAGAAAAAAGGATTTTTAGGCTCAAAATTTTATTGGTGCCCACCCCCTTCGTGATGTTCTCCAACCTAAGTTCAGTTAACTCGATGCGAGCATTCATCCTTCAAGAGGGAGTTTGAGCAGATTGAGGAATCACTGAAATATTGGGACATGGCAGTCACTTTCCTTTTATTCTTGGTGTCTGATCACACGATCTTTGTTCTCTTGTTAAGGATCTTTTTGTTTCGCAATCCTTTCTTTTCAGGCTTTTCATTTTTTCCTAACTTTTGCCTGGACAGATTCTTTTGAATTTTGGGTTTGAAGTCAGGCGGGATGCCCTAATTTTTGCCTAAGTCACTTGTTTTCAAGTTTGTTGACTTAGAGGGCTTTCTTTTCTCTTCTTTCTTATTCATTTTTTCTTTTTTGAATAAGTCGTATGATCCTGAGATATCTTCGATTCATTGGAGAGATAGTGACTGCCTCATTTCTTGCTTGATGAGGGATAACCATTGTGGTATTGACTTTTCTCAACCTTTTGAAGGATAACCATTGTTGTATCCTTAGGGTGTGTTTGTTTCAAGGTTGTAAAAAAGATTTCCAGGAATGTGGCCATGGGAATGCAACATTCCCATGTTTGATTCAAGTTTTAAAAAATTATTCCAAGGCATTTTTATTCCCAGGATTCTTATTTACACATGACTTTTTTTATTTTTATTCCAAGGCTTAAAGGGTGGGAATATAATATTCCCATGGGAATAAGTTCAACCAACTTTAACTTCCCACTATCACTCACATTTATTATTATTTTTTATTTTTTAATATTTTTAAATTAAACAAATTTTATCATTATTCCTAGGAAACAAAATTCTTACCAAACAGATAAGTTGGAATAATATTCCAAGGAATACTAATCCTGGGAATATCATTCCAAGGAATAATTTTTCTAACCTTGAAACAAACACACCCTTAGATGCGTGTTCCTGATGAATTTTGAACGCTCAATCAGGTTAGCTGAACACTACCCTGCCCCTGGGAATTGAAACAATGCCTGTACATCATCAACAGGGTTTTACTCGAAAGCACACCATTTGAGATTATGAGTATTATATGCTCATCATTCTCCCTTCAAAGTCATCACGCTTTATCACCGAGAGTTTGGTATCACCAACAAAGAAAAACATGTTAGAGCGAGAGCGAATGACTTTTTCAAGACAAACATATTCAATGCATCATTATTATAGTTCAAAAACAAACAAGTATGACATATAAGCAGTATTGAATCAAAACACAAGAAAGATTACGCATGAAAATGCAGGAGGAATTACGAATTGTCGACATTGAGGAGATTTTCTTTGTATGGACTTATTGCTTCAGAAGATCCATTGAGTCAAAGGAGGACATGAAATCTGGCCTGCAGGTTTGAATGTGATAGCCTTTGCATCAATCGGGTCTTAAACCTTATCTCGGAATGGCTGACAATCATCGATCGACTGACCAGGTGCCCCAGAGTGGAAAACAATCCAAACGTTCGTATATGAAACTGCAGATTACTCCCAGGAGAAGATTTTAACGAAGCCACACAGGAGCTGTAAGTATCCAGCTTTAGGGATTTGAGGAAGAAGATGAGAAGCTCGTTGTCTGGAAACCTGTTATACAATGATATGTATGCAAATGCATATGCAATGTTTTCAAGAATCTTTATGGAATCCAGTTTGCAACATTAGAGACTGAACTTGGTTGCAGCTTTGTCGGAAGACCTTTGACTTTCGTCTTCGAACGTCCTTCTATAAGAATCAAGCTCACCATATCCAGTGGGTCATAGCCTCTGATTCGGGGTAAGGTACTTTTGAGTTTGAAGGCGTATGGTTAAAGGAAAATAAATCCTCTTGCCCCTTGATAGGTACTGTATCTTTGAGTTTGATGACATCTGGCTAGAGGAAAATAAATCCTCTTGCCCCTTGATAGGAACTGTACCTTTGAGTTTGAAGGCATCTGGTTAGAGGTGTTAGAACAAGATTTGTTCTGATCAATTATCTTAGTTTTGATGATAACAATAATATGAATTTTGCTTAAGATAATATGGTACTCTAATCCAATGCAATTTCCTTTTCAGGAAATATATAAAGAGTATGCATAATTCAGCGCTCAGAAGCTTTGTCTCAAAGGGTTCAGCATGCAACATCAGAACATGGTCTGGCAAGACATCAGAAGATGGTCGAAGCAGAATCAGAACATGGGTCTATGGAAGCATCAGAAGAACATGAGATCAGAAGCACTGAAGTTCTGACGGTATCACGCTCAGAAGCACTTCAAGGTCAGAAGATCAGAAGATGCTTTGCACCAAGCTGTTTGACTCTGATGATATTCAAACGTTGTATTCACAAACATCAGATCAGAAGGAAGTACAAGTGGCAAGCTACGCTGACTGACAAAAGGAACGTTAAAAGCTATAATAGGCAACGTCAGTAGACACAGCGTGAACAAGGCTCGAGGTAGTTGACAAAAGCGTATAACATTAAATGCGATGCTGTACGGAACACGCAAAGCATTAAATGCACTCAACGGTCATCTTCTCCAACGCCTATAAATATGAAGTTCTGATGAGAAGCAAGGTTAACGATTCTGCACAAAACAACTCATATTAACTTGCTGAAACTCTGTTCTATTCAAAGCTCAGAATCTTCATCTTCATCAAGGCTCACTACATTGCTGTTGTAATATATTAGTGAGATTAAGCTTAAACGTTAAGAGAAATATCACAGTTTTTGATTATAGCTTTTAAGAAGCAATTGTAATACTCTTAGAATTGATTACATTAAGTTGTAAGGAACTAGAGTGATCGTGTGGATCAGAATACTCTAGGAAGTCTTAGAGGTTATCTAAGCAGGTTGTAACTAGAGTGATCGTGTGGATCAGAATACTCTAGAAAAGTCTTAGAGGGTATCTAAGCAGTTGTTCCTGGAGTGATCAGTGTGTGATCAGAAGACTCTGGAAGACTTAGTTGCTGACTAAGTGGAGAACCATTGTAATCCGTGCGATTAGTGGATTAAATCCTCAGTTGAGGTAAATCATCTCTGCGGGGGTGGACTGGAGTAGTTTAGTTAACAACGAACCAGGATAAAAATAACTGTGCAATTTATTTTTATCTGTCAAGTTTTTAAAGCTACACTTATTCAAACCCCCCTTTCTAAGTGTTTTTCTATCCTTCAATTGGCATCAGAGCGCCGGTTCTAAGGTGCAAGCACTTAACCGTGTTTAGAAAAGATTCAGGAAGAGAAAAACGCTTCAGTAAAAGATGGCTGATGAATCTGCAAAGTCTACACCTGCATCTACATCTGGCTCTGCTGAGCAACACAACGGTAACAATGGTTATACTAGACCGCCGGTATTTGATGGTGAAAACTTTGAATACTGGAAAGATAAACTGGAAAGTTACTTTCTTGGTCTAGATGGTGATCTATGGGATCTTCTGATGGATGGTTACAAACATCCAGTAAATGCCAGTGGCGTAAAGCTGACAAGGCAAGAAATGAATGATGATCAGAAGAAGCTTTTCAGGAATCATCATAAATGCAGAACTGTTTTGCTGAATGCTATCTCTCATGCTGAGTATGAGAAGATATCTAACAGGGAAACGGCCTATGACATATATGAGTCCTTGAAAATGACTCATGAAGGAAATGCTCAAGTCAAGGAGACTAAAGCTCTCGCTTTAATCCAGAAGTATGAAGCCTTCAAGATGGAGGATGATGAAGACATTGAAAAGATGTTTTCAAGATTTCAAACTCTTACTGCTGGATTGAGAGTTCTTGACAAGGGATACACCAAGGCTGATCACGTAAAGAAGATCATCAGAAGCTTACCCAGAAGATGGGGTCCTATGGTGACTGCATTCAAGATTGCAAAGAATCTGAATGAAGTTTCTCTGGAAGAGCTTATCAGTGCCTTGAGAAGCCATGAAATAGAGCTGGACGCAAATGAGCCTCAAAAGAAAGGTAAGTCTATTGCATTAAAATCCAATATCAAGAAATGCACTAACGCTTTTCAGGCTAGAGAAGAAGATCCTGAAGAATCAGAATCTGAAGAAGAAGATGAACTGTCCTTGATCTCCAGAAGGCTAAATCAACTCTGGAAGAACAAGCAAAGGAAGTTCAAAGGCGTCAGAAGTTCAAAGAAATTTGAACGTGGAGAATCTTCTGATGACAGAAGATTTGACAAGAAGAAGGTCATGTGCTATGAATGCAATGAGCCTGGACACTTCAAGAATGAATGTCCAAAACTTCAGAAGGAAAATCCCAAGAAGAAGTTTCATAAGAAGAAAGGTCTTATGGCAACCTGGGATGAGTCAGAAGATGATTCAGACTCTGAAGATGAGCAGGCTAACTGTGCGCTGATGGCGACAGAAGATGACGGATCAGAATCTACATCAGAATCAGATTCTGAAGAGGTATTTTCTGAACTTACTAGAGATGAGTTAGTTTCCGGTCTAACTGAACTTCTGGAATTCAAGTCTCAGATTAGTCTCAAATACAAAAAGAAAAAAAAGCTATTTGAATTTGAAACAAAGAAGCTTGAGTTGGAGAATTCTGAATTAAAAGAAAAACTTTTAAAATTATCCAATAATGTTGGATCTCCTTCTGATTCAGAAAAATCCACTCCTAGTCTAAACCATATTCTGAAAGAATATGATTTAAGTTTCAGGAAGTTCTTATCTAGAAGTATTGGCAGAAGTCAGCTAGCTTCTATGATATATGCTGTGTCTGGAAACAAAAGAGTTGGCATTGGTTTTGAGGGTGAAACCCCATACAAACTTGAACCTGTTGATGAAATGAAATTCACATACAAGCCATTGTATGATCAGTTCAAGTATGGCCACTCCCATGATATTAGGCACACTTCACATGCTCAAAGTTTTCACATAACACACACCAAAAAGCATGTGACACAACCTAGGAAATATCATGAAACTCACATTAAAAATTATCATGCTGTTCCTCCTATTGCTTACAATGTTAAACCCAAGTTCAATCAGAACTTGAGAAAATCTAACAAGAAAGGACCCAAGAAAATGTGGGTACCTAAGGATAAGATTATTCCTATTGCAGATATCCTTGGCTGCAAAAAGGACAAAGCACAACATGTCGTGGTACCTGGACTCTGGATGCTCACGACACATGACAGGAAGAAGGTCTATGTTCCAAGACCTGGTGCTTAAGTCTGGAGGAGAAGTCAAGTTTGGAGGAGATCAGAAGGGCAAGATAATTGGCTCTGGAACTATAAAGTCTGGTAACTCTCCTTCCATTTCTAATGTACTTCTTGTAGAAGGATTAACACATAACCTCTTATCTATCAGTCAATTGAGTGACAATGGTTATGATATAATCTTTAATCAAAAGTCTTGCAAGGCTGTAAATCAGAAGGATGGCTCAATCCTATTTACAGGCAAGAGGAAGAACAACATTTATAAGACAGATCTGCAAGATCTTATGAGTCAGAAGGTGACTTGTCTTATGTCTGTTTCTGAAGAGCAGTGGGTCTGGCACAGAAGATTAGGTCATGCTAGTTTGAGAAAGATTTCTCAGATTAACAAACTGGATCTTGTCAGAGGACTCCCTAATCTGAAATTCAAATCAGATGCTCTTTGTGAAGCATGTCAGAAGGGCAAGTTCTCCAAACCTGCATTCAAGCCCAAGAATGTTGTTTCTACCTCAAGGCCATTAGAACTCTTGCACATTGATCTGTTTGGCCCAGTCAAAACAGCATATGTCAGAGGAAAGAAATATGGATTAGTCATTGTAGATGATTATAGCCGCTGGACGTGGGTAAAATTCTTGAAACACAAGGATGAGACTCATTCAGTGTTCTTTGATTTCTGCATTCAGATTCAATCTGAAAAAGAGTGTAAAATCATAAAGGTCAGAAGTGATCATGGTGGTGAATTTGAGAACAGATCCTTTGAAGAATTCTTCAAAGAAAATGGTATTGCCCATGATTTCTCTTGTCCTAGAACTCCACAGCAAAATGGAGTTGTAGAACGAAAGAATAGGACTCTGCAAGAAATGGCCAGAACCATGATCAATGAAACCAATATGGCTAAGCATTTCTGGGCAGAAGCAATAAACACTGCATGCTATATTCAGAATAGAATCTCTATCAGACCTATTCTAAATAAGACTCCTTATGAATTGTGGAAGAATAAAAAGCCCAACATTTCATATTTCCATCCTTTTGGATGTGTATGCTTTATTCTGAACACTAAAGATCATCTTGGTAAGTTTGATTCCAAAGCACAAAAATGTTTCCTTCTTGGATATTCTGAACGCTCAAAAGGCTACAGAGTATACAATACTGAAACATTGATTGTAGAAGAATCAATCAATATCAGGTTTGATGATAAGCTTGGTTCTGAAAAACCAAAGCAGTTTGATAATTTTGCAGATTGGGATATTGATATATCAGAAGTTGCTGAACCAAGAAGCAACGCATCAGAAGCAGAGCTTCTCAGAAGCAAAGAATCTGAAGATCAAGTATCAGCTTCTCTAGAGAATCTAAGCATTTCTGAAGAACCATCTGTCAGAAGATCATCCAGACTCATCTCTGATCATTCAGAAGATGTCATTCTTGGAAAGAAGGATGATCCAATCAGAACAAGAGCATTCCTTAAGAACAATGCAGATTGTCAATTAGGTCTTGTATCTTTGATCGAGCCAACTTCTGTTGATCATGCTCTAGAAGATCCAGACTGGATAATTGCTATGCAAGAAGAACTGAATCAGTTTACAAGGAATGATGTTTGGGATCTTGTTCCTAGACCAGATGGATTCAATATAATAGGTACAAAATGGGTCTTCAGAAACAAGTCCAGAATGAGAAGATGAGAAATTCTTATGTATGGGTATCTTCTGAAATGAAATTTTTTTTTAAGAAGTTCTGATTGAAATCAATTAGAATTGTGATTCAGTTATTACTAACGTTTCATTGTCTAAGTTGATTCAGAATCTCTTTAAAAGCAAAACAGCTGTAACTGGCTATCCAGATGGTAAACACGTGTTCACTATTCCTGGACAAGCGTGCGTGCAGTTGAGGGGACGTCTACTTAGGTAACTGTGCAAATCATGTCTTTTGTCATTATTATCTCTCCTCACGTCACGTAACATTAAATGCTTTTCATCATTTACTCTCTTTCAGTTTTCTTTTTATATTCTTCAAACGTTTCTTTTCCCTCTTATATTTCTCTCACTTTGCATTCAGTTTCTTTTTCGGTCTCTCTCTTTACATTCATATCATAAACCCTAGCAGTTTCCAATATCTACAACTTCATCATGAATCCATCGTCAAGCTCTGGGAATCAAGATAATGATCGGAAACAAAAGAGAAAGGCAACTGCTGAACCAGAAACCAAACCAAAAAGAGTAAGGATCACTCCCTCTTCAAAGACCTCCACCTCCTCTTCCTCCTCATTCATCCTCTCGGAATCACCTTCTTCACCATCTGATATCTCCTCTCCTTCAACCCATCCATCAGATATTTCTTCATCTCTCTCACACCCTTTTCCCACCAGAACACCTAATCCCTATAGTGTTGTTCTTCCCGACTCCAGGTTCACTGTCAACCCTCCAACCCCTACCACTCAATCATATCTGGAGCTTTTACATTCTGATGTAAATGGCTGGTTGGAGATTCTGGGTGCTGCTCACCTTAACCATCTGGATGAGTATGCTACAAGCAACCTTTGGGATACCTTTCGTCAGGATTTTCTGGTTAGGGCTACAGACACTCAGAGAAGGATCATGTCTGAAGCTCCTGGTATTCGTGGTCTTCGGTTGGAAGCTGGTGAAAGCAGCTATCACCATCTCATCAGGAACAGAAGTGTTCTTGAGAAGAAGATACCTGCAGATGAGTTGGAAGAAGAAAATCTCTGCAGAGACATCGTGGTGTGGAAACCATGGTTTCCTGTGCTGACTGGAGATTTTCAGTGGCTGTTTAACTGGTTCAGAATGAACCCTTCTGAAAAAGCACCTCACATGGTCTTTCCAGTAGTGGTTTATCCTGCTGAAGTTGCTGGTCCTACTCCTCCAACAAACCTAGCAGCTATTCTTCAAGCGTTGGAAGCTGGAACTTCTGAGCTGCCTGAACCAGAATATGCTAAGGCGACTTCTGAGTCAGACTCAGATGAGGAAATGGAAGATGCACAAGCTGAAGATCTTCCAGAAGATCACCCTGCTGAGATTGCTGTCCCTTTTGGCAGAAATACTGGTGCCTCCTCTTCTTGTGAAACCTCAGCTCTGATGGAGACCTTGGAAGCTCTTCATCAGAATCAAGCTATGCTGGCTTCTCGTTTGGACGCGCAAGAAGTAGCCAATGCTGAGTTTCGCTCCTTCATGGCAAGGCAAGCTACAAGCACTGACGGGATTCATGATGTTCTGGCGCGGATTTTGCGTAGGCTAGGATCTTAGTCCTTTGGTCCTTGTAGTTTTCTTTCCTTGTTGCATCTGTTTTCCTGCATTCTTCTCATGTAATATCTTTTGATTATCAATGAAAAGTTTTCTTTGTTTTTACATTCCAGTGATTTTATTTGTCGTTTTATTCATCTGAATCTTTTGAAATATTCTTTTTGATGTTATGACAAAAAGGGGGAGAAGATAAATGATAAATGATTTGATTAATCTATCAGTTGCTGGGTAAAGCTCCCACACATTTACTAACAAGAACTGCAAGTTCTATATGGTTTAAGTGTTTTGCAGGTATAAAGAAGTGAAGAGAATCTTCAAAGCAAACACAAGAAGCAAAACCATAAGAAGTGTTATTCTATAAAAAGAATAAACTCATGGAAACTGAAGCAAGCTGAGTGCTGTCAAGCTTCAGAAATCAGAAGCTAGAAAGAAGAATGAATCAGAAGCACAGATAATAGAATTTGATCCATATTTGTCTATTTGCTCTAACAAAATTCTATTTGCTCTGATACATTATTTTAGCCTATATGGCTCTGATACATATCATGTGTTCTAATATACATTTTATGTTCTGACTCGTTCATGCTGACTTTTGTCGTTTAGTTTTTGTTCTGTAACATTTCAGGATGTAGAGATGCTCTGATGATGCTCTGGTACATTCAACAATGTTCTGATACAAATCTAGCATGAAGTGATGTTGGTAAAAATTCAAAGCTCTGAAGCTATCCGAGGGAAGCAGAAATCAGAAGCTGTGAATGTTCTAAAGATCCAGAAAACTCAAGTTCTGAAGCTGTCCTAAATGGAAGCAGAAATCAGAAGCTGTGAATGTTCTGAAGATCAAAGAAATTCAAGTTCTGAAGCTGTCCTAAATGGAAGCAGAAATCAGAAGCTGTGAATGTTCTGAAGATCAAAGAAATTCAAGTTCTGAAGCTGTCCTAGATGGAAGCAGGAATCAGAAGCTGTGAGTGTTCTAGGGATCTAAAGAAATTCTAGTTCTGAAGCTGTCCAATGGAAGCAGAAGTCAGAAGCTATGAATTCTCTAAAGACAGAAGCTTATGTGATCGTCTCTACCGAAATAATCAGGGAAGTCTTTTATTAAAGTTCTTCGAGTATTTATTTCAGGGGGAGATTATTTATCTCAGGGGGAGATTGTTAATCTCAGGGGGAGACATATTCATATGCTTATGCTATAGCTGTGTAATTTGTCTTTTGTCGTCTGCTCTTTCTGATCGCAAATTCATATCATTTATATATGTTTTTGTCATCATCAAAAAGGGGGAGATTGTTAGAACAAGATTTGTTCTGATCAATTATCTTAGTTTTGATGATAACAATAATATGAATTTTGCTTAAGATAATATGGTACTCTAATCCAATGCAATTTCCTTTTCAGGAAATATATAAAGAGTATGCATAATTCAGCGCTCAGAAGCTTTGTCTCAAAGGGTTCAGCATGCAACATCAGAACATGGTCTGGCAAGACATCAGAAGATGGTCGAAGCAGAATCAGAACATGGGTCTATGGAAGCATCAGAAGAACATGAGATCAGAAGCACTGAAGTTCTGATGGTATCACGCTCAGAAGCACTTCAAGGTCAGAAGATCAGAAGATGCTTTGCACCAAGCTGTTTGACTCTGATGATATTCAAACGTTGTATTCACAAACATCAGATCAGAAGGAAGTACAAGTGGCAAGCTACGCTGACTGACAAAAGGAACGTTAAAAGCTATAATAGGCAACGTCAGTAGACACAGCGTGAACAAGGCTCGAGGTAGTTGACAAAAGCGTATAACATTAAATGCGATGCTGTACGGAACATGCAAAGCATTAAATGCACTCAACGGTCATCTTCTCCAACGCCTATAAATATGAAGTTCTGATGAGAAGCAAGGTTAACGATTCTGCACAAAACAACTCATATTAACTTGCTGAAACTCTGTTCTATTCAAAGCTCAGAATCTTCATCTTCATCAAGGCTCACTACATTGCTGTTGTAATATATTAGTGAGATTAAGCTTAAACGTTAAGAGAAATATCACAGTTTGTGATTATAGCTTTTAAGAAGCAATTGTAATACTCTTAGAATTGATTACATTAAGTTGTAAGGAACTAGAGTGATCGTGTGGATCAGAATACTCTAGGAAGTCTTAGAGGTTATCTAAGCAGGTTGTAACTAGAGTGATCGTGTGGATCAGAATACTCTAGAAAAGTCTTAGAGGATATCTAAGCAGCTGTTCCTGGAGTGATCAGTGTGTGATCAGAAGACTCTGGAAGACTTAGTTGCTGACTAAGTGGAGAACCATTGTAATCCGTGCGATTAGTGGATTAAATCCTCAGTTGAGGTAAATCATCTCTGCGGGGGTGGACTGGAGTAGTTTAGTTAACAACGAACCAGGATAAAAATAACTGTGCAATTTATTTTTATCTGTCAAGTTTTTAAAGCTACACTTATTCAAACCCCCCCTTTCTAAGTGTTTTTCTATCCTTCAAGAGGAAAATAAATCCTCTTGCTCCTGGATAGAAATGTAGGCTCTTGATAGTCCTTCCATAATAGTACCTGGAAATTATACGCCATAACCCCCGAAAATCCTTGAAAAAGGTTAGTCAACAGGTTATATAAAAGCATAAGGTAGTATGAACAAGTAAATAAAACCTGCAAGGAAATCAAGTGGTTAGATAACAAACAAATCACACAAGAGTCCTTAGATTTAAAGGCTTGCATGAAGTCTGACCAGGTAACTACCCTTCCCCAATAGGTACTTCTAAAGATAAGGATGAAATTAGTAACCAGGTTCTAAAAAGTTACTCAGAATGGTCAGTCCTTCTAAAGCACCCTCGAACATGATACATACATACCATGCAATGATACTTTGAGAAAGAACCTATCTGAGTTGTAGTATCGGGTAACGACTATGCCCTCAACATACATCAAGGGTAGTCCCCCCATTACGTTCCTAAAGGCCAAGATGGGTTAAAGGTAACTAAAGGTCCTTAAGCTCCGACTCACCCACAGATATCCACACGAACCTCCCTCATACAAGAGAAGCATGCAAACACCTATAGAGGCCTAACTTAAGCGTGAACTCTCATATTGACCAATCCCCCACATACATGAAGGAGGTCGCCATGACTATGCCACTTCATATCTTAAGGTGCACTCGAATCCGGTTATAGGATTCATCTTCCATTCAATGCCCAAACAACCTTGAAAGGTAAAGTAATCAAAACAAACAAATATTAGTGAACTAAACTCTAAGGTAAACCCCTCTTTAAAGACTCCCCAACAGAGTCGCCAGTTCTGTAACTCGGTGGGAGAACTGACTTTTATTTTTTGTAAGCAACCAATGTTGCGGTGAGCAAGAGTCGCCATCGACTTTTATTTTGTCCAACATCTTGGAAGGGTAAAAAGAACAGAAAAAGACCCTTTCTTAAGAAAACGGGCTCGGGGGGTAGATTATGAAAAGGGAAGGTGTAAGCACCCTTTTCATCCGTAGTTGTCTACGGGCTCTTAATTTGCTTAGCTCATGTTTGTTTTATTTGTTTTGAGTTGAAAAAGGGACATAAGGACTTTAGCGTAAATGCGTAGCCTTAGTCTTTGAAAGAGTATTGAAAAGATGTTTTTTTAATCGAGCTAGGCATATTAAGAGCACTACCCTAAATTGGTCTTTTTCTATGCTTTTTATTCTTCGAAGAAAGGGAAAGGTGTGGACCTCCGTTTTTTAATCCCGGGCCATACCTTTGTTCTGTAGAGATACGTGAACTGACTCTTTTTTATCGCTTAATGCTTTCGCATTTTGAAAATTCACAGAGTCGCCACCGACCTTTTATTTTATCCAATTAAGGAAAGGTTTATAAAAGAAACAGAAAAAAGACCTTTAAGAAATTCTAGGTAAGGGGGTAGGTTATACAAAGGGAAGGTGTTAGCACCCTTTGTATCCATGGTTATCCATGGGCTCTTAAGTTTGCTTAGCTCACTTGTTTTTCGATCACTTTTCAATTGCTTTAGAATGCTCATATGTGGTTTCAAATACTTTTGTAAATTGAATTTTGTAATGATCCGTGTGTGGATGTATACAAAATGCTTGTTTATCTTTCGAAAGATGTTTTGAAAAGAACGTTAACTTTGTAATAATCCGTGTTTGGATGTATACAAAGTATTGTCTTTTTTGAAAGTTTTGTTTTGAAAAACAACAGTGTATGAGAATTTTGTTTGTTTTGATTTGAGCAAGCAAACTAGGAGGTCTACCTTGAGTTGTAAGGTCTTTATCCTATTTCCTTTAAAAATCTATCCTTTCACCGGATATAAACAAAAGGTTCGATTTTGTACTCGAAACAGTAGAATTTTGACTTTGATTTTGAAAAGAATGAGAAGGGATTACCTTAAGAGGTGCAAGTGTGATTGTGTTTGTATTCAGATATTTTATCTTTGAAGTTAGTGATCTAACGGTTCAATTTTATCTTTGACATACACGCAGTTTATATTTGCTGGAAATTAAAATGCGGAAATGTAAAGTGCGGAAAGTAAATCTACGCTATTACATCGATTGTGCAGGAAATGTAAACTAGCCTATTTACATGAATTTGACATCCTATACATTTATCTAGGAATTTAAATTGCAAGAAAAATAAAAGGCATGTTTTTGGATTTTTTTATGATTGGTTTTAATTATAATTAATGAATGATTAATTAAATTAAAATGAAGAAAAAAGATGAAAATAGATTTAAACCTAGAAATTAAGTTTAAAATATGTACAAAATATTTATCAATTAATTTTAAAACAAAACTAATTTTTTTGGAATTTTTGGAATTGATTTGAAATTAATTAAGCTAATTAATACATAATTATACAAATAATTACACAAATAATTAAAACTTAAAGAGAAAATTATCCTAAATATGTACAAAATTAGTTTATAATATATAAACAATATTTAACATAAAGAACAATTTTTTTATGATTTTTTGATTGGTTAGAATAATTAAAAAGCAAATATATAAATATATACTAATTAATTATGCAAAATATTGAAATTTTGAAGAAAAATAAAATATTTTTATTTCAGAAAATAATATATTATTTTAGTAGTCTAAAAATATTTTTTGTGTTTTGTGATTGGTTGATTTTAATTAAAATGCAAAATATAGAGATTATTAATTAAAACATGCAGGGGGGTGTATTAAATGAATCTGAAAAAAGAACTGAGTTTAGTTCAAGAGATGCTTTTGGGCTTAAAACCAAGGGGTGTGGATAGTGATACGTGTTAGGCCCAATCCAATTTTTTTTCAGATTTTAAGTGAGTGGGACCCACGTTGCTTGTGTGGATCAATCTGATTGGTGAAAGGGAGAGTTGATTTGCTGACCAGCTAACCACGAAGCTCCAAAGCGCCACGCATGCTTTGACTGGGCCAAGGAAAAGTCAGAGAGCCGGAGAGACGCCGGAGCCCTAGCTCCGGTCATCTTCTCCGGTGATACACACCTTCAGACCTGCAAAAAAAAGTTAAATAAATACCAAAGGAGGACCCTACCCCCCTAAATTGAGGTCTGGGAATCCATTGGTGAGGTTAGTTTGGACTAAAAGTTCATGGATTTTGAGTTTCGAAGAAACTAAGCTCCACGGCCCAAAAATGGTGAATGATGAATTAGGGACTTAGAGCTTCATGTGACACGTCCAATCTCCTCTAAATGGTGTCAGAGACGAATTAGAGTGATTATATTATATTAACACAAGCACTAATATGGAAAACGAAAGCTTGTACATGTATGTTCATGGAAAACACTATGCACATGTTACGACTCTCATGGGACCACACAAAGAGTTTATTCTTACTCTATATGATCTCAGAAGATGATTGAAAGTGTTTGTTTGTATTGATATTGATTGGAAATATGAAATTGAAAATTACAAAGTTTGGAAATTTTTGTGAGAATTATGAGGTTTCTATGCTATGCTTTGCTATAATTTCGTGGTGTGTTGGCTCCCCTTTGTTGCTGAAATATGCTTGCCTATTTATAAGCCATGAGGTGCTTAAAATTGAAGCTAAAAGCATTGATTGCTTTTGTTGAAATTTTGACCTTTTTAGCTTAAGAATCAAGCAACCCTTGCTTAATTTTTCCACACCTCTTGCCATAGACCTTCCTTGTATCTCATGCTGCAGAATTGGAGTGATTATTTGATGAGTCATGCTTGGAAAATAAGCTACCCATTATTCTTCCATTTTCCTTTTTAAATTTAATCTCATATGTGATAAAATTAAATCAAAAATGGATAAAAATGATGTGGGATTTGTCTTGTTCGTGGGAGGCCCATTATATTATGGAAATGATGTTTGAACCATGAAAACTTGGCCCCATTTGGAAAAAATGCATTTTTGAGCAATGTTGGTTTTATGCATTTTCCCAAAATTTAGCCAACTTCAACAAGGTGTAAATCCTTCAATTTTTGTCATATGAAGGAGATCTTGCACTTTTTGGAAACCTCAAAGAGTCCTCTAACCAATGTCTTTGGTCTCATGTCAAAATGATTTTTGATGCTCCTTGTGTGTCCTTTTGAAAAAAGTGTTTTTTTGTTGACTTTGAAAATGACCTGTAATGTCTTTGATCATATTTTTCAAATGGTGAATCCAATGACCATGGGATCAATGGCATTTGAAAGATAATTGAATTTCCTTCAAAATAAGCTTTGGTTTGAATTTTTTGGATGAAGGATGAGAGAGTTATGATCAGTCAAAGTTGAGTTGACTTTTCAGGTAAAAACCCTAATTTTGAATCTTAGGGTTTTGTTGATTTTTGATCTTTCCTTGATGAATTATGATCATCCAATGATCAAATGATGAATCCTTTGACAAAATATGGACTTTGACAAAAAAATTCATTTTTGATTGTCTGTTGACTTTTTTGGTCAAACGGGTCGTCTGTTGACTGTTTGAGCTGCTGACGGTGCGTCTGAGTGAATTGAAGTTTGAAAATTTGTATGATGGTACTTTGAGATATATGGATGTGTATGAAATCCATTTGAACTCTCAAAAACTTGTTTCTCCTGTAAAAACAAGAAAACCCTAGTCAGGGACTGTTTATGTAGGAGATAGTTAAGCGTACCTGATTTTTGTGCAGTGTTGAGTCTTTGCTAATCGCGTGATATTCAGAAGACTTCTAGAACAAAAATCTTGGAATTTTGAATTGTGAAAGATTGATTTGATTGATGGTACAAAACACTGAGAATTGTACTGCCAGCAGTTTGGCTGTCAACTGACTGTTCAGGTATTGACGTAGCAGTTAGAGTGAAAAATCAACAGTCAAAGTTAATTTTCTTTTTTGTTGTTTTTTGTTTTATGTTTTATGTGAAAAATGAAAGTTTATTTACATGACTTGTTAAAAAAACACAGACATAATAAATAACTAATATTTACTGTATGCGGGCAAAATTACCGATAATAACCCTGAAAATCATTTAATGCACAGAAAAATGAATATTTGACTGGCAGAAAACACATAAAATATTATCTGAGTAATTAAGCAATATTATGACAAATAGTACAACATTTAATACTGACAGTACAAATATTACATACTATATTGAACAGCACGACGAATAAACGGTACATTTAAGAAATAAGAAATACTGCAAATTTTAAGAATGACGATTAATGACCCATGCTATGAACAATAACATGTAGATGATTGGGAGTGCAACCATTGCAGGTCCACACTCTTCAGGACTATGCAGGCAGAAGAAAGTCATGATCACCGTAGCAATGGTGATGACTGTAAGAGACAGTGTCTCTATCCACTTTGCCATTCTTGTCAGGGAAGAAGAAAGGATGGATTATGAAGTGGAAATTTGAGAGATGAATTAGAATTTGATGTGAGATTTTTATGAAAAAATGAGAGGTATTTATAGAGTGGAAAGAAGGATAGAGACGTTGGGGAATGATGTGACTCCGTACAAAAGGAAAATTTGAGTGGAAGTAAGATTTGAAAGAAAGTGGAGATAGTGTTGGGAAAAAGAGAGATTTGATTTTTGAAAAAGAGATTTGAAAATATTTTTGAAAATAATGGAATATAGTACAAAAATTAGTGGGAAACAAAAGATAATAATAATCTACTTGTTACCAGTACAGTCTGAGTTTCCTGATTCTGCGCCTGCAAAAAGATTTAACTCTGTACCAATTGTGTCAGTACTATTTATCTGTAAATAAATAAATAGCATGTGTGAAGTAATAAACAGTATTTGGCGTTTGCGTAAGAATAAATTCAACTGCAAGCCAAATTACTGTATAAGAAAAATTCTAAAAACTAAGTATTTCATATGTCAGGATATTTGTTGAAATAAAAATCCATGATTATATGAGACTCTTAATCTTCAGATTGGAGTTTTCTTGAAAAAAAGATGCGGGCAAATTTTGGGGTATAACAGTTGCCCCTATTCAATCTTCTTAAACCTGAAGAGAGTGTCTGAAATCTGAAGGTAGAAGATGACTGAATATTTAGATGCCCTAAAAATTTGCACTTACCTTGATCAGGAGAGATGTTGGAAGTTGCATTTGAGTGTCGTCTGCGAAATGTTGTTGGCAGATTGAAACATTAATTGAGATGGGCTTTCAGATGCCACCTGGTAGATGTGTTGAGGGTTTGTTCATCAGAATGAATCCATTGATTATATCTTGATGAAGGATTTGAAAATCTTTGTGTTGACTGTTTCGGAACCGTCCAAGGTTACCGCTTTAAGTCTTGGAGGATGATTGCTACGGAACTTGTCCAAAGTTTTTCCGATTTAGATTTTGAAAGTTGATCATTGTGGAACCGTCTGAGGTATCAGCTTTAGATCTTTGATGTTAGATCGTTCTTGAACCGTCTGAGGTATCGCTTTAGATCTTCGATAGTAGATCGTTCTGGAACCGTGTGAGGTATCGCTTTAGATCTGCAATGTTAGATCGTTTTGGAACCGTCTGAGGTATCGCTTTAGATCTGCAATGCTAGATCGTTCTGGAACCGTCTGAGGTATCAACTTTAGATCTGTGATGCTAGATCGTTTTGGAACCGTCTGAGGTATCAACTTTAGATCTGTGATGCTAGATCGTTTTGGAACCGTCTGAGGTATCAACTTTAGATCTGCGATGTCTGTTTTTGAGTTGGTAAGTGATCAGAATGAATCTTTGGCTTGATTATATCTGAGAGAACCGTTCATGGAATTCAGGTGAACACTGCATGTGATTGAGAACATCTTTGTTGAAGATATCCGTCTACCTGAAAAATCAAGTTAGTGATATGCAATGTTTATGATGCATGTAAATGTGAGATATTCCCGGAGAATTATGCATGTTATGTTGTGTATGAATATGCGTATGAATATGCGCATGATGCATGATGTATGAATATGATGTATGAGTATGAATATGTGATGTATGAATATGATGTATGAATATGAATATGTGATGTATGAATGTGAGATGTCGAGCTTTTATTTGGGAAAATAAATTTCCGCCAGTCATCTGGATATGACTATATTGTGATCGTTGATGATCTTTTGTCTTGTTTGAGTACCCTTGGCTGGGGAAATTCTTTGAGAACCCTGGTATTCTGTTGAAGGATCTTTGAATATCTCTTGGGAATGAAAGGTAGCTGGAAGTTCTGATGCCCTTTCAAATGGGAATGAGGAGGATGCATAATCCTCCGATGCACTATCTGACCAAGTCCGGGTGCGGGGATCACACCTTCTGAAGATAGCAATCTGGAACAACCCTGCTGGGGGATAAGACTTCTTTTGAAGAGAAAATCTTTTTGAGGAATTTGCTGAGAAATGCGTTTCTCTTGGGGATTTTCTTCTGATGGGATGATGTCCAGATAATTGGGACATTTCCTGAATGCTATTCCTGTTTTTCCTGGTAAACATCAATCATATTCAAATGCACATGTTCATTCAAAATTATCATGGGGACGTTTTCGTATTCAAAACAGAAAAAGTGAAAATAGTGATTTTTGAGCCTAAGCTGCATTGATTTTTGAAAAAGAGCCATGATAGGCTGGTTAGCACAGGGAGACAACAATCCTAGAAGTAGGAAATTGTCAAAAAGTTTTGGAAAATATTTATGAAGATAAATAGCTATGTGAAAATGATCCAGTCAAGTTTCAAATCTGCTATTGCCAATCTGTCTTCGAGCATCTCATCCCTCACTTGTTGGAAGAAAGTGATTGGACTGATCGGTGTCTTTGAGGTGTTGAATCTTGATGGTGAGTAGGCAGCTGAACGGAACACAGTTGTATGCTTCATTCCCTAACTTTTGCCTAGGCTGCCCTTTCAGGTTTTCAGCCTACCGGGATAGTATTTGTTTAGTCTCTAATTTTTGCCTGGACCGCCCTTTCGGGTTTTCAATCCACCGAGACGCTCATTTTTTGCCTAAGTTGCCCTTTCAGGTTTTCAACTTAGCGGGCTGTTTTTTTTCTTTTTTTTAAGAGAAGTATTTTTTGACTATGTCAGCATTCACAGGGTGTGGGAAATCCTCGCCATCCATGGTGGTAAGCAACATGGCGCCGCCGGAGAATATTTTCTTGATTATGAATGGTCCCTCGTAGGTGGGAGTCCATTTGCCTCTGGGATCACCTTGTGGTAAGATGATGCATTTGACAACCAAGCCACCAGTTTGGTATGCTTGACTTTTGACTTTTTTGTTGAAGGCTTTGATCATACGCTTTTGGTATAGCTGACCATGACAAATAGCTGCGAGCCTTTTCTCATCAATCAAGTTTATCTGGTCCAACCGTGTTTGAATCCAATCGTCTTCGTCTAGATTGGCTTCTTTCATAATCCTTAGGGAAGGAATCTGAATTTCAATTGGAAGAACTGCCTCCATACCATAGACTAAGGAGAATGGAGTTGCCCCTGTTGAAGTACGCGCAGATGTGCGATAACCATGAAGAGCAAAAGGCAACATCTCATGCCAGTCTTTGTAGGTTACTGTCATTTTTTGTATGATTTTCTTGATGTTCTTGTTGGCAGCTTCCACCGCGCCGTTCATCTTTGGTCGATATGGAGAGGAATTATGATGCTTGATCTTGAACTGTGTGCAAAGTTCAGTAATCATTCTGTTGTTTAGATTTGTGCCATTGTCCGTGATAATCCGTTCAGGGATGCCGTACCGACAAATGAGATTGTATTTGATGAACCGGGCCACCACATTCTTGGTAACAGAAGCAAATGAAGCTGCTTCTACCCACTTTGTGAAGTAGTCAATAGCGACCAGGATAAAGCGATGTCCGTTGGAGGCAGTAGGTTTGATTTCTCCAATCATATCAATACCCCACATTGCAAAAGGCCAAGGAGCCGTCAGGACGCTTAATGGAACTGGAGGTACATGTACTTTGTCAGATTATATCTGGCATTTGTGACATGTTCGGGAGTGATGATGGCAGTCTGTTTCCATGGTAGACCAGTAATAACCAGCTCTCAGGATCTTTTTAGCCATTGTATGTCCACTGGAATGAGTACCGAAGGTACCATTGTGTATTTCTTCCATGATCTGTTCTGCTTCCTTCTTGTTTACACAGCGAAGTAAAGTCGAGTCATGGTTGCGTTTGTATAAGGTTCCATTGCTTAGAAAGAATTTGGCAGCAAATCTCCTTAGAAACTTTCTGTCGTTAATGGATGCCCCTTCAGGGTACTCCTGAGCTTCGAGATATCTTTTTACTTCATGGAACCATGGTTTTTCCTCGGTTCCTTCGGTATTGATCTCATTGCAATAGGATGGTTCATCTTGCCTGTAAATGGTGATCATAGGCGCCTCGTTGTCCCATCTGACTTTGAACATGGATGACATGGTAGCTAAAGCATCATCTAGTTGATTTTCCTCGCGTGTGATGTGTTCGAAAGTGATTTCTTCGAAGTAAAGAATCAAATTCAGCACATATTCTTTGTAAGGAATTAGATTTGGGTGCTTCGTGTCCCATTCCCCTTTGACTTGGTAGATTACCAAGGCCGAGTCTCCGTAGACTTCCAGGAATTTGATTCTTAGATCGATTGCAGCTTTAAGACCCAGAATACATGCTTCGTATTCGGCTATATTGTTAGTGCAATTGAAGCATAATCTGGCAGTGAACGGTGTGTAACTTCCTGCGGGGGAAATGATCACAGCTCCGATGCCATTGCCAAGTGCATTAGAAGCTCCGTCAAAAACCATAGTCCACCGGGATCCTGGCTCGGGTCCTTCTTCTGGTCCTGGTTGTTTGTAGTCATTGACTAGCATAATGTCTTCGTCTGGGAAGTCAAAGTTCAATGCTTGATAATCATCCACTGCTTGATGAGCCAGATGATCAGCTACCACACTTCCTTTGATTGCTTTTTGTGAAGTGTATTGAATGTCATATTCTGTTAAGATCATTTGCCATCTCGCTATTCTTCCAGAGAGAGCAGGTTTTTCGAACACGTATTTGATGGGATCCATCTTGGAGATTAGGAAAGTGGTGTGATTTAGCATGTACTGTCTTAGTCGGCGAGCTGCCCAAGCTAAGGCACAACAAGTTTTTTCGAGTAGTGAGTATCTTGTTTCACAATCGGTAAACTTTTGCTAAGATAGTAGATTGCGTGCTCCTTTCGGCCGGATTCGTCATGTTGTCCTAGTACACACCCCATTGAGTCTTCTAACACAGTTAGGTACATTATCAGAGGTCTGCCTTCCACAGGTGGCAACAAGATTGGAGGTTTTTGGATATATTCTTTGATTTTGTCAAAGGCTAACTGGCATTTGTCATTCCACCTTTCCACTTGATCTTTCTTCAACAGTTTGAAGATCGGCACACAAGTAGTAGTCATGTGGGCAATAAATCGGGCGATGTAATTTAGACGTCCCAAGAATCCTCTGACTTGTTTCTCAGTACGAGGTATAGGCATTTCTTGAATGGCTTTAACCTTGGCGGGATCAACCTCAATACCTTTGCTGCTGACGATGAAACCTAAGAGTTTGCCGGATCTTACTCCAAAGGTACACTTATTTGGGTTCAGTCGCAACTTGTATTTCTTGAGTCTGTCAAACAACCTGTGTAAATGACCCAGATGTTCTTCCTCGGTGTTGGATTTTGCAATCATGTCATCGACATACACCTCTATTTCCTGATGAATCATATCATGAAATAGCGCTACCATTGCACGTTGATAGGTTGCTCCTGCGTTTTTCAGACCAAAGGGCATTACTTTGTAACAAAAGGTTCCCCAGGGTGTTGTGAAGGTTGTTTTTTCCATGTCTTCGGGTGCCATCTTGATTTGATTGTACCCTGAGAATCCGTCCATAAAGGAGAATACCTTGCATTGTGCGGTATTGTCAACCAGTACATCGATGTGTGGTAGAGGGAAATCATCTTTGGGGCTTGCCCGGTTCAGATCTCTGTAGTCCACGCACATTCTGACTTTCCCGTCTTTTTTAGGTACAGGGACGATGTTAGCTATCCAAGGAGGATAACTTACAACTTTTAGGAATCCGGCATTGAACTGTTTTTCAACCTCGTCTTTGATCTTTTTTGACATATCAGGCCTACTCCTTCGTAGTTTCTGTTTGACTGGAATGCTACCTTCTTTGATTGGCAGGCGATGAACTACAATGTCCGTGTCAAGGCCTGGCATATCTTCATAGGACCAGGCGAATATCTCGACGTAGTCTCGCAGCATTTGAATCAGTCTTTGCTTGACGCTGTGTTCTAAATCAGCCCCTATTTTGACTTCTTTCTTTTCTTCGTTGCTGCCCAAGTTGATGACCTCAATTGGCTCATCGTGAGGCTGTATGGCCTTGTCTTCTTGTTCTAGCAGCCTTGCAAGTTCTCTTGGCACTTCACAATCTTCCTCACTTTCGTCCTCAGTTTGGTAGATCGGACTTTCAAAGTCATGACGGGCAATAGCAGAATCGTTGTTGACTGGATCCAGAGTGTATGTGAATCTGCAAGTTAATTATGTGAGTGTGTGTGAAGAAAAAAAACATAGCTATTTGAAAGCGAAGAAAGAAGGAAAAGGATCACAAAATTTAAATATGCAAGCGTCCCATGATTTTATTGAATGCACATGATCATGATATGATAAGCCCTTATAGAAGGACCAGTGTGCTAAGGCACACGGCTTTTCAAGCTCATGGTTCGATTGTTCAGGAACCATTTTTATCTTTGCACAAGATACACAAAGAGAACAGGAAATGGCATTTACTCCTGGTCAAAGGAGATCACATCCTCAGCTTTCCAGTTGTTCAATCCACTGTTGTGAGCAGGGGGTATCCAGCTGTTCCAGTTGCAGTTGTTTTTTTCATCTTCCACAGCATTGATTTCATTAGTGGGAAAATGAGCCGGTGATCCTTCGGGATAAGGGATATACTCTGCTGGATACGAGAGCCCAGGCTGAGATATCTCTGTTGGCTGAGCAAGATGCTCGATAAGGCCGTCCCATGCAATCGGGATGATGTTTTGAATAGAGACTTGTGCATCCTGATAAGGAGTGTATGCTGACAGAAAGCAACCCTCGTTATTTGGTATTTCCCTGGCTTTTTCAAGAGCGAAATTGTCATCGTAATGTTCATCCCATCCAGTTGGGACAATGTCCTCCATGGAAATTTGTGAGCTCGGAGGAGCGGAATATTTCACCATATAGTCATATTTGCCGCTGGGTTCTCCTAGCGTGTCCCATACTTCTTTGGGTGGATTTTGATATTGCTCAGTGGCAGGACTTGTGAAACTTTCGTCATTTCCAATTTGATCACCCCATCCAGTCGGGGTAAGGTCTTCCATAGCAATATAAGAATTCTGAGGTGCGGCATACTGATAATTATACCCGTCGTTTGGTTCTCCCACAGCATCCCACATTCCCATGGCAATAGGTGGAATTTCATCTGGATATGGCTGAATGACATGGTTCATGAACACTCCTTCATCTTCAATAGCGTTTACCTCTTGGCTGACAAAGTGTGACATCAATCCTTCAGAACGAGGACTTTGATCAATCTTTTGATTTTCACTATCATAGCCCAGACCTAGTTTGTCAGACTTGTAGGGTATATCGGGAAGTTGTCCCCATACTGTGCAATCACCCTGTTCAATCATGGCTTTGGCATCTTTGAGAGAAGCCATAGTTGTAGTTGGAGTAGCAGGAATATGCTTGGTGGTAGAGACATCTGGAGAGACCACCTCAAATGATTGGCATGGAGTTTCGATGAATTCGTCCTCCAACTCAACATATTTAGAATTGCTTAGGTGACTAACCACATATTCCTCTTCGCCATAGACTGTGACAATCTTTCCTTTTACTGGATATTTTAACTTCTGATGCAGGGTAGAAGTTACAGCGTTTGCCCCATGTATCCAAGGGCGTCCAAGTAAACAGGAGTAGGCTAGGTGAATTTCCATTACGTAAAAGATAGAATCAAAGATTTGAGAACCCACTCTGATTGGGAGATTCACTTTTCCGTATACCGTTCTGGTTGACCCGTCAAAGGCTCTTACCACAACATCGCTTGGTTGTAACACAATTCCTTCGAAGTTAAGCTTTTCTAGTACTGTTTTCGGTAACACGTTCAAAGAAGAACCGTTATCTACTAGCACATGAGATAGAGTGGTGCCATTACATTCAATGGAGATATGTAAGGCGTTGTTGTGATTTTTTCCAGCAGGGGTTAGATCCATATCAGAGAAACCGAGACCATTGCTCACGGTTAGATTGGCAACACAATTCTCAAATTGGTCGACTGAGATCTCTTGAGGCACATGCGCAGCTTTGAGGAACTTCATCAGAGCTTTGGCATGAGCTTCTGAATATTTTAGCAGAGATAGCATTGAGATTTTTGAAGCGGTGTGCCCCAGTTGCTCAACAATATTGTAATCACTCTTGCAGATGATTTTCAATATTTCTTCCATTTCTTGCTTTGATGGATCCTCAGCAGTGATCTCCACCGGGGTTTGAACTTGTTCAACTTGCGGCTCTTTGCCTCGAGCGTTGACATTTTGATTAGGAACTGGGACTCGGACTGGACCAGCAGCAACATTTGGAGAAATTTCTGGTGAAAAGATTCTTCCACTTCTCGTGATCTTGCTGGTACCCACAATATTACCCACAGTTGGAGTAGATAACTTTGCGGTCTCTTCAGTCGAGGTACTCTGCTTAACTCCATGAACGTAAACATTAGCGTCGTATCCCCATGGGACAGCTTTGTCCGAGGAGTATGGAAATGGAGTTGGACTAGCAATGACTACTGATGCCACTTTGAGTGTAGCAGAAATTTTGAATGGAGCCTTGGCAGAGATTTTGAATGGTAAGCTGGATATCACTGAGGCATCCTCTATTCTCATCCCGTTTGCAAAGACTTCGCACAGCACGTCCATAGAAGGGAGCCTCTCAAACATAATGATACGGCGATCCATCCATTTTTGAACTCCCATCCTCAGATTTTCACAACCATTGGGCAGGCAGGAGCAATAAAAGCAGTCGGGGTCACATCCTGGGAAGTAACCAGCTCGGATTAGCTTTCCTTTGACTTCGCAGAGTGGAGTTGATAATTCGTTCACATCATAGATGTAAACAGTGTCCAGGATAGCGTTGACTGTTTTGTCATGCTTTGGCATAGGTGCTGTGATGACATTTGGAGTTTCTGGAGGATCGAACTCAATTTCACCAGCATCTATCATATCTTGTATTTTATTTTTCAAGGCCCAGCAGTGATCTGCGTCATGTCCTGGACAGTTTGAGTGATAGGCACATGTCGCATCAGGGCGATAATTCGGAGAGGAAGTGTTGACATTCTTTGGAGGACCTTTTAATGTGATCAGATCTGCTTTTAGCAAATGCTGCAATGCCTGAGAGATTGGCATGTTGATTTTGGTGAAATTTCTTCTTGGTGCATCTGGTCGATGCGTATATTTTGGCTGTTGATCTTTTTGAGGTGCAGATGCGGAGATCAGAACTGCCCCTACAGATTGATGCTGCTCACTTTTGCGACTTTTCTGAATTTGTGTTGCATTGACCTCATTTCTCCCGTTGATGGGCCTTTTGTAGTACCAGAGGAGGAACCTATTTGAATTTTTCCATTTTGAATGCCACTTTCGACACGTTCTCCGGTCAGTATCAGGTCAGTGAAACCTGATGATGAGCTTCCCAGCAAATGACTATAGAAAGGGCCAGTTAAAGTGCCCATGAACATGTCAACTAGTTCGCGATCAGATAAGGGTGGTTGAACCCTTCCAGCCATATCTCTCCACTTTTGTGCATATCCTTTGAAACTTTCTTTTGGTCCCATAGACATGCCCCTTAGTTGAGTACGGGTTGGCGCAAGATCAGCATTGTATTGGTACTGTTTGTAAAAAGCAGCAGCTAATTCTTCCCAAGTATGAACCTTGGTATTTTCCAGCTGGTAGTACCACTCGAGTTGTGTACCCGACAGACTTTCTTGGAAGAAGTGAATCCACAATTTGTTATCTGTTGTATGAGGTTGTATCTTCCTCACATAGGATCTCAGATGTAGTTTCGGGCAAGAAACTCCATCATATTTTGCAAAGACAGGAACTTTGAATTTTGGAGGGATAACAACATCCGAGATGAGCCCTAGATCATTGAAATCTAAGCCAGGTATTTTTTGTATCTCCATAGCTTTCATACGGTCTTCCAGCTGTTGGTATTTTTCATCATCCGGTTCGTCCCCAGAATGATCATTTTCTTCATTTGAAGAGAGAGAGGGTTTAGCAGAACCCTGGTTGCTTTGATTGTCTTCTGGTTCACCATCACCGACTGTTTCAGGGATCGGTGGTTTTTTGAACTTTTTGACTGGGATTTTGATCTTCCTTTTCAGGTGACTCACGCCTACAGATCCTTTGGGCTTCTTCTTCTTCTTCTTGATTATCAGGGCTTTCAGTTCTTGTTGCCCCTTTGCCAGTTCCAGAATTGCCACTTGAACTTGGGCATTCTGTGCTTCGAGGTTCTTGATGCTTGTCTCGGATTCCATCTCTTCTGACTGAAATAAACAGCGAGGAGATGAGAAATCCGTCATGTGAACCTGTTATGCAATGTGTATGACTGGATGCCATGTGTATGAATGAAATGTATATGCAATGTATATGAATGCAATGTATGAAATGTATATGCAATGCATGAAGTGAAATGTGTGTGCAATGTTTCAAGGATCTTAGAGTTTAGATTTGTTAAAGAAGAAACAAACGTTAGTGAATCAATTTATTTCTCTTTTTTTTTTTGCTTTTTTTTTCTTTGCCTCATTTGGGCTTACAAGACAGAAATAAAATAAATGATCCTTCAGGTCTCCCGTGGACGCTTTCTCTTTGCCCCCAGGAATGTGTTGATCTGCTGTTCTTCTTGAAGCTGTCCGGTGAGCTCCAATATCCTTCTCTCATAGTCCTGACAGTATGATTTGAAGGTGTCTCTTTCCTCTTTGAGTTGAACCCAAGATTTTTGCAACTCTTCTAAGTCAGTTGGCATGTCCGGGTGTAGAATAACTTGAGGTTCATATCCCTCGACCTCTGGTTCAATAGTCACAGGTAGAACAGCAGGATATGGCATAAGGAGTTTCTGAGCATGAGTGCGGACCCATCTGAGGTAGGGTTCCATAGGAATAGAATTCCATTGCCCCAGAGTTTTGCTTTCTATTCTATAGACACTGCCCCATGCATGTATGAACCTTCGTCGGTGTCTATGAGAATCATTCTCGTAATCAAACACAATGCCACGGATAATCATGTCATGAGGACCATTGCTCCTTGCATATCCGAATTGGCGTAGAGCTAAAGAGGGATTGTAAGTGATGCCTCCTTTGATGCCAAGGAGTGGCACATTAGGGTACTCTCCACAATGATCAATGATAGTAATGTCTCTTTGAAAGAAGTTGTTCCACCGGATATCTGAATGAGACAAAGACATAATCCTGCGAGACCATTGCATTCTTTGTTCATTTCTCAACACTGATCGGGGAAGATGAAATGTAAACCACCTAGCCAGTAGTGGTATACAGCACATGAGAGTTCCTCGTTTCTTCATGGTACGAGTGTGTAGAGAATGTAGAATGTCTCCCAGCAATGTTGGTACCCCCCCCCCCCGGGTTACGGATTAGGAAAAGGTTGATGATGTGTACACTTATGAACTGGTCGGGATTTGGGAATAAAACCAACCCATAGATCAAAAGTGCCATAACTTCCTCAAAAGCTGGATAACTTTTGTTTTCTAGCAGTAGTCGAGCCTTTTCCAACAAGAACTTGGTAAGCAAACCCTTAACTCCACTCTTTGTTTCCCAATTGGACTCGATTTCTGATTTCCGCAGATGTAAAGCAGCAGCAATGAATTCAGGTTTTGGAATCCTTTCTAAACCAGTGAAAGGTAATTGATTTCGAACAGGCAATCCCATTAGTTCAGAGAATTCTTCCAAAATGGGTACCAACTGGTAATCAGGAAAGGTAAAGCAATGATGTTCAGGGTCAAAGAACTGGAACAGGACCCGTATCATGTCTTCTTCAAATTTTGAGGTAACCAAATGGAGTAGGTGACCATGCCTTTCAGTGAATTGAACATTCCTGGGGAATTCTGACACTAAGTCTTTTAGTTCAGATGGTACCGTTGAGATGTTGATTCGGATGTAATCTTTGGTGGCGGGAGCCATTACCTGCAAAAACAAAGGTAAACTCTTTGATCCTTGAAGTGTTTGGTGCAAAAATGATATGCTTATGATGCAAACATGTGGCACACAAAAACAAATCAAACAATAGCCTTAGGTTTAAAGGCTTGCATGGAGCTGATAGGTGATACCCTCCCCACTGAAGTTGAGTTGGTTAAAACCTGTCCTAGAATAGTATTCGGGTTCTATGATCCTTGGAAGTAACATCTCAATACGGCGCTCGAGCGGCCGATCAAAATATTCCTCGAGGATAACTAACTTCGATCAATTTCAAAGCTAGCAACTTAATAGGCCACAAGTCAAGTTCAACTAAAAAGGTTCTAAGACAAATTAGTGTTTAATGACATTTCGGAAGTCTAATATACTCCTTGATCGTTTTCAAGGGACATCAGTATAAACCAAAGTATCGCACTAACGATGACTACCAGATCAACCGTATCGGTACATGCCGTACAGTTTCCTTGGTCTATTGTCATATACTTAAGGTATCTCGAGATTCGGGTTAGAATCTTTCACACAAGCAAAAATACCCAAACAAACCTTTGAAAAATAGAGCAATCAAGTCAATCAATTGAAAACATCGAAGTGATCTATTCTCTTAAGGTAACCCCTTTTGAAAACATTTTGTTTTTGAAAGTATGTCCCTAGCAGAGTCGCCAGTTCTGTGGACCTCCGTTTTTTAATCCCGGGCCATACCTCTGTTCTGTAGAGATACGTGAACTGACTCTTTTTTATCGCTTAATGCTTTCGCATTTTGAAAATTCACAGAGTCGCCACCGACCTTTTATTTTATCCAATTAAGGAAAGGTTTATAAAAGAAACAGAAAAAAGACCTTTAAGAAATTCTGGGTAAGGGGGTAGGTTATACAAAGGGAAGGTGTTAGCACCCTTTGTATCCATGGTTATCCATGGGCTCTTAAGTTTGCTTAGCTCACTTGTTTTTCGATCACTTTTCAATTGCTTTAGAATGCTCATATGTGGTTTCAAATACTTTTGTAAATTGAATTTTGTAATGATTCGTGTGTGGATGTATACAAAATGCTTGTTTATCTTTCGAAAGATGTTTTGAAAAGAACGTTAACTTTGTAATAATCCGTGTTTGGATGTATACAAAGTATTGTCTTTTTTGAAAGTTTTGTTTTGAAAAACAACAGTGTATGAGAATTTTGTTTGTTTTGATTTGAGCCAGCAAACTAGGAGGTCTACCTTGAGTTGTAAGGTCTTTATCCTATTTCCTTTAAAAATCTATCCTTTCACCGGATATAAACAAAAGGTTCGATTTTGTACTCGAAACAGTAGAATTTTGACTTTGATTTTGAAAAGAACGAGAAGGGATTACCTTAAGAGGTGCAAGTGTGATTGTGTTTGTATTCAGATATTTTATCTTTGAAGTTAGTGATCTAACGGTTCAATTTTATCTTTGACATACACGCAGTTTATATTTGCTGGAAATTAAAATGCGGAAATGTAAAGTGCGGAAAGTAAATCTACGCTATTACATCGATTGTGCAGGAAATGTAAACTAGCCTATTTACATGAATTTGACATCCTATACATTTATCTAGGAATTTAAATTGCAAGAAAAATAAAAGGCATGTTTTTGGATTTTTTTATGATTGGTTTTAATTATAATTAATGCATGATTAATTAAATTAAAATGAAGAAAAAAGATGAAAATAGATTTAAACCTAGAAATTAAGTTTAAAATATGTACAAAATATTTATCAATTAATTTTAAAACAAAACTAATTTTTTTGGAATTTTTGGAATTGATTTGAAATTGATTAAGCTAATTAATACATAATTATACAAATAATTACACAAATAATTAAAACTTAAAGTGAAAATTATCCTAAATATGTACAAAATTAGTTTATAATATATAAACAATATTTAACATAAAGAATAATTTTTTTATGATTTTTTGATTGGTTAGAATAATTAAAAAGCAAATATATAAATATATACTAATTAATTATGCAAAATATTGAAATTTTGAAGAAAAATAAAATATTTTTATTTCAGAAAATAATATATTATTTTAGTAGTCTAAAAATATTTTTTGTGTTTTGTGATTGGTTGATTTTAATTAAAATGCAAAATATAGAGATTATTAATTAAAACATGCAGGGGGGTGTATTAAATGAATCTGAAAAAAGAACTGAGTTTAGTTCAAGAGATGCTTTTGGGCTTAAAACCAAGGGGTGTGGATAGTGATACGTGTTAGGCCCAGTCCAATTTTTTTTCAGATTTTAAGTGAGTGGGACCCACGTTGCTTGTGTGGATCAATCTGATTGGTGAAAGGGAGAGTTGATTTGCTGACCAGCTAACCACGAAGCTCCAAAACGCCACGCATGCTTTGACTGGGCCAAGGAAAAGTCAGAGAGCCGGAGAGACGCCGGAGCCCTAGCTCCGGTCATCTTCTCCGGTGATACACACCTTCAGACCTGCAAAAAAAAAGTTAAATAAATACCAAAGGAGGACCCTACCCCCCCTAAATTGAGGTCTGGGAATCCATTGGTGAGGTTAGTTTGGACTAAAAGTTCATGGATTTTGAGTTTCGAAGAAACTAAG